>NW_023998414.1:1778536-1870801 GCF_014805625.2 Glossina fuscipes
TATTTGGTATCCGATAAGCAAAGAGTGAAAGGAAGAAATCGGCGATTGCTAGATGATGCATTATGCACAATCTCTCCTCCCGTCATTTAATTCATTCATTCATTTGAACTTTAGTTAGTTAAAGTTTTTGAGCTTTAACTTGAGGTAATTTTTCGTTACATTGAAGAAGAAATCATAGTTTATACGTTATAGCGGAATAGCAGAGAAGTAAAACATTATTAAAATTGCTGCATATATAATAAATAGATGATAAATGGGGTTAACTTATCAATATCGTTTTCGTTAGTCATGCTAATCTAGAATATATAATAGAAAAGTTTACGCAATCGCCTCCTCGAACTGCGTAATAGTGATTGCAGGAAGTAATAAATGAATTCTGTCAACTGGCGCGTACATATTTTAACGATTATTGGATATGGACTTATTGATGGCGATAAGCATTTGAATGTTTGAAATGCCAAACGCGGTCGATGACTATATATATTTGAGACGAGAAAAGATTGATGTAAAACGAAACTAAACGAAACGAAGCTAAATAAGAGACAAATTATGCGTAAACATAATTTGTTTTTTTGCATTAACTTTTTCTGAAAATTAATTTTAATGAAAAGCAATAAGGAAGCGAGAACGAGAAATGTAAGGTGCTACGTTTCAGATTACTATATGATTTAGTTACATGCATCGGGCGTTCAATATATGCTTTGCTTGAGTAGATGCAACTGAAATGATTACTTGGGTACATATGCTTTGCTTTGCTTGGCTTTGCTTTGCTTTGGTCTCTTCGCTTCATGGCTATGAAAACAACAAATTCTATATATTTACAAAATCAACACCATGCCACAAATCATATATTAAAGCTTATAAAAGGTCTGTTACCATCAATTACATCTACACACTCTGTATACGATACGTAGGTAATTACAAATACATGAAAAGCTATAAATTTGAATGGTTATTATTTTTCTCCAAAAAAATAAAAAATAAATAAAAAATAAAAAAAATAAAAAAAACAAATAAATAAATTAAAAATAAAAGTTATGCGGCCTAGAAATTTTTATTAAATTAATTATTTAGAAATTTCGTTCACGTAATTGTGAAAACATAAAACTCAACAATTGAAACTATGCTCGCTTGCAAGCCATACACCCGTACCGTACCGTACACTCTAATTTATGTTGATTAGGCTTTTGTTTGATTCTCGTTTCTTCTTTCACCTCTCGTTTTCCGCCCATCACATATATGCACATATTTAAGGCATATTAACTTTGTTATGCACATTGTAATGCATAAAATTACATATCGTAAATATCGAGAATATATATATATGAGAACTGCACCTATTTTTAAGAAGAGCAACACTACCAATGTCAATAGCTTCAGTCTCCTAAAATGAATGCACGATGCACTATTTAAAGTATGCGTATAGCAATAGCCTGAATCAAAAATTAATTACATTCCATTACAATTAATAATAAAAAAAAAAAAAAAAAAAAAAATCTGAAATTTATCATATAATGGTTTTGTTCATAATAAACTTTCTATGTTACATATATATATATATTGCGCAAGCTTTTATCCCTATGCGAGTTGGTCTTAATTAGAGTTAAATAAGTTACAATCCCAGTATGATTTTTGATAATTGAGTATTAATGAGGTAAGTTATGGACGCATTGTTCCTTGAATATGTTATGTCGCCGCAAACGGATTACATTTGCAGATAGTTTCTGAATCAACAATGTTTGCTTACGCTTATTAGAAAATAATGCTTACGCTTATCTACCATGTTATGATTATCTTGTTCTTATATATTGTTTTTAATCAAAAAAATTAACCAAAATAAAAAAAAAAAAAATACAGTCAATGATAGATAGCAAAAGATTCGATTTAATCCGAACATCATTTTTCTCTTTCCCTTTGTTTTTTTTTTTTTTTTTTTTTTTTTTTTGTATTAATTTAATGTTTTTTGTTAGCAGCAACTGCAGCAAAACTTTGCCCAACACTATCCATGAATCTGTTGAACACTTTACGAAATAATTGCTAAGTATTTGAAGCAAGTAAGTATCAAGTGAATCGTGGCCCGGTCGGCCCTTAAGTTGTAGAGCAAGGTAATAGCTTCTTTTCAAGAGTTTAATACAATTGCTTAACATTCAAGAGTTTGGTTAAGTTTTTCATTTTGTTTTTTTCGTTTTTTTCGTTTTTTTCGTTTTTTTTTTTTTTTTGCGTAAACTTTTAATACACATTGAAATTCTTATGGAAAATTTTAATTCCAATTTAATTTCGAATCATGTCAAATCCATTAAAATGCCTACATGTTAACATACATACGTATTAGGTGGAAACGTGTTTTTATTTTCTGCGTTTCTTTACCAGCAGGTTATTGTTCACCTGACCAAATTAAAATTCAATAGCAAAATTAATATATATATATATATATATATATGTGCGTGTGTGTAATCGGGCGTTGCGTTATTTCCTCTGAATTAATTAGAAAATTTAAACTCTGCTGATTAACTATCGTTAACTATAGGATAAGAATAAAAAGATATTTTTTTCGGGGAAAAATTCAAATGAGAAACCAATGTGTTGCACTTAAATATCATTAAGTTGCACGCTTGCTTAATATAATGACAAACTATGTTGTAATAGTTTCATCGATTTTTACATAAATAAAGAGTAAAGATAATAAATTAATTGACCGACCGAGGTGATGGAAAAAATCGTATTTGTTGTAAGTAGTAAGCTAAGTAAACGCGTTACCTCATCAATAAACCTGATCTTCTATCGTTTTTATGCGTTTTATTTAAGAATGATATGCGATATAATTTTTTTAATTAATTCGAACGAAATAAACGATCGACCAATGGACACAATATTTAATATCAATCAAAATTGTGTATTTTGCATTTTTCGAAGTTTCGATCGCTTATTTGTCGATGTAACTAACCAGTTCAGCGATAATAAATAATTAAAATTCACTTTAACTAACTCGTTATAAAAAGTAAAGAAGAAGAGGAAAGAAGAAGAAGAATAAGAAAATTATTCAAAATGATTCAAAATCGTTTATCGTTACACTTTGCTTAAAAGATTGTCAGCGATTAGAAACAATGATAATATGATTATGAATTTCAATGAAATATTCCATTGGATATCTAAGAGACCGGCATTGAATAAAATATGAATAAATTATGCAAGAGAGAGAATAAATAATTATCATGTTATCAAGTTTTAAACTCAGTGGAACAAAATATCCCATAATATCCAATAATTCAGTTGGTATAGGCAGGCGATCGTTGCATAAAAGATTTTCACTTATTTAAACAATAGTAGCTGACGAAGTTCTTATGTGTTCGGCTAAAAACTTTTCATTATAGTAATAATTTATGTTTTGTCGGTGTCGAAATCCTAAGACTGAAAGATGAAACTTTCTATCGTTTCTTAACATATTTGCAACAGTCAATGAAATCAAGACGAACGAAATGATCAGATAACTAAATATATATAAATCATTGTATTATTTCGCATTAACCAACAATATATATATATATATATATATACATATATATATATCTATATAGATTTCCTTGATCTTACAAACGATCCAGCAAAATTGATGTCTTGTCTGTTCTTCGTACTATGGATCGATTATCCCATAAAAATATCAAAACTCATCTGAAAGTGAGTGCACTTATTACCTATTAAATATGTGCGGATTTATGCAACAACTACAAAAAATTTAAGACAATTTCATGTGTTATTGCGACCCTGTGTCTAAGTCATTTCAACGACATCTGTCTTTCCAACCGTCTCATGGCAGTCTACAGGTTTTTGGTATATTTCTCAACAACGCTCAGTAAACGACATTAAATAAATTTAGATGTTATAGAATTGCTTTTTGGCATTAACGCCCTCCCCCATCCTCCTTTTTAATATTTCCATAAAAAATAAGCAACAATTATTAATATTTTATGATCAAAATTTTGTTCAAAGTAATTCATTCATGTTACTAAGTTTAGATTACAAGGGAAAAATCTTTCGAAGTCCTTTTGAAGCCTTTATGTGACGACAAAAAATAAATTATGATATTCTATAAAGATAGAGAGAGATATTTAATATATTTAGCATTGGCAAAAGCTTAATTTTTTTATTTTTTTTTATATAAGATTATGTAACATCGTAACGAAAATCGTGACACATATTTTATTGTCCGATCTTCAGAAGCGAATCGTAAAGGTTTAGTTGATGAATTATTTACATTATTTGATGTTTTCTTTACAACTTACGACATACATGACTTGACATTTGACCTAGAAACAAATTGAAAATTTTCAAAATGTTCTTATAATATATTTTTATCGTCTGCGGTACGTTATCGTAACACACAAAAACTTGTGGAAATTTTTCCAAATTTCCAGCAATACAAAGCCTAGAGCTTAGAAACGATCTTAGTTTAGTTAAGAATATATATTAGATATGATCTTAGTTTAGTTAAGAATATTCCTTTGTAACTTATGTTTTTCGGCTAATAGGATGCCAATGAAAGTATTTAGCGTATATTCCGTCCCTCGGCAGTAATCATGAAAAGTACAAGAATGTCGCGTTTAATGCATTCAAAATATGCAAAATTGAGCGAAATCTTTGCAAGGACTTTTAAGCATCACTTTTTCAGTTTATAAGGCTGATATCTGAAGGATCTTATTTAAACCAGCATAACTTGAGTTATGTTGTTTCCATTATGCCTTTTATACTCAATTCTAAGACTAACTCTTCAATCCCTTTCCGTCGAAGAACTGATAAACGAAATGAACGTTTCTACTTCAGTATACGAAATAGTTGACTCTCTGACTGCTTGCCATGAAAAGAGACATATTGCAAAGGAAAATGAAGCTTAATAAGCTATTAAGAAAAATGCAAGCGACATTTGGATCTCAAATACATGCATAATTAATAAGTATTTAAAATATAATATGACTATGTGCATGTGTAAGCTTTGCATTACCATGGAGGTGTCTATACCTGTCTTGTGCAGTCAAGGTGTTAATTCAATGCCTAATGGCATAAATATTTAAAACTCTTTCTACTAGAAAAACTTTTTCTAAACATAAATGAAAGCACACACACACATACACACACACACACACACACACAGACAGACAGGCGCTCGCCCTTATACAAATTCCGATACAAATTAACATGTTTAGATACTTTCCCTTTGTCATGCATTCGATATACAAATTTCCCTGATCGTTTCTTAAATGTATTTATTCATGATAGGCCGGCCGCCCGAAAGTTGTTATAAAAATAAAACGAAACATTTGCGTTTGTTTTAAATTCGAAAAGAAAAACAAACAAACAAACAAACAAACAAATAAATAAAATAAATAAAGAAATTCTTGCATAATTTTTTTTTTATTATCGTCATTGCGTAATTTCCACTGAATAATTTTCCTGGCTTTATGATCCAGGCATGACGTATATTTAGTTAGTGTGTCTTACCATGAACGCGTCTATATTGCTGTTGTTGTTGCGTTTTTCTTTCTTTTTTTTTTTTTGTGAGATAAACAAAAAAAAAGTAGATAGACAGTCTTCAAATGCTTTTACACACCCTAGTAACATACAAACGAAAAAGAAAGAAAAAAAGAAAACAATAAGTGAATCTTGGGCACCTTAAGGTATCAAATGTCTGTACGTTAACTGTACTACGTCTGAAATAATTCGTAAACTGTAAATAACTGTATGAAGACTATTTAAGAAATAGACAAACGATATATCAACTAATTACAATGATTTCTAGATTCAAGTGAGGAGCTTAACGTATTGATTACTTAAGCTCTCAATCAAGTCAGTTATGTGAAATGTAAATTTCTTCGGCTTATCTGAAAGTAGGAAATAAAGGAAAGTACGAATTACTTAGACGAACTTTGTCATATCACTTGAGAGAAGACACGAGGATTAGATATATTAAACCTGAATTGCTTTCGGTCTAAAAAAGGGGCAGAATTTCTTATATCTTTTACAAATACAACAATAAGAAAATGCTAAAACACTTGCTAGATCGATATCACATGACTGTAATTGCTCTCAGGCTCGACATGGGAGAATCTATTTCTTACGGTCTCCCTATAGGCGAAATTTCTTTATATAAGGCATGCATGTAACATGACGCCAAATATCGATAATTAACAATAGTAGCCTATCGAAGACCTATTTCCTATTTAGAGGCTTAGATGAAGCTTATCCTTAATGAATGATATCAACTGATACCAATTAATTGCGTATTGCATTACAGTGGCTGTGCTGATTAATTGCATGATGGATATCATTATGATTTTGACTAAAAGCATTTGGATTCCTAGACTAAGCTCAAATATATTATTTGTAAAACTTTAACATACTTTTAAAGGAAATCGTGAAAAAAAAAAAAAAATTTATATATTCAAAGTTTTATCATATGCTATCATAGCACTGGTTTTTTTCATTCTTTTGGCCGCATCCGAATGAAAAGTTTAGAGGCGTCTAGTAGAATTAACGATATTTTGGAGAATCTTCGATGCGTATTACAAGCGAAATGAAAAGCTTAATATAACTTCGGTCGCCTTTTGATGAGAAATACAACAATGTTTCTATTTATTACTTGTGGCCCTAATACGTGGAGATATTTTTTAAATCACACTCGTTCAGCTACATACATGCATGTAAATTTAATTGATAAATTATGTATAGGTGTATACATACATACATACATACATGCATGCATGCATGCATGCCATGCATACATGTATACAATCCTAGGCATATGAATAGCACAAATTGAAATCAAAACTTTTATAGGAAACCTTTCAAAATTCTCTATGTGATAAAAAAACATCAAGAACTTTAGGGAAATGTTGAGGAAGTCCACGATTCTATAGCGAATAACGAGAAACATGAAAAGTTTGTCTTTTTAAGCATGCAAATCGTAAATGCCAAGCATGAAATAAATAATTCGGAATACAGTTTACGAAATATTGAATGGGAATGAAAAAGAAAAATACAAATTTTTTTTAATTAATTTTTTTCTTTATTTATTTATTGTTTCTTTTTCATTTTTTTTAATAATAATTAATTTTGTTCAAAGTTTTTTTTGCGTCAATTATTCAAACATCATTATAATTTTGAAGTAGATTTGAAAAGACAAATGGATTTCCATTGCTTCGATAGATCATTTAAAAAGGGCGTTATATTTATATGGCCGTGGCTGTATCGTCCACGCAGCGACCAAGTGGGAAAATAATAGTGTTTTAAAGTTAGGCAGCATAGGATTTGTAAATAAACAATTTTCAGTTTCACTTCTGCTAATTAATTTTTAATATTCAACTTAATGGAAAAATAAACTTTATTTAGGTGAAATTCGGATTCGTCCAATATTAGTATAATTATGAAAGGCAATATGTTACATTCACATTATATCTATTATCTATCTCACTATATGATAACAGTAATTATGCGCTGCGATATACTGTATTGTCGTCAACAGGCTTACATTAATTATTGCTATAAATAAAAGGATGTGTGTAGAAACATCAGCTTTAAGATGAAAATTTATATTCAAATCGAACATTTTCTCTTATGTTATTAGCTATCAGTCACTAAAGCAAAAAACAAAAACAAAATGCATTATAGTCGAATACTAGGTTAACATTAAATAATAAATTTATTGAGGAAATTTGATGCAATATATAAGTTAATCAGAATGACGATAAAGTGTCGAAAGAACGATATTGGTTTGGCACGGATGCAATTATTGATCAAATTTCGCACTTTCTGTCCTGCATTTCGAAGTCACAATTGATTGATTGGTTGATGGACTTTGGCAGCACTTTTCTTCAAATCAAACAACAAAACTAATGAATATCGAAAATTCAATTTTTACCTTTCCATGATAAGCGCCCGCATACACTAATACACCATTAAGTGGAGAGAAAGGTGAAAATCTCGAATCGAATTTAATCGTTGTGCACATAGATAGTTCGCGTTACTTTAGCGCATTTTCGGCAATAGGTGTCGATGATCAAAATATATGCAAGCTTACTTGCACTTGTTGCTTATCTTTTCGGCAATCGTCAGCTACAAGCGGCTGCTATACTTCAAGACAGATAGCAGATGAGAAGCATCATCGATTTATTTGTATCTGCTTTTAACATTTTAAGATTTGTATTTGTTAGAAAATCGAGTAGCATGCTTGTCTTATCAAATGCATGATTGTCGTGACATTGTTATTTTACAATTAACTCTTTCTCGTTACAAACTATTAGAAATTACGCGTTTTTGCCTTATTAAGGGTTTACCTTCAGTGGAAACTTTTATTTGATATGCGGCGATAGATCTAAATTCGATACAATTATTATTTATATTAAATTTTTATTATATGGCATTAAAAATTCGCATTTTTTTATCATACAATGACTTACCTTTGGCCGAAGCATGCATGTGATTTCATTTATTTGCTTTCAATGCAATTCAACTAAAATTTTTCTGCTTCAGTTAAATTGGGCATATAACAATAGTAAGAGATTTATTTGTGTTACATTAAGCTTTTTAAGCTTCCGCATGTAGAAAGCTATGAAGGCGTCCAACTCCGTCACTTAATTGTGACAAGCGTCTCGGGGCACAAATAAACAGTAATGGGACGGAAACTAGAAACAGTCTGGTAATCCTTCAACCAATACCGTATTAGTTAAGTTCGATGCGTGCCTTTTTAATATTTCTGCCTCGGCAGTGCTCCAATAGTATAGAGTTATTTTTTTTTTTTTTTTTTTTTTTTTTGGCTTGTATTCAGTCCGATCTGGAGATAAGATTACAAACGTCGGTGAAATTTTTGAATACAACCCTAAATGGATTAAGCAAATCACAGTTCGATCTACTCAGATTTGGTTTTTTTCAGCGAAAATCTCCTAAATGCAAATGGATGGGAATACTAAAACTAATTTCATTTAAGAAGCTTGATGAATCTATAAAACTATTTACCAGTTGTATAAGAAAATAAACCACCTAAACGAACTTGAGAGTCTCACGGCAAATTTCTTAATACAAAATGTAAGAATTGCTTTTAAAATGATTGAAAAGCGTTTCCGTGACAACGACAGATCGAAGACGGTACGACGGACTTGCATGCAAGCATAGATCTAATTAAGGGCATTTATATATGGATTTTGAAGGTTTTTCGATCAGCGTTTTGAATGAAGTGATAAAGCGATTTAAATTAACTAATACAGAGTTCAATGCCTTAATTAATTTAAAGCTTGTCATCAAATAGTATACGAAGAACGAGCAACTTGTCCACAGAATTCTACACATAATAGCACTTGAAGAAATATTCCATAGCGAATAAGCTCCCCCCGAAGGATGATAACTTTTTGGCATTTATTTAAAATTAATGTTAAGAAAATTGATCGAGGACTGTGCAATCATGTTATCTGGTTGAAATTAATAGAATTTTACATCATTTGTATACATCAAGATATGGGCCGAATGAATAAAAAACAAATATGACTAGACTTAAATGGCTGTCTTGAGGTACACAGGGAATATTACTGGAATCCCAATGGACTGAAAAGAGTTATTGCAGCACTTTACCAAATCAGATCCATTAAGCGACATAGACGACGTAAAGCTAAAATACTTACCTCTGGAGTTTATAGATTTGTAAAAACATCCAGGATTCGTTAAGAGCGAAAACATATGTTTAGAGTAAGACATATAGTTAATGTGATTGAATCTACGTCTTGCTATAGCATAGTTAAAATAATCTTGCATTGACTCTCTTTGTGGGAATTTCTTCTTATCGAGCTGATATGGAAGGGAGCTGACAAAGTTTGTCCATCAGCTAGTATGCCAGAATATCATTACTCAGATAACAACTATATGAAATCAATGCATTATATACGTAATCGTCGTTCGTTCTTGGGTAAAAAACGTCATTGCATTAGAATATTTTGACAACGGCAACCTTCAGATTGAACATAAAAATACAGAAAGATGTTAATCGATTTAGAAAGTATTTCTGAAACGATCGGTATAATAAATTGTTAGATGTTACATACATTCACATCAATTTAGTATGCATTGTACTGTAGGAGGTGTTGGGTATAAAAATTTAAGACCAATTTTTAGTTTAGAAGATAAAGTTTTGAAATCGTAAATGCAATTTCAAAAGCCACAACATACCATCAAATATTGCTATAAATATCTAAATTTTGTTATAATCCTTAATTTTTCCGCAAATTACTTTTTAATATAATAGTTTGTGAGTGAGAATGCAAAACTTTCACAATTACATGCATACAATGTTACGGTTTTGCCAAGGGACACCCGGTCATAGTTTACATTCCATGCAATTACTGGTAATAAAAATTTGTAAAAACTTTTCTCCTTTTTTTTTCTTGTTTTTTTTTTTCTGTTTTTTTGGCTTGATAATGCAAGAGAAACGTTTCGAGTGTATGTAAACCATCGAAAGGTTAAATAAATGTATATGCGGCCAAGCTATATGAAGTAGAACTTTCCAAACTCCATATAAAAATTTTCAGTCATAATTTACTTTTTAAGAATAATTTACTTGAGTTTCATGTTTAGTAAACATTTCCAAAAAAAAAAAAAAAAAAAAAAAAATTATCAAAAAGAAATAAAAAGTACATATTCAGCTTACACTAACTAAAACACACAAATATACGCCGCCTAAGTGAAATGAGGCTTCAAACAGGCCCTTTGCGTATACAGGAAAGTCCTTAAAAAATTAGCAAAATTATTTCGTTGCTAACATTCGTCACAAATGGTGTATTAAATTAGTCAAGTGAGACGCATTTGTGTACCCCAACCAGCTTATGCAGCATGAATTTCTGGGATCAATTTAGTCAGTTCAAACTTAAAGGAAGTAATTATGAAAGGATAGACTTGGTTTCAAAATTTCTCCCTTTTCATTAACGTCCGTTCAAGTTCACAATCGCATATTTTCCGATCCTATAGCTTCGCCAGTACGAAGCTACTATTACTAATCAATTTTCCATCTTCGTGGTTATTCAAAGCTCGTTTGTCAGTCCGAGCAGTTACGAGCAGTGCATGATGACATGCATTTCGTAAAAAATCTTAGAGATGTTGAAGCATTTTAATGCAAGTTATATGTCATATGGCACAATAATGAATATCGTCGGCCCCGTAGCATTTAATCAATTATCGTATATTAAAGCAATTAAGCAATATATCCTCCATCTTAATATTATATACTTATATAAGTGTTGTTAACTATGATGATGCATTCATTGTAGACAATAGTTTATGATGCAATGATCACAATTTAGCTCCAGCTTAGTTAGCGATGGGTATTGAAAAATTCGGTCTAAGCTTTATGTAATTTGCGCTTTTCGTAACTAATTTCGAGGCATTATGCTATAAAAAGAAAAACCCACAAACAATTATGTAAATTTCATTTATGGTAAACTAACAACCACTTGTTTTCACGTGGATAATAATAACAATACCAACAATGATATTATATATGTATATATATATATATATATATATATATGTAGTTTAAAAAGGCACAGGAGCAATATGTAAGTGTGTAGATATATGTATACAAAAAAAAAAAAAAAAAAATAGGGTGTAAATATGATAAAATAAAGCCCAGGCGGCTTCTTTTATATAAAAAATTAAAAGAAGTGAATGACATAAGTAAGGGTGTGGTGTGTAGAGAAGTAAGCAAGCTCAGCCAGTTCACGCGCGCATGCAACAATGTTGCAGAAAAGAAAAACTTGTTTATGCATAAGTTAGTTATAAGAAAATCTTAACCGGGGAGCAGTTATCACACATCGTGACTTTGTGGCCAAAGTTTGATGGCTTTTTTTCATTTTTTTTTTTTTTTTTGGCTTTCTTTATTTAAATCATTTTTTAATTATAAGGCGTTCGCATAACACAGAAAGCAGAAGCAAAAAAAAAAAAAAAAAAAAAAAAAATTAACATGAAGATGAAGAAAATGAACAGACACATTTATCCTCTACCTTTGCCTAAAATTATCAAAATTATTATTTATTATGAAATTTATTTTTTAACGATAAGCTCAAGAAAAATGGATATATTGGGTTTAAAAGGACAGTGAAGAGAACACTAATGACTCTCACAGTCATAGTCATAAGTTGCACAATTTACGCGTTAGAATGACTTCGACAATTATTGAACAACAGATCTATAATGTTTCAATAATATATCGAATTAATTACATCCATGCATTTATTTGAGTGAAATTTCATTATTGTTTAACACCTGTCATTATGTTTTCTCATTTCTTTTTTACAGCATATGAATTGCTCACCAAAAATATCAATTTTTCGTTGCCATTGTACGGATTTTAAGGGTGGAAATGCTACTTAGGCGGGCTGCCGGTATCATCGATTGAAACAAATAATAATCAGATGAAGCAAACCGTTGTTGAGACAGCCCGTCTTAGTTTAATGTTTTATGAATATTTTCCTTCGACGACTTTTCCAATATGTGGCCGAGCATTGTCATCGTGAAACAAACTTTTACATGTCCAAACAATGCATTAGTTGTGATGGTCTGACTAAACTAATGTTTGATACTCGATATTTAGGTTCCGTTGTAAACAAGCGGCGCATCATTCGTTTCTATACATTTTAGATTTTCTATATAGTTTAGACGGCAAAGATATTTTATACTTATATAGTTGCTATTAAGAAGTCACAAATGATCAACGATTGACGAAAATAGACGACCAAGTCAAAGAAAAGTGACAGCTAAATCGTGAATGCTCAAAAGCTGGGCACGTGAGCAATAGATGGCCGCGCAAAAACTAATTATATTTTGATTGACAAGTGAACTGGCGCCAGAGACTATTTTAGCGCAAAAACGTGAAAGCAAAACGTCACATGTACATAGCACACACTTCCTGACGCAAATAAACGCAAATAATCTACAAAACAAAAAAATAACAAAAAAAAAAAAATGCATTAAAATTTACCTTTTGTTTTAAATATGGTTCAAGCTACCATGCAAAGTGCTTGTTCAAAATTTTAAATAATTGATTAAAATGAAAATAAATTTGGAAGTGTAAAAATCCTAGGAATAGCGTAAAATTTCTTATTGCAAAAAACAAACAAAAATTCAATAAATTATAATAAACACAATAAAATGTATTTATTTTTTCTTTTTTAGTCATTGAATATATTATATGGAATATATTATATGGTATATATCTTCTAGAGATATTATTGTTGGATCGAGGGTGCCTTTGGTTCGGCAACTGGGTCTAACGCTCTTGTTGCTGTTTTTAAATGATTTTCCACGAATGAACAACTACTACTGCAATCTAATATAAAGCTATTCCCTTGCTCTATGGGGGACTTCAGTTGTATTTGGTGAAATGGTGCGATAACAGCAAAGCATTGTCATCTAGGGTCAGTAACATCTCTTTGTGATCTGAGAATCATCCTTCACAATCTATTGACACTTAACATGCAATTGCAATCTGGAGTCAATAAAGCTATCAAAATGTAGACCTAATTATGAACCTTACTCTCCTATACGAGTTCCCTGGAGGAGGAGTTACTTAAATAAATCTAATACTTATTCTATCACCTATTCGGATAAATGTGAACTTGAGAAACGTATGCGACTTAGTCGATAACGTTCTTACTACTAGCTAAGCGATGGTGTCGCTGTTACTTGTCTTTTATCTTCTTTTGCAATTACAGGCCTAGGTATAAGTAATTTTAAGGGATAGGTTAAGTTTATCCAATTTTGTGCTTATTTAAAAGATCCAATAGTTTTATCGTCAATCGATAATTTTTTCATTTCGGAAGAGAAATTTACCGTACCACCAACCCCACAACGAATCGCTCGGACTAAAAGGTTAATAAACGCGATTTACGTATGCTCCTTAGCAGGATCGAAAAGCGAATTCTGAATACTGAAATCATTGATTCTCTTTTTAAAAATTTATTTTCTTTGACTTTCAAAAAAATAAAATTAACATAATAAAACAAGTAGAAAAAAAAAAAAAAAAAAACTGTTTCACTTACCTCAATTGGGGAAATACTTTCATATAAATTTGTATTAAAATTATATTTTTATGCGAATAGTGACGATGAAGGTACATTTTCTTGGATATTTTTGCTACTGTAGGAATGATAGGTAGCTGTTCATACTAATTACGATGCGTCATTTATATCTTACATTTAAGACAATACATGTTCACTTTTCAATGTTACGTTTGTTCGTTATAATTTCATATACACTCTTATGAGGGCCCGCCTCTTTATTTATGGGCAAACGCACTTCCGAAATCCCATAACTAGCTTCACGTGTACGCTTATGCATTAGGCATACAGTGATAACGAGATGATATTCATCCCTTGGCTTATATAAATTGAACAGAAATTTGAAAACTATTCATATTCTCAGGTGACGTTCTTTTTAGTAAAGGGTGAAATCATTAAAGTACTTATGCGACCAAAGAAAGTTACCTTTCTAAAGGAAACCGGAACATATTATTACACCAAAAAGAGATATTTTCTCATATCTAATCCTTTATCTAATATTGTACACGTTCAAGTGTATATAGAAAAAAGTTCGAAACAAATATGTTAATCATGTACACGCACGAAATTTTACGTAGCTACTTACCTAACTACCTATCTACCTATCTACCTATCTTCCTTACTAAGTGCTTATATATATGCATTTGTTCATTTGTGCATGATTGTAATACATAAATCATTGAATTGCGGAATACATTTCCTTCAAAAAATTCCCCTTTTCATGGAAAACCATTCCAACCAATCTTCATAAGAACGCATTAGAATGGAGATAGAAAAAAAAAAAAAAAAAAAAAACTTAATTTTTTTTCATATGTCATCGGGTTCCAGTGCCAAATATTGCATTACATTAACATATTATTTTTACATACATTGTATGTTTACTATCAGTCCATTAGTTTGTATTTTATTTCGTTTGCAACATCTGCGAATAAACAATATAAACTTACCCGGACGATAAGACGCATAACATAACTCGTACTAGCAATATTGAAATCATCTTCCCTCAACGTTCGTATTACTTTGATCTGAATTATTGTTGTCACTCCTTTCAATCCTCAAATTTAACGACGATTTATTGCAAAAATATTTTAATGTTGACTTCGGACCATAACACGCACTCAAAATTTACGTCCATTTTTCTATGTCAAACGGTGCGTCTTATAGTCCGAAAAATATGATACTAATCAAGATAAGCAAAACTTGCAAATGGGTTATTATTGCCGTGTTTCACGTACCCAGAAGTTCTTATACAGATTATAAGTTATTTTTTTCTCTTTCTTTTTATTGAATTATATAAGAGCAACCTATCATTGCTTAGGCCACCATGATCGCGGAAATGCGTAAATCGATTTACAATTTGGTGCTGATCAAGAATATTTATACCTTTTGGGGGTCTTTGATACTTCCTTTTGGGCGCTGCAAACGTTTTGCCAAAATGAATATACCCCTCATCTCGGGGGTGATGGATATAAAAAGCAATAGGCATTTTATTTCCAGATGCTTAGATAAATGTAATTTAATAATACTTTTAGACTAGTTTCCGCATATATTTTTGAGCTCTTACATGTTTTTTTTTTTTTGCGAAGAGATTGATGATTACTCTTAAAAATTATATATCGTAATAGTATTTTTTATATCGTATATACAAATATTAAAATATTTATAGAGATTTTTATTTATTTTGACTTTGTGCAATCAGTCAACATAAACAGCATTTTCATATAAAATATATATGGTCACTCTATATATCTCATGCAATGGTTTCTCGATTTAGACACTCTCTCTCTCTCTCTCTCTCTCTCAGTTAGTTATTTTTTCCCTTTATTCTCTGAACATTTAAGGCAAACAAGAACAAATAAGTATGTACAGCTATGCTTTGTTTATATTATATTCAGGCAGTTACGTATCATTCTCCTCGCGTGTTAATACATGTTTGTAAAGAAAGTGTAGTGACTTTGCTTTAAATAAATTTTATTTATAATCTACTAAAGCCAACTTAATTTATAACATACATTAGCAAATTTGTGCATTTAAATAATGTTAAGAAAAGTGCCGTTAATAGTTATACTGGGTTCAACCGGTACAGGAAAAACAAAATTATCTCTCGAGCTGGCCGAACGTTTTGGTGGCGAAATTATTAGTGCTGACTCTATGCAAGTGAGTACGCAGCCATTTGGGGTTACCAGATTGCTAAGTTACACACATTAAACATTTGTGTTTTACTGAAAATGAAATTAAATGTTATCTGGGCTAATATCTCTACATGTTAACTTTCAACACTAAATCTATTACTATTGTAAATAAGACGTGTGTCGAGCTTTTAGTGTTCACACCGTTAAAGTCTATATAACAAATTTGATTAGATTGTCATCGTTAGATCACATTGAACTTTTAAATGACTCGCCTAAAAAAAAAAAAAAAAATGGTGATGCTTTTGTTCCATTCTATATAGAACTTGAATAACGCGATAAAAACGCTATAATACTTATATGGGAACTAGAATTTCTAACTCCTTCTCAAGTATCTCAAATTCGCTCTCTATTATTAATTTCATAGCCTCTCCTACGATTTAGCTAAAATTTAGATACACTCAAAACAGTTTCCAGTCTCCCAAAAACTCGGGAGCTTACAAAATTTATACGAATTAATATAAATAATTTGAAAAGTAATGTAATAAATAAATTTCATAAAAAATTAAGAAAAATATTTAAAAAAAAAAAAAATGAAATATTATTACATTAATACTAATGCACTACCAGTCGGTTAACTTTTTCATAAACGAAATATTTACATTGTTGCATGTTAATTTATTTATTAAATCTCTCAGACCAACTCGACAATTGTCAATTAAATGTAGTCTAGACGTAGAATAATGCTACGGAGCATTCTATATGGTTTTTGTACCCTATAACACTTATGCTGCAAAGGTATATTAAGTTTGTCCTCGTTTGTAACTCTTATCGGATAGAATATTTTTAGGGTCAAAATTTCCGGGTAATTGTAACGTTTCGGATAAAGGCATAACGTTCTGCCACCTGTTTTAACGCTCAACGTCGGGTTTGGATTTCCTAGCACCAAGAGCTAGGCAAAGACATTTCCATTCAATTCCGAATAATTTCAGAAGAACCTGAGTCAAAATTTCCAATAAAGGCAAATCAAACTTATTTTAGTTTTGACCTTACCTCGACCTTGACCTTAGCTCGAATTGTAGTTTCATTATACAAGAAAGGTCGAAAGTACATGAAACAACGCAAATACATCTCAGGACGTTAATTAGTTGGAACCATTGTTTGGTAATATTATCAATGTGAGCAGTAGGACAATGTGGGGGGACAATGCCTAAAAATCAATGATATTAAATACCGGCATATTGGAACCATATATGAGAAATGGAATAATGATAAGGTCTCTTTTTTTTTTTTGGAGAAACTACTCTCTTAGTCTTATTAATTGAAAGTGTGAGACTCAAGGAGAGAGAAAATAACATCAAGAAGCGGGCTGTACTGTTCGCTTGCGCCACTCTGGCATCAGAATGAGAACTAAAAATGACCAGATCACTTGCGTAGCCAAAAGCTGAATTATTCTCAGGAAGGAAGCTAAAAATTTAAAAGATTTTCTATGCCCGAGAGGACTCGAAAAGAGTAAGACAGACTTAAAGATGTTAATCGTAATATAGTTAAAAGTTGTTGTTACGCCGGCAACGGAACGTAGGCAATGACAACATAATCTAAAAATGTTGTCTTGGGCGGCTCTAGAACGTCTAAAACGAAGTTGATAATTGTTGAGAATGCGTTTAGATTCAAGATAGCACTCTAGAGGCGAGTGGCGTCTGCTGCTAAGAGTGGAAAAGGGCATGACAAAAGGTTCAGCGCGATTGCCATAGGATTTGATATATATTGGAACTCGGGTATGTGGGACACTACGGACAATGGGGTGCAAGTGAAGGCCAATTTCTATTAGATATTTTTGAGGAAACTAGAGTATCGTTAAGAGTGTTCCAGGTACTCTCAGGAAACTAAAAAGATGGAAATACATTTTCTGGAATATAAGTACCACCAGGTGTCGTTCATATAACAACACGGTCCTTGTAACAACACGGTTTCAATACAATACCGTACAAAATTTTCGATTATTTTACACGATTTCAAAAAATCGAATATATATTTAGGTGGATATTTTCGTTTGCTCTTTGCTTTTTTGTTGAAGAAATCTCTAGTGGCGAGGAGTGTCAGCCATAAAATTAAATTTCTTCTGTAAGACTTTTGAAATACTCCAAAAAGGGGGAAGAAGCTGTGACAAATTATTCTTTGATTTTTTTTTATATCTATAAATCATTTGGTTTGATATCAATGGATTGCTTGTATATTCATGTTCTTGATCCGTATATAAGAGTTACGGAGGTAAATTAACATTTCAATATGTTTGTGATTTATTTTGAAATATTAGGGGAAAAATGGGTTTTGCCCTTCGAAATCTACTACTGAATCAATAACGTGTTTAGGAATCAAAGTTACTTTCTTGTCGCAGGCATTGTGATTGACAATGTTTCCGGGAAGGCATTTATTCGCCCGTTTAAAATCGTAAGCATAAATAGGGGAATCCACAAAAGAAACGTTAATATTATGTTTTAGCAAAAAGGTGAGCTGAACTTAATTCGTTGGTAGCCACAGGTTCCGGAGAATTCTGAGAGCATTTTTCTTGGAGAAAAAGTCCAAAACAGATGTTCACCCACTAATATTGATGCGAATCTAAGATGGGCCAGTAGTAAATTTCAAAGAGATTCAGTTAAATCAAATGCTGTTATGCATAATGTTACTTCGGCAATTCGATAGTGCCGCCACGAAGATGGTGTCCGCAATTAAAATCATCGTCCGATAAAGATAAGGTTTTTTTTTTTTATTTTCATTCCTTTCCTATTCATTTCTTATAGAAAATATGGTCACGTGAAATACTGTAAATATATCCTTCGGTAGCAATCCGAAGATAAATCGGCATTATTGTTAGTTAAGGTGGCATTGATAATATGCGGCAGCTTATGATCTAATCCTCTTTTAATTGTTGTCGTAATTCCGCCTCCTCTTCAATTTGTTTGACAAGACTTTCAGGATTTGAGTATGCGTATTGTGCGTAAAGTTATTTTTTATTATTATTCATACTAAATAGAGTTGTTGTTGTATGATAATAATCATTGCAAGTTTTATTTATAAGAGGTTGTGCTGTTTAACTAAAATTATTTCTAGGCAAATATTTAAGCGATTTTGAATGACATATACCCTTCCGAAGTTCTTTGTCAGATAATGTCTTCAATAAGTCCTGGCGTGAACTGTGCTACAGCATTGAATTCTTTTATTAGAATGGAATACTCATAGTTGCTTTTTTACTTTAAAAAGTCTCATCATTAGATTAATTGTAATTCTGCTGCCTGTCCATGAGTATTTATCATCTTTAAGAATTTTTTTTTTTTCGTTAACGCTATTAACTTGTGAAAGTCACTACCACGCAATAGAAAAATGATTGTTAGCCCAAGTAGATTTAGAGTGATAATAAAAGGCTTCTATTATCTATAATTAGGTTTGTAGCTATGCTTAGCTCCTATAATGTACAACGATAGGAATGTTATTCATATCACAATCGTGCCGTAAATGATTTTATAGCTTTGCTGACTTATCAATCTTAATTATAATAATGATTATTATTGCATAATTTGTATTGTCATTAATAATTATTATTATTATTATTATTAATTAATTAATTAAACGAATTTATTGTGACAGAAGAGTTTAAAAACCAATAGAAATTTTTTCTAAACGCATGATTACTAACAATTATTATTATTATTATTATTATTATTTTACATAATTAATGTAATTTTTCAATTTTACATTTACGTGCTATGAGACGTTGTCCCCAGAAATTTTTGCGACCATTTCAATATATTCGGTATTCACTGTCAAGATTGCATGCAAAAAATTGCAAATAATTTCCGAGTCTTCAGTCCCTTTTCTAGAACTCCTTTTATACTTTTCATTATTATGTTGTTCTTCAAAAGCAGCAGAAGAATTGCTGGTGAAACTCTTTATTTTTAATGACGCTACTACCAGTACCATTGAAATAAAATTCACCAGAATAGCAAAGATAAGCAAAAAAAGGGGAGCGCGCAACGCACATAAGAAATACCGTTGCTTGAATTTGCGAACGCAACAATGATAACTGCAATGCACATTTAGTGTAGACTATGAATTTCTAGGATGACTTCACAGTTTCGCTATGATTCAAGCGGGTAAGCAACTTTGAAGGAAACGTGTTTTACTTTTGACAAATTTTTGTTTGGATGCAAGGAAAGAAAGATGACACAATAGTAATAGTTCGGAAAGTGTTTGAAAAAACAATGATTTTGAAATATTGACTTAGTGGATGCTTAGTAGACCCGTCTACAATGGGTGGTCAAGTTGTTGGTTGATATCTCAATGTCTTGACTGTTGATTTCCAACCTCTTTACTACACTAATAAAAGTATTTAGAAAGTGTTTATGCCTATTTCATGCTTTAAGTGTAGCTTTGTTGAGACTACTCAAGAGTGGGCATAAGGCAGTGATCGATTGAAAAGGTGCCAGCGTTTCTGCCCACAAATTGAATGTGTATAAGGAAGTTTTTTTTTTTATCATCTCCTTTGTCATTTCGCAACATG
The DNA here is from genome assembly GCF_014805625.2 of Glossina fuscipes. Classification (NCBI taxonomy): domain Eukaryota; kingdom Metazoa; phylum Arthropoda; class Insecta; order Diptera; family Glossinidae; genus Glossina; species Glossina fuscipes. The sequence goes on from NW_023998414.1 coordinate 1,799,308, forward strand.
CAAAGTGCGAAATGCGCGAAACGCATGCGCGTTAGCGGTAAATCTTCAAAAAAAGAGAGCAAGAATATTTGACCATGGCAGGGCATTTTTATAGATCTGCGATTGCAGACTAATATTAAACAATAAGAAATTATATTGCGCTGGTGCAGAGCCTCTTACATGCCTCACGAAAATGGTTTTCGCGTAACCGCTTTGTAATATTTCTCAAAAACATATTCACCTTTTTTTTCGGACACAGTACTATATATTATTAATATGTGATCAAAAACTTTACACTTATCTTAAAAATTTATAAACCTGCCCGTAGGGTACTTATATTTCCATTAATTTTTAAATTCCTAGATAAAATTTGAAGCAATTTTGTAAACAATTTTATATAATGATTTTTTTTTTTTTTTTTTTGATTGTTACATGATCTCTCTGCGTTGTGCTTAACGGATTTCTATTCGATTGGACACTTTTATGGCCAGTTGTAAAAACTATAGTTTATGTTTTTTTTTTTTTTTTTTTTTTTGGTGTTTTTCAATCTTTTTCAAAATTTGAAACATAAACATCAATGGTCTACACTTAATTTAAATATCTACACAGAGCCGCTCTAACCGCTAAGGAGAGTAACAGGTTTTTTCTATTATCATTATTATGATTATTACAATCTATTAAATATATTTGCTCTCGTTCGCTTATATTCGAATATTATGCTAATTTATGTTTTTTAAATATGAAAATTTGAATTTTTCATAATTTAACAGGTACTTCTATGCAAATTTCAATACTTTTTTAATCTTTGCTTATCCATGCTTTATAAAATTTTTTTTTTAAAAATTGAAACAAAACGAATATAGTGAAATTAATACATTTTTCTGAAGAGCTCGAATGCTAAATAATAGCATATAAAAATTTTATTAAGTTGTTTAAGGGCGTCATCTGTCTATTAACATTATAATGAGGTTTCATAATATTTTCAAAGGGATCTTCAATGGTAGTAGATTATCTTAACTATAGTTAGGCCTTCATTTTGCTGGGTCTTTCACCAGTTCGGCCATAGTTCTAAGCCGGTGTGTTGACACACTCGCCAAGCCATTTCGCGATCTGTTAACCAAGTGCTACTGTGCTTTCTCTAACTTGCTAGAAGACTGCTAACGTTCAACTCACGCCCAAGAATGATGATCGGACTATAGGTCAAATGCAGTCTCTTCCGCTATAGCCAAGACCGAGGTAACCATAGTCAATTACAATCTAATCAATTATCTAGAATCCAGAGATATGCTTGGCGATATACAACATGGCTTTCACAAAAAAATCGGTCCAGTGATCACCTAATGTCCTAATACGTCGTATTTTTAGTGACAATAAGGTCGTTATGATAAATATCTCCAAAGCGTTTGGCAGAGTAAGGCGTGATGTTCTTATTTCCAAGGTGATTGTATTTTATGTCAATAGCATTTTCGCTCGATTCATATTGAGTTTCTTAGACAATGGCTCGCTAAGAGTTGTAGTCGACAATTAGTCATCAAACAAGACCTATTTAAATGCAGGTGTTCACCACAGAACTCTATTTTTTCTCCTTCTCTCTTCTTCGCATTCATTAACGATCTCCGATCTGCGTAACCGAAAACTCTATCTACTTGTTTGCAGATCGAAGCATCTTGCGCTACTCGCTTTACCTCCGTAAGAGACGATGCAGCAACGATATGCAGAATAAACGTTGTACGACGAATAGTTCTCGTAAAAATATCCGATTGGAGTCAGGCAGGAATGAACAAGCATGTAGTTGAATTTGGGCCGTCTTTCGGCTCAGTTGTATTGCTTGTTATTGTTAGCTTTCGCTACTAATGCACTTCACACGATATATATCAATCCCAGCTGACCTTGGCTAATGAAGAACCTTGTGCATGGTTTAGACTTCCAAGCACTTCCATTCGCTACCTCTTATTAGGTTTTTAAAAATTGTAACCTCAGTTTCATAGTATGTTTAATAAAGTGTAAATTACTTCATTACTGTTAATAAGTGTTTTTTTTTTTTTTTTTTTTTTTTTGTAATTTTAATTCGCTTAGAAATATTGTGGGTGTTGTGGTAATGATTAATACAAACTTGATTTGCAGTATCCTGTAATAAGTTCCTAAATTTGCTTTGCTTGCGATAGTGAATTATATGTTTATTCTTTTCCGTGGCTCATTGAAAGCTTACAAGTATTCCATTCCAGGAAGAAGAACTTTTTCTTTTTAAACAAGAAAACATAAAACGCATAAAAAAAGTTTTAAGAATTCCATTTGAAAGGCAACGGAATAGTTAATTGTAACGATGGAACAGGTATTTAACATAAGAATACCATCAATTTTTTAACCGTTGAATTGTAGCTCCACCTCTATTTACTGCCAATTAATGCTAATTAGTTTATCACAATCGTTCTTTCCTCCTAATTGGTAGCAAAATATCTCAAACTATTAACAGACTTATTTCCAAGCTTATCTCTCCCTTGCAGTAAATTACCAGAAATCGATACATTTTTTATTTTAATGAGCATAGGATGATCTCGTTGATGAGATTCGCCCGCTTAATAATCTACACATTTAGCCGGAATATATATGTGCCACATACGTCTTAGGCAGAATGGTCGTCAACGAGAAAGACAAATCTAATGCGTTTCTAAACCCAATCGCGATAATTTGCGGTTTTGCGATTTGTTTTTGGCAATCGAGTAGTCATGTTAAACGACTTCGATCGATAGACAAATCTGCTTGATCTTGGTGGTGGAGGGCTTGCCTCTGATATATATGATTTGTTATTTCTTAACAACATTCAGGTCTGTATATAATGTTTTTTTATAATTTTGATCATAAGAAATTTCAATACTCGTTTGCAGGCTATCAACGAGTTCTAACAATATTTGCATAGAATATCAGTTTTCATTGTGTTTTCATTTGTTTTTTGCCCTCCTGCGCCCATACTAAGGGCAAAAGGCAAATCGACTAAGTTCGATTTAAAATTAAAAACAATAAATTGCGTTTTTTACTACCTACGTATTAGGCTTAGTCTTTGATCACTTCTTTATGGAAGTGGGTTACAAAAAGATTAATAAGAGTAGTATGCTTATCAAGACTACTTATAAAAACTACACTAAAACTAATTAACACTACGATATAAAATTTTTTTATTGTCTACTTGCAGGTGTATGCTAATTTAGATATTGTAACAGCTAAAGCCACTAAAGAGGAACGGGCAAAAGTAAAGCATCATTTGTTAGATGTAGCAACACCGTATGAACCATTTACAGTGACGCATTTCCGCAATCAGGCTTTACCAATCGCATCCTTTTTTTTTTTTAAACTTCTTCACTCTTGACATGGCGGCCCTGCAATCTATATAGCTTGCTGTTAAAATAAATCTTTTCTTTTTTTTTTTGATTCATGCGGTAATTAATGGTGAGCATGAATGTATTTTTTATATTACAAAAAAAAAAAAAAAAAATCTTAAAAAAAAACTGCAAGCCGGGAGATTCTATGCTTATTTGATTTTTGATTTATACGCTTAAGATTTTTAGAACAGTGAAGGCGCGCTTCAAAAACAAATTAAAAAAAAAAAAAAAACTACTTTTAACTTCGGGAGAAAGAAATTATCATTCACTGGTACAATTCTTATATTATATACTTACTAACTTGAGTTGCCGCGAGCTATTATGCCCGAGTATAATACATTTTCATAAATACTTTTTAAATTAGTATGCAAATGTTACCACAGAGTTATGTTCTAAGAGAGCATTTTTTGAAAACGAATTTAAACTAAATTAAAAAAAAAAAAAAAAAAAAAATTAACAAGCTGAAAAAAGTGATTATGACTTGTTCGACAATTTTTATTCCAAATTGCAAAAATTAAATTAAATTCAATAAAAACTAATAAGAAATGTTTATATTACAATAAAACGCTTGCGTATATAAATGTGCTTAACATTGGCTTGAAGTTCATTAACTTTTATTTTCCTTGAATAACTAACTCTCTTCATGCCAACTGGTGGGAATGGAATATTTAAAAAGAAAAATTAATATTTTATTAAAATCAAGTCAACGATTTCCCCCTAACGGATACATAATGATTGGCACGTTTGGTTTCCTTTATCAGGCAAGAAATTAAAAATAATGCGAAAAATGAGTATTTATGCGGTTTAAGACGAACTTTGAATCCCCATCGTGCAACACTTTTATATATATTTTATAGTTTATTGGGTTTCAGATTTTTCATCTTCTCTTCCTTTTTCTTTATTTTTTTATTTTTTTCTCTTTTTTTTTTTGTCATTTGGTAAAAAATTATTATTATTATTATTATTATTATTAATATTGAAAACTTGAAACCTTACAGTTTTTTAATATCAGACGATTTCTTGACAACATAAGAACTGTTTGCATGCAAAAATCGAGAGCAAACGCGAGGCCCCCCATCTCCCCTTCCCGCAGTAACTCTTCCCGCGATGATTGAATGCTTATTTTGATTTAATGAATTTTTCGTAAAAAGGGAGGATTAAAAGAACGTTAGCGGGAGAACGGAAAAAGTCAAATAAATTGATGCAAATTTTGTCTATTTGTCCAAAGAATTAAAGTCAATAACCTAATTTTAATTGAAGGACCGATAGACGGACGTAACCAGCTTATTAAATGTACAGTGCGCATTATAATGCTTGTATATGCAAACATTCAGCAAAGCCAACGTACTGCCTAGATTCGTTGTTTATGCGTTTTCGCACACATGTGTTTTATGTATGCACTTCGCATACCTACATATACTATATAGCATTTTATTTATTTATTTACTGATTTCGCACTGATATATGCATTCATTCTGTGTACGCTTACATTATATACATGTGCATGTGTACTTTAACGTGAATATCATATATACATACATATATACACCAGTCAACATTCGTTTGTCGACATGTCCGTTTTTTATACGTTACTGGCTGAATTTTCTTGTTTATTTATGCTCGGCAGGCATGCACAAAAGTGGTTTTACATATCGTTGTTATTGTTATTCCACATTCAGTGACAATTCATTCATAAAGATATTGAATTTGAATTGATCCCCAACAACATGAGTAGTATAAGTAAATATCATTTCTCGCAGAGATAACGTATGAACCTACGTTATGGGTATAAAAGGTGAAAAATCACGATCTAAGAAACGAAATAAATACATTTGCGTCAAAAAATTTGTTGTTCCATTCTTTCAAGTCCTTTGCATTTTCCAAGGGCCCTACAGTTACTTGAGCTATTCTCTAACATTTTCTAATATCTCTTAGTAACCTTCATTCACGATAACGCAACTCTTTCATGATATAGTGATTTCTTCTAAAAAGACTTGGTCAGGATAAAGTGCGAGCAAGCACTCCTATGTCCAACGGTCTGAAGTAATTTCCTTAAAAAAAAAAAAAGAAAAAAATAGCAACTAAGATGCCGAAATTTTAGATTTTGTGTATGTATGTGTGTATATTGTTTAATGAATCGATTAATGTGGCCTTTACGTCTGAGATCGTGCTTCTCTGCCTCCACAATTGATTTTATTCAGAGTAGTTTCTAGCACAAGAAATTACGTTACTTACAGCGCATCGTTTATCGTTTCGAACTCCAAAGGATGAGATGGAGTATTGATTTTGTCAATGCACTTAAAACACTTGAAAAAGAGAGAGCAGGCAGGGATCTCATATAGCATATATACTTTTGCACATATCAGCGCAACATTCTGAATTGGTGTTACGATAATTTACCCCTTCTTTTTTAAAAACCCTTAGTCTAGTATTTAAAAACATTCTTGATAGCTTCCTTAAATATTGTTTTCTTATTACCTTTCCTTTTATCCCAAAGAGATTGTCGAAATGCTTCTTCTTTTAAGCGGTTACACGGTTGTTACCCCTCTTATTTCACTTCTTTGATATTTGCTGTGAAATACTCTGTGAATACATTCTTGTTACGGAGAAAGGCATCATGCACCTGGCGACAAAAAATTTGGCGGGGAAAACGAATTAAAAACGCCACGAATTTAGGCAATGGTAACTTGCTTTCAAAAGGGCATATAAGCCGAATATTGGCGGAAGGCAAAGTGAGTCGAGAAAGTTGAATTGCAATATTCGTGCGGACGAAACCAGGACGAGAATTAAAGCGTTGTAACTATAAGTTCCTGTAAATAATTTAATACTAAATAGATCTCGCCAAAAATTACCGAAGAATAAAAGCCTAATAACTAATACTAAAAATTGCAATTCAACGACGCAAAGTTAATTTCAACAGGATTCGACTAAATAACATAAAATTCACAAAAAACAATTTTACATTACAATAATACATTAGGAACATTCGTAAGAAGTAGTGAGTTCTTTTGTCTAACTTATAAATGAAAAAAAAAAAAAAAAAAAAATCTGTTTTATGCTTTCTGATATTATTATATACTGCAAAGGGTGGATGGAACTAATTGTTTCCTTCGGTTAGATTGATAATTGATTGGTGCTTCATCACTGTGTGTATGTATACACATGTGTGATCAATAGGTTTAATATTTTCATATCCAAATCAATTTCGACTTACGATAAAGGTTGAGAGCTTCTCAACGCATTCGGCCCATAAGAACCATTCAAAATTTGTATGAAAAAAGTTTATGGCTTTTATTTACTGTTTCCTATTGATTCGGCACTTTTTTTTTTTTTTTTTTTGCTGACTGACTAACACGATGCCCACGTTTACCGAAACTAAGAAGTATATAATGGCGATGTGATATTGTCACTAGTCATAGACGAAAACAATTTGTGTGTTCTTGTTTTACTTGGTTTAATTATCGATTAATTTTGTTATTTCGGAAGTATAGTCATAAAAGTATGCTGCGATATCAGGGTTGCCAAGTTACACAAAGCACAGCAAAAGCAAAAAAAAAAATCTCTTATAACCTATGATGTCTCTTTCATATTGCTCAGGACGCAGTTACAAAATTTCATTTTCAAAATGGTGGCAAAGCTGCATGAGATGCATTAAAGCATTCGATTCTCATTTTTATGGAGTACGTGGAGAGAGACGCATACCATTCCATTGCGCAATAGAAAGTGATCGCAAACTTTGCAACGCAATTAGTTGTTCATGACCTTACGAAGAAAATTTCCTGTAGTCGATTCATTAAGATGAAAACACAATAAAAAGTTACATCAACTATAGCTCTTACTGTCACACAATTAAAAGTGTCTTTGATCATTTACACCATCTTTTTATTTAACTATCTTTTTGTCACTTCTGTCGCTAGCATTTTATTTTATATATATATATGTGGAATTGAAGTGTGTGTAGACAGCTACCATAATCACAAGAAGCTCTGTGCGGTGATGACTAGGGCTTGGACTAAAATATAAAAAAAAAGGTCTTCCAACCTTTATTCCGTCAGCATTTTTTACGGCTGAGTTTGTCGTATGCTAGATGCTAGTTTTTGCCATCAATTATCAGCCAACTTAGAATTGATTGGATTGCGGCAACAAGTCGTAACCTCAAACTTCATTAAATTCCTTTGCCATTCATTCGCAGCATCGGAATATCAGCATATCTTACAACGCAACAAGTTTCGATCATTTTACTGTAAAGTAATAGGTAAAGTGGTTAATCAGCGCTGAACGTATATCTCGACTGCACAGTCATTAAATGCCAGTCACAGTAGATTGAAGTTCTGTGATTGGTCCAAAAAGTTTCGATATTATTTAAAGGATCAAAGCTTTTCATAAGCCTCGTTATAGGTTGCAGCAACTTTCACGCTTGATCTATGCAATAAAATCTGGAATTTCCATGATATTCTTAATTTGAGACAATAGGCGATTGTCAAACCGATAGACCAAACTACTGGCTAGAGTTTTAATCTGATCGCGTAAAAATAACCTTTGTTCAGACTTTCGCCAAACCAATTACATAGATTCTCTTACACTTCCATTGTTAGCCTGAAAATTTCACATTAATAATACTGAACTCATTGCAAGGTTTGTAGGAAAACACCTATATATATATATATATATATATATATATATGAAGAGAAAATGTTAAGAAATTCGTTATTCACCAATTGTAGCCAATGCATGGAGTTCCTTAAAAATAATTCCAACTTATTATTATTATTATTATTATCATTATGATTTTTGACTAATGAAATAAATTCTTAGACTAAGAAGAAAAAGTCATTGGGCACTAGTAACATAGACTCTATCGGCTCTTAGTTCCAACTTAAAGATTAACGTTTATTCTAATTGAAGCTAATATGATTGCTTAAATAAATTATTTTCCATGTGAGCTCATTTTTCGAATAGAAATTGATACTCGTTCGTTCGCATATAAAAAAAAAAAAAAAACCTAATAAATAAATGATAATGTTTGCATTGATTGATAACGCGTGTAAATCAGAAATCTACGCACACACCGAAAATTTTCCACTCATTTTAGAACGGAACGCACTTCGATCTTTATGAATAGCCGGCGCAGTAGGGAACGGTTGTCTGTATGTATGTCTTTCAAAAGATCTTAAGATCTCCTTATCTCCAACAATCTAGCATAGCCGAGGAATTCTCAATTTGTCGTCTAAATGAGTGAGCCGCCGTTCACGTTATCAATTTTTGGTGGCTGTGTAAGCCTTTTGTATCCCGAAGAAATATAGGGAATAACGCAATCAAATCAATTTTTTTTTATTCCCTTTGTTATACAATGTAGTTACGTAGGTGACTTTAATATTCGCTTCATATCGTTAGAATTGAAAAATTCTGACCGTTTAAGATCAGTAATTAATGATCCGGAGCGCAATGGATCTGTTAAACTTTCTAAATTGCTCACCATTTAATAAACGTTAATTCGAGAAAAATGAGAAGATTTGGCATAAATTATGAGATGGTTTCACTTTTTGTTTTCTTTTTTGTTTACTACTATAAGCAAATACCAAGCAACCCGTTTATAATATAACCAAATTTCTTAAGTATGAGAGAGATAAAATTATTATTGTTGTTGTTGTTGTTGTTGTTGCCGTTGGGGTCGATTGTCGTTTCTTGCTATTATTATTATTGTTCTTGTTCTTTTTTTTTTTTTTTAAATGGTCGACATTTTTAATTTGTGAAATTTGTCATTAACAGTTTTGTAGCCATCATCGAAAGGTATACTCAGTTAGAAGTTTGGCGTGTTACGTATATGGAAATATGTTTCGGAAATGGATTGAGATCAGTTTTCCTTGGACCCCACTTTGAAGGAAATTCCATCAAAACTAAATCAAAAATTGCCCTTAAAAGGGGTTAAGCAAAAGTAAAATCTCTACACTTATCCTTTATAATGCGAACTGTATTTGATCAATTAAGTCCCTACAGATATACACAATTCTGTCGAATATTTTTAACCCTAATTTTAGTTCTTAAAAGGAATAACTAAAAAAAAAAAAGAGGCGATTTTGAACCGTACATAAGCGAAAACTAAGTAAGTGAAGCCACTTCGCAGTAATTGCAGTAGTTGTACATTGCTATCCTTGTACATCTTTCGTTGATTTGTTTTCCGTTATAATCTTTAAGAGCCCAGTATCTTATTTTATTATTTCTAATATAATTCTTCACCGCCATCAGATCCAAGAAAATAAACGTAAACGTAAACTTTTAGGAAAAGTTCGATTATTTTCTTGACATTTACTGGCGTTTCACAATGGGCCTGGATGCGAATAACTCAGCTATACGAGGCTTAATTCTTCCACTGATTTCCAAAATAGTCGATTGGCTCGGCACGATTGCGAATGCTACCCACCAGGTTACTTCATTGCAAATCATAAGCTGCCTGCTAACGTTACGAAGCTCGAAAAGAGTGTTTAACTCAATATTTCGAAATACCGATGAATGCCGTATCAGATTTTCATTTTAAGAAGAAGTACACTTTTGTTTATTAATAAAAATAAAACTAAATCGAAAGTCAACATAATCGCGCGATTGCACTTTTGCGAAAAGCATCAAATTTCGTTAATTAGCCTTAAGGACTACTATATACTGAAAACAATTCATGATTCGATATTTACGGTTGGAGTCATCAAAGCATATTCAACGCTTTGCTTAAAATAGAATTTAAATTTTTAGTTCGATACTAAGGTAACACATGTGACTTATGCCATACGCCCACTTATTTTTGTTTTTTTTATTTTGTACGACTTTCAATCCTTCGCCTATCAGGGGTGTAAGCGTTGAAAGCGACTTCCGATAATTTATTAGAATCATTTGCAAACGCAACGAGATTAACTTGAATTTGAAATGCCGAAGCGCAACGCAGCTAATGTTATAACATTAGCATTCAAAAATGGTAAACGGAAGGAAAAGCCGCTATTAGCTATAGGTCAAAATAAATCTTTCTTCTTGTTTCTTAAAACTTTGATTATTTGATCATTCAAGCGACGGACAGAGCGACGTGACTAAATTAAATTGAAAGACTAAACAGAATGACTTCTATCCACACTTTATGGGATCCACGGCTAACATTATTATTAGAATGCTACAAATATTGGCGGAGATATATAGCCGAGATGTATATATATATATATATATATATTTTGTTATGAATATTTTCAAAAATATTCTAGTTTTGCTCATAAGAAGGTGTCGTTAGTTCGCTTCAAGCATCCTTTTATTATTGTCATTATTATTATTATTATTATTATTATTTGCTAATTTTTTTATTTCGTATGCAATGCAGAGCGGCGTTAACCGTCAAATAAGGTCAACAACGAGATGCCGCAAACAACTAATGAATACAATATAAATTGTTGTTTTTATTGAATGTATGTATCGTGCGCATGTGTATGTACCGCGATACGTGTGCTGATTTGCTTGCGATTATTTTCGCATTGGATTCCCACACAAATATACAGCATACAGTCGCAAAAATCCATGAATATGATGTAGCATTCGATTAGTCAGTCAGTCAGTCAGTCAGTCAGTCAGTCGGTCGGTCGGTCGGTCGTTCAGTGAGTTAACCCAACTTAACATACAGGCGTCTCTTTCTTTACGCGATACAACCAACCAAATTTTATAAGCTCCGTATTCAAGTCGTGCCTTTTATCATACTTTACTAATACTATATGCGGAACTTTAGATAAGGATTAAACCTTACCGAAGAATGGAAAAGATGTCGTCTCACAAATGTAAAAAATTGTATTATCATAATCGAAGGGCCTACACTTATTTTTGTCATTTACCTAATATAAGCTCGCGCGTGACGTTCTTTAGGATTAATTAACTAGGGGGTAATTACGCCGATCGAATCGATTTTCGGTCCGGCAAATATATTGAATGAAAACAAAATCCAATTGGAATGCATAGAAATCAAGTAAAACAAGCGATCCCTGTACCTATGTATAAAATTTCTTCTTTTTTTTTTTTTTTTCCTTTGCTTTTCTTCTCTTTCTTTTACCTTTTTATTGAAAACCGCCGCAGGACGCTAACAGTTTAACCGGTTCTTATTGGTATTGGTGGCGTCGGAATTTACTGCTTTTATTGTTTATTTCTTTATACATTTTTTTTGTTTTTTTTCGCATGTGATTTTTTGTTTTCTGTGTATTCTGATCATTCAACAAAAACAAAAACAGTAAAAATTTGAACAAAGGTAATAACCGGCAAACAAAAGCTTCACAAATGTTATCGGTTAACACGCGAGAAAAGCGTTAATAACATTGGCAAAAGCCGGCCGGCTGCTTGACTGGCTAGCTGGCTGTTTGGTTGGTTAGTTGGTTGAGTGGCAAAAAAAAAAAAAAAAAAAAAAAACCGATTGTTGTTATTATATATTTATGGGTGAGTGTTGTTGTTGCGCTTGCCGGGTCTATAACTTGATGGGATTGATATAGCTAAACTACTACTTGCTGCTAGTTTAATATTCAATATGTATGCTGTTTATGTTTACTGCTGTTGTTGCTGCTAATCATGTTGCTGCAGTCTTTACTAATTGCGTTGTAGTTCCCGTATTTACTACTAACTGGCATTAATATAATGATTGTTATGCATATTGGTATCATTTTAGTATTTCCATAACGTGATGACTGTAATAACTGGCGACAATGAGTGAGTTATTAACTGTTCGACTAATCAGCTGATTAACTCACTTCACTGAAACTTCTTTCCTCTCCTTCTTTTGTTTAGATTAAATCGAAGCAATAAGTTTAAGAAAAATTGTGTAAGTGTTATATCAAAAATATGCTTAATTATTTAGACAATTAGAGAGAGCCTCCTTGCTAATCATCTATTACGCGCGGCCGACAAAGCCACGGATATCCCGCACAATTAGTATAGATTCAGAAAATCATAAACATATAGCAATGGATCTAAAAAACGAGGAGATGAATTATTACCTCACACAGTTATTGACTTGCCACAATTGTTTCTGAAAGTACCTGCACGGATTAGGGCATGATAATCGACTGGCATACCTAAACCGCACGGATACAGTGCAAGATGTAAATAGTACAGGTTTGAGACGAGAAAAGAAGAGCAAGTTGAGACTAGCTAGGGAATTCATTATGGCAATTTACAAATAATACCTATGAATGGTTCCGCGGACGCGAGTGGTATATGGGATGGGCGGAGTATTCAGGCATCATGGGTGACGAATCCTGCACGCTGCTTGTGCAGATAGGTGTAATCTTTGGAAGATCTCATAGCCAAAAAACTTTGCATGCATACACACACACACACATATATATATATATATATATATATATATAACACGTCGCTCAATAAGTCTCGTCTCTTGTATATATTTGATAACGCTATTGGCAGACCCACATGATTTCTGTATAGTACCGGTCTTCACACGAAATGCGTCAAAATTTCATGCCATTCTGACAATTATGTTACCTATTACATGGCACCATTTTTGCAAGTTGCAAAAACAATGGCTAAAACCAATAGGAGAATTTCTTGTCTTGATTAATCATAGTTTGTTTTTACGAAGGAAAATACTATCGGACCTAAAGAGCGGCTTGCGTTACGAAGCTTCTGCACCGGTGAAGTTATCACCTCGTGTGCTGAGTTTAAACGCGGACGTGCAAACACCAAAGATGCTGTCCGCTCTTGTCACGTGAGTCAGCAATCCTTCCAAAATTGCTTTGGAAGACCGGGCGACGTAAAGTACTCGCGTAAAGTTACTCGCTTTAGCTGATAACTTAGATATATTAGAAGGTAGTCTACTTACTCTTTTTTAGGAACATTTTTCCTTGTGAAAGCTCTCTTCGAAATGGTTAACGCATTCGCTCACTTTTGCCAGGAACGTGTTATTGAGTCATATCGCTTCTTGACGCCGTTTAGACTTTTTTTTTGCGATATATGATGATGGATGATGAAATATGAATTCATCATCGCACCCTAGAATCAAATCGGTAGTCGGCAACCGACGACAGTCGTCCAGGAAAGCGACCAAGAAGGCACCGTCACTTAAAATCTTGTAACTTGTGTAACTTGTAAACTAATGAAGTGTAAAAGGCTCTATACCCAAGAAATTAGCTGAACAAGTACTTGATGTCGATTTGTTGGATGTATCTTTAGAATTGTGCAAAAAAAAACAATTAATTAAAGAGTATTTAGGGAAAAATTACAAAAATTTTTACATTTGACAGCAAAATAATGGATAAATAGATTTTAAATCTTTTATTGAACTTTTTTATTTCTTAAATGGAATTTAAATGAAGAGATTTCGACTTTTATAGTTTTTGACATTAATTTAATCCGAGGGCATCATGTGCGGGGTTTCAAAACCAACTTTTGAGTTTTTCGACACGCAAGCATACCGACCAGAACGATGGACACATTCCAATAGACTTATTTTGACAACAGCAGATAGATGAGCAAAAGGCCAAATCTAAACTAACTTAGACTTTCCTTCATCCCCACCAAGAATACATATGTGCTTTTGTAGAATGTTTGCCGTGAATTTCTGGATATCATTACACTTTGCTATCTCTCAGAAAGAGTGACTGCCTAATTTTCTCACCGTCAAAAAATGTTAGCACAGATTTGATTGATTGATTGATTGATTGATTGATTGATTTGTGTGGTTATATGATTTTGCTGTCACAATTGCAATTCAACAGATAGTAAAATTGGTCGCAGACATAATAAAAGAAATCAAGAAAGTACATAATGTATGTGATTTTTGGCGTATATTTCTAAAAACACCCCTCCCCCCCACCCCCTCTTCAAGAGCATGCGTTTGATTAACTGAATATTCTATGTTTGAGAAATATTAGCATCTCATCAAAAACATATAATGAACTATGAGAAATGCATTAAGGGGGACCAAGCTCCTTCGTTTGAACTTCACCCAGTTAAAGTTATAGGGCATAGCAAAGTATTTGAATATGAATACATTTTTGTTTATTGCGGGAAAATATTGCAAACATTTCGTTGCCTGCATCACGTATAATATTTAAGTTTGCATTTCTTAGGTTAGATTCATAAATCAAATAAATTCATTCACGGCTCCATTTAGATAGAAAAGGTAAATATGCATTTATGAAAATGTTTCCTGCTGTCGCTATCACGTTTTAGGTAGTTAATCGAGCCTAGTCTTAATCGCGTATTCATATAAGTTCTTGAACTTGACGAACGAATTGTATTCTTACGCTTCTGATTACGATCGCCAGCCCCTTTGCTAATACTTAAAAGTTATTTAACTAATTCCGGATTCGATAATCCTTAACGATTGAATATATAGATAATAATTTTATAAGTTAATCGCTTAGCTACATTTCGCGGTCAATGCTCTATCATTCTTTACCCGATATTATTAAATAAATAAATTTCAAGTTTTTTTTACTTTAAAAATATTTGATAGATAAGAGCAAAAAAAAAAAAACTCAGTTCAATTGATAGAAATCAAGTATTCTGATCGCTTTCGTAATGACTTAAGTATTTCGGCTTTTTCCGTAATGACATATCATTTTAATAATTTAGATAATCTAAAATAAATCGTAGAACGTTTCTGGTTTATTCGGAAGAAAATTTTTTTAGAATTTGAATTTTTTTTTTTTTGTTTTTTCACAATTCTTTTAAAATAAAAATTCAAAATTTATTTAATTTTGATAAGGAAAACGCGTCATATTAATTAAACTTTCACGTAGCATATTAAGAAAAGAAAATTTCTGTAAATTTTGCTCGTTTAAAACGCACACATATATATATAAAATTCGATAACGAAATGCTTGTTAAAAGGATCCCCTTCGCAGCATTACTTTCGATGGCTAGCTATGCCACCTACAAAATGCCGCCGGACCAATATCCATATGCTTTTACTGCGTGCGCCGTAGCTTTGGTAAGCGGTTCGTTGGGAGTATTGCGTGGACCGCAGCATCCGCGTGGCCTCGTCAATCAGGTTTTGACAAGTTTAATGGATTTTGCCCCCCTACCGTTAATGAATATTCAAATATATTTGGAAGCTAAACCGCTTTACGCATTCGCACATGCGTTCTCGTTAATACCTCTAGGAATCGATATCCTAGTGAAGCTATTTGGCGATGAATGCGATGACAAGGCAGCAGAAGCCTTGAAGCTCGCCAACAATCTAATAAATGTGGCTTCGCTGACTGTAATATCAGTAATTGATGACAACTATATGTACTTTTTCGTCATGCTATCATATCTGATGGCCCAAGCGAGTCTACTTTACGGCCATTGCGAGAACTGCATCTGGACTGAAAGGATGCATCTGCTATTTTTCACTCTCTTCTTCTTTGTCTCTTCAAAAGCTGTAACCGATAAAAATGTCGTCGTAAAGTAATGTTTTTTTTTTTTTTTCATTCTTTCTTTATCCTTTTGTATCCTCCTATTTTTTACATGTACATAAACATATATATTTTGTATTTGTTTGCATACTTATTCTTCCTATAATCATATTTTAGAGGACTAATAAAAGGAAATAACATTTTTACTAATGAACATTTTATTTACTTGGTCGTCTTTCACGGCGATCTCTTGCCAAAAAAAAAACATGGTGTTGTGAGGTGCCGGTGTGACTTTTCATTTGTCTACTTTTTATAAATTTGCTTTACCGTGATCTAATAAGGGGCATAGACTAGTATATGTACTATACGTCCTTAGAGATTACTTGAGAAAGAGCTGGAAATTCTAAAGAGAAATTTCTTGCGAATAACTTTTTTCCTCTTATTCTGAAAATTACAACAATATTACGCGTTAAGCTAAAAAAAAAAAGAAGGAACTTTCAAAGTCTAGACGAACAGAACATTTGTGATGTGTGTTGTGTGAAATTCCTGGCGAACCTCCAGTACATCTTATTCGCGTACCCGGTCTTCTGACTAAAGGATGTCATACTGCCCGATCAAAATTATGAACTGTCAGCCATAAAATATTCGCATCGAAATTCCATGAATAGAATGATATTCCCTTTTATGCAATAATTAAATTAAAATGAAAGCTTTTTCGTTTATTAAAAAATAAAAAAAAAATTAAGACAAATTTGTAAAACTAACTTAAATTTTATATAATATCACGTGCGGTAACTACGGAAATCAATTTAAATTTTATTTGTGCAATAAAAAAAATGTATATAAAACTCCTTTTCATCCGTTCGACGTTATTGCCTTTTATGGCTAACAATGCTGCCCATTGAGTATCGTCGTTCGAAAGCTTTTACTTCATGCGCTATTGCTTTGAAAAGTGCGTCCAAAGTGTTTGTGGACTTGAATTTTGACAACCGTACTCGATGCCATTCTCCATTACACCTCTTGAACGCCCATTGCGCATATGTAATTTTCAAGAATATATATGTATATATATATGTATATATATATGATTAGGACGAGAGATAGCGTAGCAAAAATTTGTCTTCTGTAAGCGTAATATCGATAATTCATTAAATCTACATACGTGTCATGCTAACTATGCTAACATATGCAATGACCCAAGCATGACCCAATAGCATGGCATAAATAATTTTGCGTAAAGTGAAAGGAGCTGTTTTCGACTTTCTAGATATGCACTGCTTTCTACTGCCTTCAGAAACCGTAAAAGTTCTAAGAGATCTAATCGTAGAGTAATGTTTTTAACTATCACATCATTTTACATGCGTAAGATACACACACATATCAAACATGAAGACTTATTTTCGCCTAAGGAAACACTTAGTAATCAAAATTGCTTGAAATGACACGTCTTTGATAATTCGATAATTTTTCTTTGATGGAAATTCAAAGAACCAAATAAAATATTTTCAAAAAAGTTTTTCAAAATTGAAATTTTACCTTTTTAACCGAGATAATCGCGGGTATTAAGAAATGGTGGATGCTGTTTTCAGTGGAATATTATTGGGCACTACTGGCCACGCCTTAGTCTCGGTAACACCGTTTCAACATCCTTATGCATTTTGCGCTTGTGCCGTTGGATTTTGTCATGCCCTCGCCGGTCTAGTCGAGAGCATAGCATGCGAGGACAGATGCACGACATGTTTCAAACGTTTAACCTGCAGCTGCATTGAAATAATGACTTTACCAATGCTCAATATAGAATTTTATTTAAAATCGGACCAAAGTAGCCCTTTAGCTTTGGGACATGGTTTATTCGTGGTACCATTGGCCTTCGATTTATTAACAAAAGTATCACCAAATGCCGAAACGGAGGATATTTCTACGCGCACCCTGAAAGATCTCACCATTTTGGGTAATATTGTGTCGTTGTTATTTTTAGCAGCTAACGAGAACAATGCTGTATACGGTATGATGGTTTTAGCCGCCTTCATTGCCAAATATGGTGCCATGTTCATGGAGAATATTATAGCTGGCACAGGCGAATGCACCGGTCTATTAGGCTACTCGCTACTATTCGGTTTAGTACCGATGGCTTTAAAAACCGGATACCACATCTTAATATCGTAACGAGAAACGAATAAAAAAATTTTTTTTGAAGTCTTACTCTCTTTTAACTTCTTTCATATAAATTTCCAATATACATATCAATAAATCAATCCATCATTAGTGCTTAGATTAAAGAAATTTGATATATTGCTTTCTCTTAATGGTACGCAGTTACTGGGACAATCACTAACATCACTAACTAATTAATTCGTCGCCACTCAATATAATAAAAATGGGGGTCTGATGAACAAAACTCGAATAAAGTACAAAATTGATGAATCATATCTAAATTGCAGCATCCAGTTTTGAATGGTTTCCTCATTAATGAAAATGACGGAAAATCGGAATGGTTTCTGTCGACGTTCACTTTGAATATCTTCTTCTTATTTTCTAAAAGTCTACGGAACAACTATTCTTCTTAGAATAGCCAGAGAAATAATTTTACCAAACAAAACCAAGACAATTGAATTTTTCGGATTTCAAATGGATCCATTATTTACTAGCACCAATCTTTCAGAGTTATTACGTAACCTACATCACTTATTGTACAAGGGTATATTAAATTTGCGCGAAATTATGCAATACCTAGAACGAGAGTTGCGTTAGACCGAAATTTTATTATACTGATGTAAACTTGTCTGTCCGTCTCTGCGTATCTTGTTTTTTTGCTTTCTATTGTTGAGATATATTGATGATGGTGAACAATCGCTCTTCTACTCTTGACGATATGATTTTTTTTTTTTTTTTTTTTTTTTTTTTTTTTTGTTTGCTAAAGATACATCAATAAATTGATCAAGTAATTTGATTCTAGTTCTCTATATCTACATTTCTGATTTAATGGAGTATGCCTACTCAAATTAATCTTTATGTCTTAAAATCATTCAATGGAATGCTGATATATATACATATATATATATATATAGGTCTAATATTGTCGATAATTGAATTGAGGGCTATTGGGATGAACAATATGTGTAACGGATCTTTAAGTTATCTATTAAATGTAGAATCGCGCCACTCGATGAAAAGTATGACAAAGCTTATAACTAAAACTGTTTGGATATAGAAAAAGAAAAAGAAAAAGAAAAGAGATCTTACATAGATAATTAACGCCATGCAGCATGGACGGTGTATGATAATTAAGCGATGAATGCAAAGTTTATGGGTTTTCCTTAACAGATTACGTTTATAGATTAATAATCTTCTAAATGAAGGCAAAAGTCCAATAATTGTTGGTGGCACTAACTACTATATTGAAGCGTTGCTTTGGGATATTTTGATTAGCAATCCTACGGATGGAGGGCCTCATATGAAAATCAATAGTGACAGCAGCGAAGAGAATGCCGCGATGAGCGACAATAACGCTAATACTACAACGTCTGAGAATTCCGAAAATGTATGTATTTCTCTTTACGCTGAAGATTGTTTTCCATTCCTTTTTTGTTTTTTTCCTCCTTACCTGAATAAATATTTTTGTTATGATATGTTTTTGTGGTGTAAGCAACAGTTACCTTAACTCTTTTTCTTTTTTGCTGTTTTCTTTTATGCTATTTAGTGGTTATTTATAACTGAAAGTGAAATGCTGACAATGTCGTCGGAATTGTTGTACAACCATTTAAAGAAAATCGATCCCGTAACTGCCCAGCGCATACATCCGAACAATAAAAGGAAAATAATGAGGTAAGTTCATGAAAATAACAATATTAAAAATAAATAATTGTTGGTTGTTTTTTTGTTTTTTTTTTTTTTGTTTATTATATATATGTATGTATATATGAATATGAATGTATGTAGGTATGTATATATGTATTAGTATAATATTTATAGAATTGTTGGGTGTTCTTTGACTCCTCTTGTGTACTTTGTTTTCAATTTTAATTTTGAGAACATTTTTAAATTACTTTAAATTGATTAAAAAATTTCACAAATCCCAAGAATTAATAAAGTTTCTGCTTTTGACTTCTAATAAAAGAAAATCAATTTAATCTGAAACGAGAAAGAAACTCTTTTATCCGCTTTTTTTTTTTTTTTTTTTTTTTTTTTTTTTTTTTTGCTTCGAAACGCACTTGGAATACCGCTTACCCTAAGCGAATACAAAGCAAAAGATATAGTTTGATGTTTGCTTGTAGATGTGCCGGTTGACCGATTGCAATTATATCTTCACCGAAAATTTGAATGGACTTGACTTGAATAACTTATCCATATAGTTAGTGAATCAATTTTCTTTCTTATCTATGTTAAATGTTTTTCTAAAAAAAATATTAGCAAGCATAGGCTAGAATAGTCTAAGAATTTATTTCATTAGTGTAAAAAACTATAATAGTAATAATAATAATAATAATAATAATAATAATGAGATATTCAATGGAAGAGAATGGATGGATAAACTTGATAAAATGAATGCCGTTAATTGATTTGATTGACCAAGAATTAACATTCATTGAATGTTACAAATGAATTAACAATAACAGTATGCCTCCATCCTGCGGTTATGACTGTAAAATTCACAATGGAATCTGGTTTATTTTGGGCAAGAAATAGAAAATAAAATAATATAATAACAAGAAAGGCAAAATAAAGAAAATAAAAATAATAAGCAAAAAAAGCGAGGGGAAGCTTAAAGTTTTGCTTGCTTGCTTGCTTGCTTGCGGAGATTTTAACGATTCTCAGAAAAGTCTAATAAAGATTCTTGAAAAAACTTCCGTAACATTCCTCACTTATCTGCCTGTCGCTTTATGGATACACATGTCCCTATATATATATATATATATATATATGCATGCGTGTTTGCGTTCTCTCATATTGTTGAATATTTACAGGGAATAAATATTTTTTTAGGGCTATTCTAAGAAATTAATTTAACGCTTTCAAGATCTTCTCTTGATGATAGCAGTAGCTTACGAATATCCAATAGAGCTTCAAAAATTTATGCACACATACGTATTTATTTCTTTATAGAAATTCTAAAGCTTCCAAATAGAGCAGCAACAAAGACATGAAAAAACAAAATGTTGTCCAAAATTACACCATTTACTTGGATAGCGCATGTATTAAAGTGTATTGCGGTTGCTGTTCAAGCCTTGAACTCGTTTCATATCCAAATTAGAGGAAGAAGAAAATAAAAAAACGAAATAAACGATAACGGACTCATCAAAGTGTTAACCTTGAGAGGCCGACAAACTAATAAATCAAATAATATATAAATTCCCCCTCCCCTCCCTCCCTCACCCCCCTTTCCCGGCAAAAAAATGAAAACAAAAACATAAACAGTAACAAAAACAATGCTTCATTTGTGTGCATCGGTCTCTCTCTCTGCATAGGTACATATGTAGCATTTACGCGCCACTAAATATATCAATGAATTATTAACTACACCAGCACAATATCTCAAATTTCGGTGCACATAACTACGCGTGTATTAAAATAAAGCAAAATAAAGTTCAAATATACGCCGAATTTCTTAATCCCTATCTCAGGCTAAATTTGACACTTAAATAAAGGCAACAGAAAGCATCGCGTCCCTTTCTCATTGGAAAAATGACTACAACGATTTGCAACGATCTGCTATAGCTTGCTTTTCGATTTTCAAGATAGGTTTTTTTCTACTCATTTCATATCTCTTATTTTGCATCTTGAAGAAAGAATTTAATATATCCCCCGGTTAATGATTATAAAAATATTTGAAGAAAATAATCCCATAAGAAACTAACTTCGGTCAAAATCGAATCTTTTATACCCATAACTGACTGTTATTCTAAAAAAGATAAAAGAAATACAAAGAACAACATTTTTATGTTCGATATTAAGGGAGGGGAGTGATGAGACGCAGCTAATTTTTTTCGATTTTCAAAATAAAAGCTTTTGTCGTATAGGTAGGTTGTGGACGTTGTAGGACGTCGCGTCCTAAGTCACTTCCAAAATCTTTTGCAAATTTTCATTAACGTGAGAGTGTTTACCACAAATACTACAAAGCTGCGCAAACAGACAGATGGACAGACAAATTGGCGGACATGTTTAGATGCAGTCGAAATTTGGCCAAACTGGCCAAGAATTTATATAACTTTATAGGGGGATTTAGAATCTTTTGCTTCTACGCGTTAGAAAAGTATTGAAAGAACAAATAAATTTTGATACACTGCAAGATTGAGTACACGTGGTCAAATTTTTCCATTTTTGTACACAAATACTACAGCATCGCCCATAGAATATGCGTTCAAATTTTTTTAATACGCAAAAAATTAATTTTTCAATCCTTTTGAAAAACAAAGTTATTTTCAGTTTACATGGTGCTGCGTGTTCTGCGTGTCTTTGGACCAATTTGCTCCAATTTCAATACTAACCAATTGCGCGCAAGAAACTCGATAGGTTTTTGACGGACGGAAGAGTGTTTGCGACAGGTATTATACGGACGGACAGACGGACATGCTTAAATCGATTTAGAATTTGATGCTGATCAAGAGTCTATGCACTTTGTGAGGTCTACGGTGCGTACTTCTGGGCGTCGCAAACGTTTTGACAAAATGAATATAGCCCCTAATCCTTCGGTGATGGATATGAAAAGATATTTAATACGTAAACGGTAGCTAAGTAGGATTCATGTTCTTCTTCAATATTAAAACGAAAGGTCAGTGATGTTGTTAATATTGTGCTAAAATTGCTCGCATATACACTACACATACAACAAGAACATTTTGTATTTAACTTTTTTGATTACGTTCCAAGCATTCGCTTGATTTTATATCTATTTGCTCTCATTCCCAAGAATTTTTAATGAAATACACGTTTTCAAAGTAAAGAACTTTACCAAATTACATTTGTTAAATACAAAAACAAATTAAAGCAAAAACAATATATATATATATGTATATATAGATCACTTTTGCCATTTATGTAAAGTATAGTACATGCGTAATAATTTTTATTGTTTGTCGAGTGTAGTTAACTAAGTAAACTATTCAAAGGAAAAAAAGCATTATATGGGAAGTGATGTTGAATGAAAAATGCTCCGGTCCAATCTATCTGCGTTAGATGGGCAGAAAGACAAGCTTAGGTCGGTCTATCTTAAGTTTTTCTGAGTTTTGCTTACGTCCCCGACCCACTTAATATACCCTGTACAGCAAGTGGTGTAGAGAGAGGTATTCGATGCAAAAATGCTTTTCATTGACGTATTGACGCGAACACATTTAAGTAAAAAATTTTTCGCTTCTTAAGATGATACCCAACAACAAAGGTTTAGCGTAAGTGCTCTAAAACTATTGTATGTGGCTTTTACAGGAATGTTGGCGTTATTGGCCGTTGCTTGTGTGCCTTGATTCCAAAGCACTTCACCACCTATCGTCACTTTTCGCCTCATAGGTCTCAATGATTCACAATTTCATCTCTGATCGGATTTATTGATTTCCGTTGCTCGCATAGGCGAGGGAGGTCACGAGCTGCTGTTATCTTTATTTCCCAGTTTTTTTTTTTTTTTTTTTTTTTTTTTTTTCATTATTCGATCTTGCTACCCTATGCACCCCTTATAAGCATATAAGAACGCTTCTTATGTGTTATGCTACCTGCTGTCAATCACACACACGTAAGTTTTCTGTTTTCACAGCAATAAATTGTCTATTAATCGTGATGTTAGCGAATAGAAGAAAAAAAAGGAAAAAACAGAAAAAAAAGGAAAAAATGAAATTTCATGTTATTATCGCATTGTGTGATAATAAGTCATAAATCTCGAAATGTGCACTTTCATAATTCAACGAGTTCAACATACATCTTTTCTTCTTTTTTTTTTTGCTAAAATGTTATAAATTAATCGCGGACTGTTTTTTTTTTTTTTTTTTTTTTTTGGTAAAATATACGTATTGTTAAAGATTTGAGGGCGTAAGAAATTAACTTTACTGTATACGATTAGAGATCGTGTTTAGCTCGGAATTGTAAAGTTTACTTACTTTTCTGCCTCTTATTATTAAAAATTTCGAAATTGTTACTCCGTCTAAAATCATCGCTATCGCTGTTCATTTGTCGATATAAACGATAGCTTTTTTGTTATTTTTGAAAACTATATAAATTTTCATTCTTAATTAACGAGTTAAAGTTAAAGTTAATTAGCGACGAAATACTCTCAATTGTGAAATCATATTACAACAAACGGATAACTTATTAAAAATGCTCTTTCACAAATTAATTCAAGCGTAGAATGAATATTTTATTATATATATATATATATATATAGATGTTGAACGCAAAGATCACTAAACGATGAGCTAGATCATGTTATGTCAACGTACCTCGTACACGGCGAAAAGTACGTGGTTAAGTTTATGCTTGAGTAGAGTAAAAGAATGATTTATAACTAAAACTATATGTTATAAGTATACGTTATATTTACCTCACATACACATAGGATATATTAAATGCGCAAAATGTTTGTAGCGCGTGGGTCCGTGCAATCAGAATTGTCATCAATCAGATGTAGCTCCGTCAGCGTCAATCAGCATAAATAACGAATCGTATTCAGGCTTAGCAATTTCTTTAACTATTTAATAATCCAAACTTACTATTTTAATTATAATTATAATCTGAAAACTTTATTTAAGAAATCTTAAAATTGTTATCTTATCACGCTCTCTTATCAGATAGGGTACAAAAATCCACTAAATTAGCTTTAGAATCGAAAACTTAACGAATTTTTCTTTTCCATTAAAACTGTCGAAGTATTTCCGCGTCTTACTACAAATTCGTGGCCGTAATAGGTTCGAAGCAAAAACCATTAACGCCTACAATTATGAACAAAAAATAATGCGGAATATTTAGGCGTGGTTGTCAGATATATGACTTGTTCGTTATTTAAATCGATATTTGCTTCATTTTCCGGTAAGTAATCATATCCAACATAGTGATGTATATTAAAAGATTCAGCCCAAATCGCATATAATTTATTAATTTTTTTTAATTATTATTTATGTTTATATTTAGAATGTCATTTTAATAAACATTTAAACTTGAATTTTTTTATGAATAAATCATTTAATTTATTTAATATGTAGAAGTACATCCCGCCTGTTTCTTACACGAATGAAAAATGAAATTATTATTGCTTATAATTCAGGCAGCGATCGTTTGAATAGAAATAAAAATTTAAAAATTTAATTTAATATATATATATATGTATGTATATAAATTTTTTTTTTTTTTTTTTCGTATATCCCTGAGACCAATACACGCACACACATATAAATACACACACACACATTTATATATATGCACACACATCCGAATGGACAGCCTAAGCCCATGCAGACAGTGTTTACCCTAATTTATTCTTTTTCAACGTTCAAACACATTCGTTTGGCGACGGCTAGCGTGTCAAAACTTACTGCACCACTGATTATCTTCGTCTTATACGAGATAATAATATAAAGTAAAAGAAAGCACAAAAATTATATACACATGTATGAATAGATGTATAGATATATATATATATATATATATATATATATATATATATATATATATATATATACTTATATATATGTATATATTGCCAACAATTCTGATGTCTCTTCATTATAAACGGATATCGTTATGTTGCCAAATCGAACTAAATCATGTTACAATACTTATACCAGCCATTACCTTGTTCAGGTGAATGTGCTTTTAGTTATATACGACAAGACAGAGAGACAGAGAAGGAGAAAAAGTGAGACAGAATATCACTGGACATTACCACTTAATCTACTAGCGGTGGAAAGTTGATGCCAATGCGTCTGCTTTTTCTACGGCATACTCCGCGATAAAGCTATTAGGAGATAAAATTCGTACATTTAAATCCATTCGACGTCAAGGAATATGGAATTAAATGGTGATAAGTAATAATTCTATCGCGTGGTACCGCAATTCTTTGTCTGAAAATCGTAGGACCACTAGCGAATTGATTGCGCGACCTCATCACGCTCGTAAAGGAAAAAAACAGATAAATAGACAAACACAACCGAAGCGTTTCAACTAACACAGTCTTAAAGGCTTAAAGAGACCTAATGGTGCTTCTTTTTTACAATAATTCGATTTTTCAAAAATCTTTTTTCTTGACCAGGAAATGCCCCCCATTTGTACAACAGCCTAGTGGCACTCACTATAGCTACGACTAAGGTAAACTTCACGGGATTTGAGATTTGAACCTGCGAACATTGGAGTTGGTAGTCGCGATTCGTACTTACTCGACAAGTTACCTGCCTAGCATGCTACGTTATCTCTTATAAAAACCACGTTTGCACAAATCTTCGACTTTATCCCAAAAAATACTAACCGAACTGATCATATGGAATGTCAGTTACCTTGCATTCTGAGATTCTACCCCGAATCGAGTTTCTTTTAAGACTTGTTAGATCAATTACGGAAAACCTTCAGGTAGCGTTAGCGTAGATGAACTAATCGACGACTATAAGTGCAGTTATGATTAAATAGTTTTCGAGTTTTAAGCTAATTAAAAATATATTTGCTTTATATGGCCTATAAATCGTTTAAGTAGGGAGAAAGGAGAGCAAAAAATTTCTAAAATTTACATAACCTAACTAAAGTTAAGAGGAAGAATTGTCCATTCCAAACCATAATATGGAAATGATTATCTATTCCAGACAATGCACGGAGTACAATCTAGTTCATAGGAAGGAATCTTTAATTACGCATGACACGTAACATATCTATGAAAATTAAAATCTCGTAAATGTAAATGTGAATGTGTTTGTTGTTTGAAAATGATGAAAAATATTTTTATTTAAGGTAATGGCTATAACTAGCTATACATTTTTTGGTACCAAAAAAAAAATCTGTTACATCTTTTGCAGCAAAACAGATATCGAGCTGGCTGGCTTTAGCATGACATAAGCAATGAATTTTAGATTGAAAGGCGCTTTGGTACGTATATTTCTAAGCTAGCTAGCTAAGCACATCCATTCTTCCACTGAGATTTTTATATGACCTAAGTAAATATGTTGATCAAAACATGGATCCAGGTTGTGTATGAATTACAATTTCGCTGGATAAATCACTCTTAGATGAGACTAAACGTTACATAAGTCAAATATGGAGAGAATTCTTTTATCAAATTTAATGCCGTTTATCTTACCGTTATTGAGATTCGTAGTCAATTATAGAATAAATTTCATCTCGTTTACGAGTAGTTCGCAAACCCATAGACGTTTCGACATCTTCTCTACATTCGTTATCTTTTACAAAAACCAGAAGTGATGCTATTTTTGAAAACTGCAGCGGCATAGACAAGCAGGGGGCTTTTTATATAAGTTCGTTAAACATATATATATATATATATATATATATATATATAATTACTTGCAGCATCATTATTAGTGTGCGAGTGCTTCGGTTTCACCGGCCTGTCAAAGATCACTTTTTCACAATTAATCTTTTGAAATTTTCCACTTTTTGAATTGAAATTATGCGACTTACTCGATATGGAGTTCGTATCATAGTTTCCCAAGTTTGTTAATTGTGCTCTTGAATTTGAATAAGAAATATTTGCGAAATGGAACTAAATTTTTTCTTTGCCGAGATGAAACGCGCCGCTGTGCTCCGACCATTCATTCACTTACTTGATTTTCATTACCTTTAAGATGAAATCGCAATCTAACTCAACTATGACTGATTAAGACAATGTTATAATTAAATTTTTATTGAATCAAGTAATATCTTAAAACTAATACAATGGGTTCAAGTTATGTTGTTGATAACGTAAAATAGGACCAAGTCGGAGATAATTTTTTATTTGTTTCAACACAAAGACAAAAAAACAAATTGTAGGAAAGAGAGGAGAAATATATATGTTTATATAATTATGCGGCTTAGTATAACTTACGGTATTCCCAATTTAATTCCTGTAACTCATAGCTGAACTTAACTCATTTATTTGGATCGAAATATGGGTTTCACCACTTTACGGGATATTCACATATGGTATTTACTACTTCATGTCGAGTGTTACCAGCATGCAAAGTTATTATTATTGATGACAGTGGATTGTTTTTGTATACGTATAACGGGACATAAGTCTTATCGCCCACGCACGACAGCAACCAAGAGCGTGAACTTCCGGAGAATGGGAAACAAGAAAGATCAATGTCGCATAGCGACTTGTTTCACATCCTACAATCGACCGGTCGTTGCCGCACAGATGGAATCTTATATCCTATTACTAATACCTTACGCTATTCAATCATATAATAATACTTAACCTAATCCTATCGTATATAAAACACAAAGATACACAAAGATAAACTAACGAATTTATAATTTTAGAACATAAACACTAAGTAGCTCATGTCTTATCTCGCTAACAATATTATTCTGTTTTCCGAAGTCGCCTGGAAAGAGCTGCTAAATAGCTTTCTACATTTCTTGTCCTCATACTTTCATGATTTTCTTTCTTTTCATTTATATAAGAAATATTTCGCTTAGAGCGTAATCTCAGTTTAAGTGAATGCAAAAATGTTGCATTTTTCGTGAAAAATCCTTCCTACTACGGTTACAATATTTAATATATGAGTTTTACTTAGAAAGCATATAAGGCTTTCTTCGAGCGAATTTATTATTTATATAACGAGCCCCTGCTTCAACCGATTCGTACATCACATAGTCAATGCACAATTTTGTTGCTTGTTCCAGTCGTTGCTCAAACTTCGCTTCGATCATGATTGCTGCAGGCATACATATATATTGTTACCTCTGGGTCTTTTAATATTTTCTCAATTATCTCCTCACCATATCCGAGCATTATTTAAATATCGTTTCGCATACGAAATTATAAAATTAAAAATTTACTTATAATCTTAGTTTTCTATCAAATCATTGAAACATTTGTTTCATGTTGTTCATGTTGTTCTACTTGTTTTTATTATGAATTATATGAAAACCTTTTAAAAGCACTTTACGCGAAACAGTTTTGTTTTAAGTAAAAATGTATTGCATTTAAACCGCTTAATTATTTATAAATCCCCACGTGACTAGAGCAAAACATGAACGGATTTCACATCTCGTTTTATACGCATGCGAGATATATCTCATATCGTACGAAGTTCAATTGTGTCTTACTATGTTTTCATCGCGAATGAACAAAACATCTGTTGCTGCTCACCTATTAATATATCATTAAATTTTATTATTAATTATTAGAAACTCATCGCTTTGTGTACTTTTTGTGTACATTTTCCTATCTTTCAAAAATCTTTCTATCAATTTCATGGTTCTATGGTCCTTCTATGATCCTATCCGCAAACGAACTCATTTTTGGAATTTCGTCATAAGAATAGCGGAGGCTTGAGTAGATGTTAATCAGAAGGCGGAATACTTGATCACTTGATCACTTTCTGATATGGTGCGCTATATATGCGCATTATAATGTGGACGTCATTGATAATGAGCATTAATGGCTTGCCTGGACCGAATCAAAATGGTTTACACTTCGGATATCGTATCGCGCCCATTGCTCAGCACCATGGATGACAGATATTACGAAATTGGCATAGCAGAACATGATTTTCTTATTTATTTATTTTTAATTTTACATTATCCATCGTATGTTTGTACGTAGAAACAACATCCGTTTGCGGATCGAAATGATTTACTTAATATGATGTGAACTCAATTTGAATGGTATTTGTATTTGATTTTAAAGTTTAATTTTAATCGAATTTTAAATTGATAACTATGATCATGATTTGATCGAAATTTAAAAATTGATCTTGATGATCTTTAAATTTTACCTTTCCTCATACAAAGACGCTTGTAACACAGAAGGTTAAAAAAAATGTGGCATTTCAACCAAATTGTTTACACCAATTTAGTATACCAGGATACTTTCACACTGTACTGCATGTTTTGAAAATCGCAAACTTTTTTTTTGTTCATGTAACAACTTTCAATCGGATTCGTGCTAGGGGGGAAAAAAAGGCCATCTTGTCAAAATATTGCAAAAATTTCAAACTGAACATTGACCTCAAGAATAGATGAGAAAACATAATACACAGAGTGTCGAATAGACGACGGACAAGAAGAAAAGCAAATAAACTGACCGAAAGATCATGTTAAATCGATTCCGAATTTGCTGGTAGATCGATTGTTATAATAAAAGTTGAGTCTATCTCGCGGTCCAATGAAAAGAAAACCACGATATATTCCGTAGACGTGTCAGAAGCGATTAATAAACAAAAACACATATAAATTATAAGCAAAATGAGTGATTTGGATATATATATATATATATATATATATTAGATGGAAGGTATATACATATATTCAACGTTATTTAAAACTCTTGTTGATGCATAGCATTCATCTGGCCAAACTTAATATACCTTGTATCATAAATCATAGAAATTATAATTGTCGTATAGAATTAGTGCCACTCCTCTAAACTCAATATCCTAGAAGATGAATGGTTAATGAATAAACCCGTTCTACTTGCAATAGAGAATTTTGAACATTTTTCAAGTTATGCTAAACATTTTTTTCAAATTCCGATATAAGTACAACAAAACCTACATATGTACATATGCTTTCGCATTAATATAAACTTTAGTCGTCAAAAACATACATATGCATGTACATGCATGCTTATATATATATAGGTAGAAAACCGATAAAGAAATGTCATTGACTTTTCGCGGGTCTTTACTGCGATTAAAAAAAAAAAAAAAAAAAAAAAAAACGGAAAGACTGACATTAGTGTCTTTTGGTGGGTATTTGACTTTCAGTGTCTCTTTGCTGTCCTTTAAAATATGGTGATTAAAAAATATTTAAAAGAACGTATAAAGCAAATAAAAAACGATTTCCTTTCATTATGAAGATAGCAATGTCGATGATGATGATATCCGTGATATCTGCTCATTTATGTGCTTGTTTGACTTAATGTCTGCTGATTCATTCAAACAATTTTTAACATATTGGATTTTTTCACGGACTTCTTTTGTTGTTGTTGTTGTTGTTGTTGCTTGTTGCTTGTTGTTTCTTAAGAACAACATTTACATTGAAATGAATGAATTGCATGCAAATTAAAATCTAAAGAAAGGAATTTGAAACAACTAAGTTAACTTTTAATATATTTTATATATTGTACAGTGAACTTTGTGTATCCAGTGCCTACACTTAAACGAGATATATACATATACATATATTTATATAAATCATAATCCTTCACTACTTCCTCTTCTTCGCTTATGCCACTCGGACCGACAGATAGCTTACTATTGGGGAGGCCAGTTAAGTGAGGAAAAACCGTCTGTTGCGTAACTCCGGTTTTTGAGAAAAAAAAAAGAAAAAGAAGAATATCAAAATTCGATCAATAATTTAAGCATCAAGCTCTCTATGGTTTCAGTTCAATGTGATATTGTATTGTAAACGAATAGCGAACGGATAAAAAAGTGAACATAATTGAGTCAATCGGTATTTCGGTAAATTGTGAAAAACGTTTTGCCACTATTTGTACAAGCCTTAAACTCTTTCGAATCGAGTAATTTCATATTTTGCATTTGATAATTGAAAAATTTTATCGGCTTAAAGAGAAAATAACAGGTTTTCTTGCCCACTTCATCATGATGAATGATGAAAAATGCTCCAAAAATTCAATTTGACATTTAAAGATTTCTATTCTACATCGTTATTGCCGTCATCAGCATGTACTACAAACAAGGGTGACAGATGAAACGAAAAAAAAAATAAAAATAAAAAAAAAAAATAAGAAAAAAATTCTATATGCTGGCGCGCATGATATTCATGAAAAATATTATGACAAAGGAAGCAGTTGCTCTTTATTTCGAATTATAAATGATTTAAATTAATTTTCTACAAAAGTATTGCACTCAATAGCGTTTTTGCTTACACTATATACATTTTTTTCCCTCTATCCTTCATAAACTTCCAACTTACTTTATGTACTTACTCTTACTATTCCTTTAGAAAAGACTTTATAATGAAAATTAAATTTTTACAAATAATTTTGATAAAATGCAGGCTTTCATACTCTCAGTGTACGTATGCATACACTCTTGTACGGAATAGAGTTTCATTCATGTATGTGTGCTCAGCCTGCATAACACGACTCCTATTTTTTTTTTATTTTTTTTTTTTCTGTATAAAAAGAAAAAATGAAAAATCTACGCGCAAATGTTTCAAACTAAGGAAAAAAAATAAATAAATAAATATATAATATAAAGAAAAAACAAAACAAAAAAAAAACAAAAAAAAAAACCATAGCACAAATCTTCTTTCATCGATTAAGATCGCTTTTGGAATGCCATATGCTATTTTCGAATATATATCTTGTTCTTGCAAACTATTCAAATCGAAGCCCATGCATATTTATTGCACAATACGGTAAAGGCCTCGGTGTCTCGAAATGAGGTTTGATACGATAAAAAGCACGATACATCAAGACAATGCAACTAGTCTAAGATTATTTTGCTGTGACCTCTTCCGCTATTTCAGATGGATTTACTTTCAAATCGAAAGCATCCAAACACTCACTACTCTTTCTTTTCATCCTTTCGTTTCCTCATAGTTCTTGCTGGCTAACAACCCTATGCCAGTCTATATGCATAGGAGACATTCCCGGTTCATTTCTGGTCAAATGTATAAAATATCCAAAAAAATAAAAAATAAAAAAAAAAATAAAAATAAAAACCCTGGCACCTATAGCTGATTCGGATCCGCTAGTTACTTACAGATTTCCATAATTTATACTTTGCTAAGGAGCGATAAGCCCGCAAGCTTTCCTATGGAATCATATTATGTTTGATGATACAACCAACCTTTTTAAAAGAGAATCTGAGTTATCGTGGAATTCCAGTTAATTCCAGCGCTATGCTCACTTTTAAAAATTCTTCCATTAGGTTATTTTTTTTTCTTTATATATATATATATATATATATATACATATATATATTTGTGTACTATGGTCGGCGCTACGAAGCATTAAAGATTTCTGTGATTAGCAAATGGAATGTGTGCTTCATCGTAGGAAAAGATCAGAGCAAAAAGGGGAAAATATAGATTTTCCCAACGGGATACAATGTAATGAATGATGCTCGATCCAGTGTTATTCGTGAACTGATCATATAACAATTCATGTGATTACCGGAGAAAGCAATAATTTAAATCAGTCTTAATCTCTCTCTCCCTCTTAGATGTCCATGTTCATGTATTATGTTTGAAATTATAATGATATATATATATATATATATATATAGTATATATATATATATAGTATATATATATATATATATATATATACTATAACGATACACATATATATATATATATATATATATATATATATTTTATGCTTCATTATAGATGAAAGAAAGATGACTGACCATAGATGACAAATCATATGTTTGTTATGATAAAAGTCGTATGTAGTTCCCTTTCCATTAATATATTCTAACACACATTACACAGACAATATGGTTGGCCAGCCATGCGGAACATGAAAGAAAAACGGTGAGCATATAATTCTCATGCCATTTACTGGTCGTCAATCTATTGGGCATTAAGATAGCAATCATTTAATTTTCTTTAGTTACAAGTAACTCGATGAAATTAATATACTCGATGTGGGATTTTTAATAGAAGAGAGAAAAGAGAGAGTATAAAAATGAAAAGAATTTTCTTTAAGTAAGAAACTGTAGCAATTTATATGCCGCCAAAATGACATCCAACAGCAGTAGAATGGCATATGTAAGCTTGAAAACAGGAAGAGATATACTATATATATATATATACACTATATATACATAACGCCAACAAATACTTGAGCAGCTTATGGAATTGTCAAGAGTTCTTTTTTTCTATAGAAATAATTTTTGGATGTGCTTTATTATTTGGAAGAAAAAAAAAAAAAAAAAAAAAATGAGACTCATTTCTGTCCCACTTCGGCCAATTTAGTGCATGAAAACAATTTTACTACATTGCAAGTATACATACTCGCACTTACTCTCCCTCTTTCTCTCTCTTTCATTAAATATCATATATATATGCATATATTTATACATATTTATATATATATATATATTTATACATATTTATATATATATATATATATACAAAAGTATACATATATGTCTGTCTACATACGTATTTACAATCAATGCAAAAGAAAACACTTAAGAAAAGTGTTTTGTTAAAAAAGTTTTCAAAAAAAAAAAGCGAAAAAGATATACGTAGTAATTGTTCGAGTAAAAAAGAAGGAAAAAAAAAAAAGTTATTCAATTACGTGCAAACATACACAATACAAACGCACAAAGCTTAAAAGCAATTATTATGAAAAATGTCTGTGAATATCCGCTACATGTTGATATAATGCAACTGAAATATTTTTAATGTAACTTTAAGCTCAATCTTAAAATGAAAATGAAAAAGAATTCTGTCTATTTATGCTCTCTCTCTCCGTCCCTCCGTCCTATCGTTTGTATTGTAAGCTGAGTCTTCTTATTATTATTTATATATGAAAGTTTAATGATAGCGCAAAAAATACATTTCGAGAATACCACACAATTCGTTAGATATAAGATTGGGCAGATTAGTCCAAAGTCACATCACATCAAATCGTCAGGGAATGCAAACTAGTCGAAGGCATCAAATTAAGTTCTGTGTATTTCATATTTACATTTGTGATAGAAGAAGAAAAAATCATTTCTGCAAATAGGTGGGTGTAAGTGCATAAATGCTAACAAAGAAATCCCGTTCGCCATATTATACGTTAATATGCTTCTTAGTAACGGTAGATAGAATTTTTTTTTTATTTTTTTATCAAATTAAATAATCATTCGAAGGAATATTTTCGATACATGCTGGTTGTTCGGATGTATCTAATACTCAAACGGACTTAAGATAGAGTAATCTTCTCTCTGTCGATGTATGCATCTATCCATCTGATGTCTGTCCGTGTATTCTTACATCGCAATTTATGAGATATTATAGAATAATACGAATTCCATTAAAAATGAATTGAATCGAAACCCTTTCTTGATCAGTTCTCTGATAATGCCTTATATTGACATAGTCGTTGTATGAAAAAAATTATACTTTTTACGATTTGTCGATTTGTCGACGAATGTCGCTGGATATATCGCAGGTATTTTGGCATTTTAAACTGATTCGATTGGATGGGGCAATCTTTTAAGCCCTCTCCTATATAAACATCTCTACAAAAATTAAATTTTCCTAAACTAAAAAAAAAAATAATAATAATCTTTTCCAATATGTCCATAATGGTAATATTGATATAGAAATTCAGTTCAACGAGTTTGGACCATGTAGGTCTATTTTTTAGATCCCATCTCATATAAATATTGTCATGAGAAATTAATCTTTATATGGTAACTAAGCCTAAGTTGTAGTTTTTTTTTATAACAAAGATAAAAAATAATAAAATCAAGTTTGGTACATGTGAGCCACGTCAGTTGAAGTTGTGTGCATCGCCAAATATGAAGACTTTTATGAAAAGTATACCTATACGTTTTGGTTTGTTATCACGTAAATGAATGAATAACTATATTAGGCGAGTTAGTATAGAGTATTTGAAAGTCGGCCTTGTCCGGCTTCAATTTTGAATTGGTTTAGTTAGCATATAATTGCTGCTTTTTGCATAGAAATCAAAGAGATCGTAAACAACACATAAATCTATCATCTTTTCTTGATTCACTTATTTGAAACAAAAAAAAAACTAAAAATCGAATACCGCCGTTAGTAAGCAAAAAAGCTGCTTTACCGTAAAGGGGAGACATTCTTTTCATAATTAGTTTTATGAAGGTCTTCTAAAACGTTAGTGAAGAAATAGGAATGATTTGCTTATGCATAGCATAGCCCATATTGCCCATTGCCAATGTCCATAAAATGTATATTTTACCGCCCGAATCTATTTTAATTTGAATAGGTGGACTACAAAGTTTTGCCCTAAGGTGTATATCATTTTTTGACTTATTATTATTATTTTCCTTTTCGGTCTCTCTCTCTCTCTCTCTCTCTCTCTCTCTCTCTCTCTCCCTCTTCCACTCTCTCTCTCCCTCTTTCACTCCCTCTGTATCTTATATTTCATCTTTCAGTTTATTTTTATTTATTTGTTTTTTTTTTTTTTTAACTTTTTCCATTCCTGACTGAAAGCATGTTTTTACGTCTCATTAGTTATAAAAAACATATTCTGTTCTTTCTTGTAAAACCACACGAAAGACTTATTAATGATTACAGCACATGCAGAGAATCTTAGAAAAACTAAAATTGAATGATTACACACACATATAAAGAGAACATTTTTTATATCACAGAGATTATGTAATGAAAAATCATATTCAATTTCTATTGTTTATTTTTATGGCAAGAAAGCAATTTCGGTTTTAAATTCTTCTTTTTCCAAGTGAAATGAAAATTCATTTAACAAATCGCCTCAATGCAAAACTGCTGCATGAATGTTTTTATATAGAAATATAAACTATTCTTAATCTTTCTTTGTACTTGTGTGACTAAGCTAAGCGACAAACAGAAGAACCGCTTTCAATATTGTCTTCTTTCCATTTGATTCCAGTCTATGCTGGTGGGTATAAAGATAATCGAAAAGGGTGAAGTCAATCTCGGATTGTTGAGAAAGGTATATAAATCACAAAATTTTGTTCAACACTGACGCACTCACTTACCGCCTTAAGACAACTCTTCACTCTTGGCACATCTCAGCTGATTGCTCTTGCCTCTTGAAATCATCGTATTGAGACTCGTTGTCCATCAAGAAGTCAAGTGATTTAAAAAAAAAAAGCCGGACATTTGCTTGCTAACCAGTTCAATTCGTTATTGAACTGTGGTCCACAACGTTGAACACATTTCCGAATTGCCGTAATAAAATCAATGACTGACATAATCTGTGATTACGTAAAGAAAACTCTTCCAAATAAGAGAAATGAATGAAGATGAGAATAGAATTTATTATAGAATCCGTCGCTATGCCACTTGGCATTGCTTTAAGATGCCATTGCTCGATTTTATATCGAAATTTGTTCAAAATTTAGAAACTCGACATTTATGCGAGGATTTTATATATATATATATATATATATAATATATATATATGTTAATTTATATGTCATGTAAATATGACCATTATTATGACTATGATATATAAATAAAAGATTTCAAGTCAACTATTTATTATTTCATGAAAGGTCTACTCTTTCGACAAACCGCGAACAAATGTCGCTAAGTACGCCTAAGAGCACCAATTGGTTACCATTTTTTTTTTTTTTTTTTTTTTTTTTTTTTTTCATTTTAAAAGATTCGCGAATGTAATTAAAGATAGACTTGTAAAATTTTAAGCTTGTGACAGCAGCGGTAGTCTACACAAGCACGAAATTGTGTAAGGCAAAAAGACGAAACAAACATATATCTCCATTCGATGACAGATGTGCTTCAAGTAATAATTGGACATGTAACGAACACACTAAAAACAACAATTCTCATATGCATATGCATATGTATATATAGTAAGTACAGTAACTAGAGTAAAAGACATTAAACTAATATTCACGGTATTGTTTACCTTGGTGACAAATATAAATATTATTAATTAGCACATTAACAACAACAAGCAACGGCAGCAACGTAGTTGAAGAATGTAATACAGTTCGTTAATAAACAGTCCGACGCAATAAACAAATTGTTATACCTTGCGGTATAAATCAGAGAATTAATTATTATTAATTACTAAACAAGTGACACACAAACGTACTCTACTCTCGAAATACCACCAAGAATTTGCTTATGCCTTTACAAAATATATATATATATATGTGCATTTGTCAAATTTAAGCATGTGAGTGACGTAAACAATAACAATAATAATAATAACAATATTGACACAGTTACATAAATATTTAATCGATTGATTAGATTGCACTACAATGACTTTTCAGTGTAATCGAAAATCGAAAAAAAATAAATAAAAATAAAATAATCAAAATAAAAAAAAATATAAAAAACTGACGAAAACAAGAAGTACACAAAGAAGAACACATCGACTAACTAACTAAGCACTAACCCTTAAAGTATAATTATAGCATTAATTAAGTAAATTTAAAAAAAAAAACAAAAAAAAAAAATGCAAAGAAAAACAAAACTTTAATAATATATGCATACAGCGAAAACCCCAAAGAGCGTACAATGACGCGGCTTTTTAATGCGAATATACTTTTGAATGCTTTCTCCACGAAATCAGGTACAAAACAAGACAACATTAGCAGCTTATTATTGATACATTAAAAAAACTCAAACTGCACAGAATTCTTGTGAAACATATTTTTACTATGAAAACTATCTGGGACACCTTTACAAGCCAATAGTGCTGCCTATTCTACTATAATACCAGTGGAATTAATTGGTGTTTTGCTCATTACTCATAAACTGCGCGCAGATAAAAGTACAAATATTTGACTACCTTCACGAATATGGGAAAAATTGACCCCAGAAAGTATACAAATTCTCCGCCAATTTCAAAATCTGAATAAGCCTAAGCATGTCCGCCTGCCTAGCTATGTAGTAGATTTGATAAACATTCTTTAGCTTTGCAAAGTAACTTGGAAGTAACTTAAACTTTTCAAAGGACACACCTACAATGCGCATACGCTTATGCGACAAAAACTGTTCCTTGCACGTTTCTTATAAGTTACAAAAGAAACACGATAGAGCTCCATATATCTATGGCATTCAGGTTATTTGACTGCATTATTCTTGGCTTCCGACCATTCGACCTTACTGGCGTGGACGGTCCTACCGGCCGCTACGCTACCAATGGCTCTCGGTATCCTTGCGCTTATCGAGTTTGAAACATTTCTTACTTGGTATAGAAAACCTTATAATTCTCGAGGATGCGGACTATTTCTCGAAAGGTGTTAAATGAAAATTGTCAACGATTTTCCAAAGCTAAAAATATCATAAACATATTAGAAACTCGCACACATAAACAAGGCGAAATACAAAAGAATTTATGAGACAAAAATACACGTACGCCTTAAAGAAAGTCTTCGGTGTCCATCATTTAGATTAAAAATGCTGTTTAGAAGCTAAACTGAATTACATCTCTTGCAAATATATTTAAGCGAATACAACTTGTGTCTATGCGTCATAAAGCATTTTTTTATTGATTTTCCGATAAATTGATTCAAGACGTATTACAAGCCATTTTCAATATCATGCTCGCTGCAGTCACAATTATCTTTCGAGAAGGCTTGGAAGTCAAACAATTTTCTTGAGACTTGGACGGACACATATAATGTGCATGTAGTAGATATTTTTGATCCATTAATTGATTTATTGTTTGCGTACAAACGGCATAAAAAAATTTAATATATTTTCAATGTTTAAAGGTAACAGTAAAAATTGGCTGAAAAGTGGAAAATATTGTGAAATTAATAATGAAAGATACAATTGCCTAGAAATGCGACAACTGAACGTTTTTCATTTCATTCTTTTCACTCAAAAATTGTGAAATTTTATTTGTTTGTGCGCGAAGAAAGTTTAAATGAAATTAAGGTACACGTATACGCGCAGTTACGCATGTGTGTGTGTGTGTGCGTGTGTTTGTGTGTGCATCTAAATATATACAAAAATCTGTCGATTATTATATAAGAAAATCCCTAATATATGAAATATATTTTACATACACTAAAGGCAGATGTATATTAAACGCATCATTCCGTTTGTAACATTCATTGATACGCCTAAGAGAATATGAGAAATTTATGGGTATTATTTCTTAAGGAAAGTGAATATAGATTCGTTTCAAGTCGTTTGCATCTGCTTTTGATTTATTGATTTTGTTTTGTAGTATTTATCGAACTGCGATCGGACTAACAAACCGGGAACGAAGTATAAAGAATGAAAATTTAAATGATAATAAGAATAAGTTTTAAGATGAGGCAAGACGTAAGTGTAATGATCATAATGAAAGTTAGTGACACGCAACAGACAAAGGGTCACTTCAACTCTTAATATTATACGTAAAATGGAATACAACCTAATTTCCATTGGTCCATTAATACGCTTGCTTTCGCAGTAATCTCATTAATGGCATAGTTCTGCGAGCTCTTGGCTTCAACGTCGAACTAGATATTTGATCATATTCGGTTGTTTCGCCAGCGATTGTTGTACCACTGCTAATTACATTTTTGAACATTCTACAATCCCGATACCCTACATCACTTATGGAAAGTAGTGTGAACGTACATAACACGAAGAAGGGCTTAAGAGAGACGCACCTTTTATTGTGCCAATCAAATCAAAAGCACTTTTTAAAACGATCTAAACATGTCTGTCCGTCTGTCCGTCTGATCTCTATCCATATATTTTTACGTTCAAGCTGTAGGTCGCAATTTTTAAAATATCTTGATGAAATTTAGTACATAGACGTACTTTGGCCCAAGGACGAAAGCTACAGACAATGATTCGAATCGGTCCAATTTTGCGCCCATTTTTTAATTGTAATTTGTAAAATTTCTCGGCAAAAGTAATTAAGTAGTAGTGGTAACAGTAGTAGTAGTAATTTCGCCATTCTAAACTGATGTGAAAGCTTTGAATCGGCTCAGCAATTTTTTGAACCCTCTCTCATATAACCGTTTCTACGAAAAAAAGGTCAATTTCAATATTTCATGATGCAAATCGTCTCGACAAACAAATCTACAGTACCGAATTTGATGTAGGGGATGTAATAGTTAGCATTGCCCCACTATAATTTTCTTACTTATTTTTGATTGAAATCTTTTAATAAAAATGAAAAATCCGTCTACAAGTCAAGATAATAAAGATTTAGACGCGTACGGCAAATTACGCTTTGCTCGGTCCTCATCTGCTTATCCGTCAAATTTCACAAGGAAGTCGAGTTCACATTTTTGTAAGTTTCCACGCTTGTTTTTCATTGTGATTTACTTATAAGAATGGAAAACGAATGCGAATCTCCAAGCAATAGCCTCAAAAATGGACTGCTTGCCGTTTTAAGCTTTTTGCGGGATGTTTAAATCCATGCACCTGTTCGTCCTTTCGAGTTGACTGTTAGAATTCTCATTGTGGTAAAAATTCAAATTTAATTTTCAAATACTTTTTCGTATGCTCTTAGTTTAAAGATGGGGATGAGAATTGTGTGATATCCGCGGTATGTTCGCACGTATACGCCAGCTGGTTGAGGTTCGAAACCTCATTTCGGCAAAAGTTGACAGAAAGTTTTCAACAATTTTGCGTCTTCTAAGTTGTTGATCAAGATTTCCTAATAACAAAAGAAAATTGATGCGATTCATTAAAAAATATTCGCTCAATTGCTCGCTCATTGATATAAAAATTTAATCGAAATACAGAGTGAGAGGTAGAATCGGCCAAATGAAGAAGAGTATATAGTTTTCTTTAACATTGGCGTAAAATAGATGTCAAGCAAAATTCCATGCAAGTCATATTATGTTGAAAACTGTGATTGCTTTATAATATAAGCTAAACAAACGAGCAAATTTCAGCTCTTGGGGCTAAAATCCACAAAACTCCGATGAGTAGACGGACAGATATGAATAACTAGGGACAGAGGGATATTATGGAAAAGTAAAGACCACTTTCTTCCTAAATTATCCAATGAAAGTCTTGATATGTTTCTTTGAGTGTAAATCGAATATCGTATTTAGTACATACACTTGCACTTAATGACATGTATAGACAGATGATAGTGTAACAAACTCTCGCGTTGTTATGCCGAACCATCATATCAATTTATGTATATTTTTATATAAAAATTTCAAAATTTGTAATGAGTAAAATTTTACGATTCCAAAAAAAAAAAAAAAAACGGA
Organism: Glossina fuscipes; assembly: GCF_014805625.2. Classification (NCBI taxonomy): domain Eukaryota; kingdom Metazoa; phylum Arthropoda; class Insecta; order Diptera; family Glossinidae; genus Glossina; species Glossina fuscipes. The sequence continues at coordinate 1,841,035 of NW_023998414.1, forward strand.
ATTGAAAATATTTGCCTAATCTTCTCCCATTAAATATTGCTTTCGATTACGCCGCCATCAAGTAAAGTGTTAGTCTTTACATATATATAGTTTACATGTGCGTGCTTTTGTGTGTGTGAGTGTATGTGTGTGTGTGTGTGTGTGTACGTGTAAATACATATAATATAATATACATATGTAAGATTGTATTTATGAATAAGTGTGTATGTACGGATCTGTGCTTATTACATTATCAATGCTATAAATTAAATTTTAGTTACTTTTAAGTTACATTTATCTCCTTCTACGCTCGCTCTGTCCGCTAACCAAATAATTTTTGAAATTAAAATTTTTTTTTTCTTTACAAGGCATCAGGCAGATCTCTATTAATCAAAGCAAACAAGTTTGAGAACAATTATTGTAAAAGTGCAAAATGCTCGAAATTGCTACACATAAATAAATTTACATATACGCATATACATATTATACGCTCATATATATATATATATATATATATATATATATATACATAAATAAAATATTGTGAAATTTAAACATTGGGCGCCTAGGTTCTTATCAAAATACTGAAACCGTGTTACAATTATACAACAACATGAACACACAAACCAACATTGAATACACTTGCACACGACTACGTCTAATGAAATGAATAAGCGCGCGCGCGCGTTTGTATGCGTGTGTGTATTTAAGAGGGATAGAGAGAGAGAGAGAGAGAGAGATAGATAAATAGATAGAGTGAAAATGTGAACACACGAACAAATGATTTACAATTCAACTGTAATTAACTAACAAATCTAAAAAATGATAATAAATAAATAAATGTGTGTATGATTTTTGTCCGACGACGATGTCGTACGTAAAAGTATGTTATTATATGTACATATTTCGGTGCATATGAATGAAATTATTGTCAGATAAAGGCATCATCGTGAACATCGTATAAAACGTATCTATGACGTATGCAATGGACTCTGTTTCAGGTTAAATTTTATGCCTTTTTTTTTTTTTTGTTTACACATACGTACACATGTACGCAAAAATATGTATGTTTCGATTTTACAAAAAAGTATAAATAGAGTTTTGTTTTGCATCGCTATTGTTGTTGCCACAGTGAGTTGCTAATTACAATAATACATTTTTTGTATACAATTATTTGTCATGTAAATGTTTACTTAACTATTTCTTATAAACAACTGCTTTTCAAATCTTATCAGCATTTATTTGATAAGTCATTTCAATTATTATAGCAGCCGTTGTTGTATTTATTATTGCTGTTATACAATATGTTATTCATTTATTTTTTATTTTTATTTATTTATTTTTTTTTTTTTATTTTTTCATTAGCAATAAAATATATTATAAAATAAAAAATCATTCTTTTAAATTCTTTGCTTTAATTCACAATGACAAAGCATTTGTATGATGATGCGTACGCGTAAATAAATTATTAAAGATATTATCACAGTATACCATCTAAGACCAGACTTAGTAAACTAAGAAAGTCATCGGTAGCCGTGAGAAGTCTACATTTTTATAGCCCATACAACTTGTGCTACACACTATATATGTGAGCTATGTACCGATGTATGTTTAAGGGGAGGAGATTTTCAAATAGACCCCTATTTTATGCGAATCGATTCAGAATCATTTTCTGATTCGATCCAAGCATGTCTGTCTACCCGACACTTGCCCACCTGTATTTCTGTGCTCAAGCTACAGACAGTTTTTAAGATATTTTGATGAGATCTGTTACACCGACCCAGACACGAACTCCTTTAGACCACACCATACATAATACCTTTTCTGTCGGACCCAATTTTATCTGAGACAAAAAATTGCAATTTTGAAAATTTCTCGACAAAAATCGCTAAGTAATCATTGTTCGATATTCGAAATCGGTATAAAAAAATTTGCTTCGATTGGGGCAATTTTTTGAACACTCTCTCGCATAATTATCGGTACGAAAGCTGAATATTTACGCAGTAAAAGGTGTAATTTTCAATATTTCATAGTGAACACTACTTCATAATCGTAAATCGGAAAAGAATTTTTTTTTGTGACCCTCGCATATAATAGTTCTCCGGAAATGTCATCCTTTATAAGCAAAAAGCCTAATTGTTAAAGCTTTATGATGGAAATTTTCTCATGATAGTAGCATGACATAAAAATCAAGTGGACCTTATTTGTACCACATGGATCTATTTGCTGCACCACACCCCATCTAAGATTTCTCCTGAGAGATTTCCCCATAGTAGCAATTTAACAAAAAACTTAACAACAAAGAATTTAGTTCACATAGGTTTATATATTAGATCCTAACATATAATAAGGATTATCATGAAAGTCAATCCCTTATAGAAAAGGAGAAGAATGTTTGGGAAGCAAAATAAGTTTGCTAAGTTAAATTTGGATCATTTCACATGATTTTTAGGCATCCTCCTATGTCCTATGCGGACTTAGAGATGAAGTATAGCTTTGCATGAAAATAATATGTAATTTTTGGCGAGCGAGTTATTCAAGTGGTGTGGCGCCCTTTAATGAGTCGGCTTTGCTCAACTATAATGTTTTCACTTTTTTTTCGCTATAATGTCATACGAAGAGCACTCAATGTCAGTCAAATTTTTACTGCAGTTTAAGAGTTAAAGCAATTAATTTTTTGAATGATACGCCGGACTTTCTCTCTTCACATACATTGTTATTAAGTTGACTGCAATGCACACAGTTCTCTTTTCGGCAACTTGTAATGCAAATAGTCGTTCCTACTATCGATTTTGGATGAACGAAAAGATTTTTCTTGCTTTATAGTTTTTAGGCGATAAAAATCCATAATGAAGTGTAGCTTCCTCATCCAGCTTACCAATAGAAAAAGCCTTTGTAATAATTAGAAGTGTCCATCAAAGACCACGTAAAGGAAACATAAAGTCGACCCCGTTGAACTGAATATTCGTCTGTCTCATTCTCTTGCTATAAGCATTAACATCACTCGCAGGAATTGAGATGGTCTTCCAGCGTATACCTTTACCTTTACTTTGGGTGGGCCGAGTTTCGTCTTGCTACAAACTCTCACTATTATGGCTTTTCTCATATTGCTCTCATAGCTCGACTCTCAGTGCGGTAAACCGAACATTGCTGCAGTTATATTGAGTGCTCAGTCGGTAAAATTGCAACACCTATCGATTAGACGCGCACTTACTATGATGCGGCCATTTCCCATCTCCTCCTATTTCGTCACTTCTTTTTGAACGTCACGCGTGTTACACGTTTTGAAGACGTTTCCCGGAGTGTTTGGGAAAGAGTTTTATTATTTTTTATTGGTAACGTTTCCTACTAATAGTTTGATTTGGTTGGAATAAACCACAAGCCATCCATGAACCAGTTTATTCCCACCATACGGAGTCACCATTGATTTTTTGGAACTACGTCCAAGATTAATCATTCACTTAGTATGCTTCATGTTTATTCAGGCATTCGTTGCTCGTCGCCTATAACTATTCAAAGCACTTTAACTATTCAAAGATCCCAAAAGTTATTTGTTCATTAGTTTAGCCATTGACAGCTGTACGTCGTTATATCTCATAATAAAATATACGATATAATGTAAGTAAAAGATTGAAGATACGTTAACTTACGCCCTAAAAAACTGAAACCTAGGTCTATAGCGGAAAAATGAAGATAAAGAAAAAGAAGGAAACCAATAGCGACACTAATGTTGTAGAATAACGATATGGCGCCCGGTACATAACTTACACTATTTCATAAACACAATAAAGATAAAAATAAAAACAAATCGGCTACGCCCATTCAACATTATAGAGTATCGAAGTTTTATTTTCACGAATCCGAGACTAGAAGATACGACAATAGACGATAATAATTGTCTTACTTGCTTTACATATTGTACCAGGCAAAGGTAGATCGTTCTAACAACGGAGGTGATCTGATGTCTTGAAAATATTGTAATTTCAGAGTTCAAAGGGATCCTAAGGGAAACTATGAAATCGTTCGCCCTGGCGACCGACCTACGAATTATAGATTTCCTAGGCCTATATTAAAAGGTTTTCATTACATTTATAGAAAGTACAGCGCGGTCTAATTGCCATTTGCCATTTATTATAAAGTTTCTACTTTTCAGTTCAAGTCGCCGGTGTGCCTTAAATAATTCGTTCAAAGCCGAACATAATTTCTTTCTCGCTTTTATCGGCGCATTTAGATGTTCTTGTGAACGCGTCAGCTTTATATTATGCTTGCACATAAATCTTAATGTTATCGCAGAACAACGCCCTCAATTCAACCCCATGTCTTTTACTTTAAGCAAGAGTTCAGAACCTTGTCTTGCTGTGACATGTAAACATTTTGGGAAGTTTTTTTATTTTATATTTATTTGCTTGTCAACACATTTTGGACAATTACATGTTGTCTTACTTGACTGTCAGACTAAAATTGTAAAAACCGAAATTTTGTGTTTTATACGCTAACGATACCATGAGTAAAAGCTTTATTGAATTTGTTTTTATGCAACACAAGTTTCATAAAACATGTGTTTCCATTTCATTTGCAACATTCAACATAACACATTAGTGAGTTCTTTAAACATTAAGTTAATGTATCTAATTTGCAAAAAGAAATTACTTTTAATTACATTAAAGTTCCCGATGCACTTCACTACACTAGGACACTTGGGTCATAGGGGACTTTAAGCGAACAGATAGTAGTAGGACTTAAAACCGAGTCACTTTCTATTAAATGAAACGATTCAAAATCAATTTCTGTACCGATTTACGAATGTCTGTCCGTCTGTCCGTATGTCTGTCGGCTATTGTCGGCCATGTACTTCTGTGTTCAAAACTCGAAATAACAATTGTTGAGACATTTTAACGAGACCAAGAACAAATCTTATTGAAAATGAGAATCAATTGGATCACACGTCATATAACGCCTTATGCTGAGAAGGTTGTTACACAAAAAAAAAAAAAAAAAACTGCAATTTTCAACATTTCTCGACAAAAATCGCCGAATAGTAATATTTCGGCAAAGTAATTGATGTGAGAAATTTAGATCGAATCGGGTAATTTTGTGATCTCATTCCCATTAGCCGTTCCTACGACAACTGAGCCTTTATATGATGGAAGCATCTTGAATTTTCAATGTGCCTAAGCAAAGGTTTTTTTCATTACAATACTAAAGCTTAACTGTATCATATTTCGACTACGTAGAGTAGATAGTTTTGAGCTCCGATCCATATACATGTTCTCAGAAAGTTGACAGATCTTTGACAAGAGATTTTATGAGCTCACCATTTAAGCCTGCTCTCATATAAAGGCTGCCTTAGGGAAAACACGGTATTCAGCATTTTATTAGGATAAACAACGAATAATTGTGAATAGGTGAACTGATTTAAGGTATTTAATAGTCGGCCGAAACCGTCGACAATGTTTTTGCTTGTTTTGATTAATATAAGAAGGCAAAGACCCAACCATCACCGTTCCTGTACGTGGGGGCATCTACTGTGTGGATGGTCAAAAAGAAAAAAAACAAAAGTCAAATAAATACATAAATAAAAACTAAGTTTTTAAGATAACTCAACATTTGGCATCTTCTGACGTGTATGTACTCCTGTATTCGAAAGTACTTGTTATTGTGGACGGTTTGCGTTGAAAACAGAAGCAATGTCAGTTATAGATAAAGTTCATATACCTCAAAGAGCACTTAATTATTTTAAATTAAAAAAAAAAAAATGTTCTACAATATTATTGCTACGTTCAAAAAAATGCATTGTATCCGATTCACAAAACTGTAATCGACGTTTTGAAAAACTTTTTATCTGACAGAGCGGATTTTTGGAAAGAATCATAGTTGAAAGGCGTTTAAGCAAAAACTTTTCTTTCATTTCGAATTCGGAAAAATAATGCCCGTCCATCAGTCTTAGTAAATGTATTACAATTAACATGTAATCAGAAATTCTGATCATTATGGGCTCGGTTTACTATATTCCTATCGATTCGTGGCGAATTAACGAAATATGGAAATTCATTCAGTTATACACAGCAATACACACAATAGCATACTGCCCATCGGCCTCCACACAATTACAATAAACACAAATATCATTTTGTTTATTGATCATTAAATTTCTGTTTTGCTTTTATATAATTACTGTTTGCCGTCTATCAAAAATATTAACTAATTAACGATCCGATATCAACGACTAAAGAAATCGGTAAAGCCTACTGATTACCATTTCAACACAAGTGGGAGGATATCTAATGATAAAGAAAATTTTTTTATATCGGATAAAACAAACCGTCCGATGGTAAATTGTCAAAATGACAACTCGTTCGGCCAACCATAAGAAGTAAGCCGCTCAAGCTCCTTCAAGTCATAATCCCTTACCAATCCATTTGACGCCTTAATCCTTAAATTCATTTAAAATTTTTACACTTTACCGCCCCTTGATTCTTTAATACCCATAATAGCCATGGGACTTTTGCTGCTTTGCATCTTCACTTTTTAATCCTTAATTCCGACATTCGTAATACGCCTAAACCCATCACTCATCACTTGTACATATTTCTTTCTGACAAAGTCAAAGGCTATCTGCCGTTTTTGCAAACAAAACTAAAGATCGAAAAGAAAATCAAACGCAACTGAAGCATCAAATAACGTTTACGATGTGAAATTTGGCACAAATATCTGTCATAGTGCAATTTTTATTTTGAGACAAAATATTTCTGATATTCGATAGAACCGCGCATTTTAAATTAAATATTGGCCTTGCCTTATCGACACGGTATTATATAAAGGGAATTTTGTGTATCCGTCATCTTGAATAAGTGTATAAAACATAGAAAGACATTTCGCATTTAGTTGGGCTCTTGGCTTTTTAACAACACCATTGATTGATTTGAAGATGACTATCGTGAATATTTTTGTAAGGCAATATACACGAATCTCTGGGAATGTCTTCTTAACCGAAGTCATTCTAAGTGGTTCAAAGTCATTTTCAAACTGAGCTTATCTTTTTTCAATGTTTTTTTTGCACCGCCAGAGTTTCAGCGTTTAACGAAACACAGGCAGAATTTTTTTTATATAAACTTTATAACAGTGAGCGAGTGTTATGAGCGATTTTAATTATTTTAATTCCCGATACTTTTTGATTGTTTTATATATTTCTTGATTATATTATCTAATTAAAGTTTAGATGTTATTGCAAACATATTATTCAACAAATTTATAAACGCCATCTCTGTATGAATTGATATCTATTGAAAATCTATTGTGTTTGTTTGATTTCAAGTTGTGTTAATTAATTTATGCAATTGCAAAAATTCCCACAATACCGGTTTAGGAAATCAGTAATCAGCGTCATATGCACTTGTATACCTGAAAATATAAAATACAAAAAAAAAAAAAAGAAACATACTCACACACACACACACACACACTAAGCTAAGCTAAGCTAAGCTAAGCTAAAGTAAGCCAAGCTACACTAAGCTGAGCTGAACTGAGCTGAGTTAGGCACTGGCGCCTTTAAACAATTTTACAAATTCTAATTTTGATTCATTGCAATTCATTTCTTGGAACAACGACACTCGAGAAAACAAACAAAACAATGATTCACCCGAAATACAATATTTAGTAAGAAATTTGCAAACAATAACGACCAAAGCGAATTACAAGCCACTTATACCGAATTCTGGACACTCATCGTCGCTTAACCTCAACGAATTGTGTCTCTTTAATTCATATGACAGCACATCCAAGTGCCTGAGTGTAAACTGACAAGGAAGTTAAGTAAAAGTGTTTTTTTTTTTTATTTTTTTTTTTTTTTTTTTTTTTTTTGCATTTAAATACAGATATCATCAATTTATTAATTAATGATCTCTAATGATAGGAATAAGGAAACTTCACTTGACTTCTATCTACAGAATTCTCACCTTTCTCTTTCCGTCCATTCTTTTCGAATATAGATTGGCCCGAGGAGGGGATGATTGATTGCCCATTCTACTAGAACTATATTTTGTCATTCATTATCGGCGGCGTTACAATACATACTTATGACGAATAGGAGGCAATTTACCTAAACGTATAAATTACATAGAAAAAGTTTTCTTTTTAATTAGAATTCTATTCTAATTTATTATTATTATTATTATCATTATTCTTGGGCTACTGCCTACACTTATTCAAATGCTTTCTAATGGGGTTTTTTTTTTCATTGTCAATACTTAAGTTCCGAGAATAATCGCTAGAATGCGCGATATTAATGTGAAATGAAACTAAGAACGGATATCTTCATTAAAATATATTCTTGATAACACACACAGACACACCCATATATCTATATATACACACACACGCATTTCTACAATAATAAAATATTTCATTCATCTGCTTGCGAAAAAAAAACACATTTTTTTTTTTTTTTTTTTTTTTGCTGTTATCTACCATGTCTCTGATGATGCATATAAATGTATCGCTAAATTTTCGGGTAAATGCATAACGCACTTTAGACACCGTGCTGTCTTTGGATCTAAATCGTTATAATTCTTTTGTGTGCCTTTCAACTAAAGCTGAAATCTCCAATTGAAGCTTCCTCTAGCCGCGGGGATTTGGAATTACGGAAACCAGTAAGAACTTTTCTATTTCTATTTTCAATCCGCAGATCGACTAAGACACAAGAAGAAGAAGAAAAGCTTATCTCATCCGATGAGATGAGTCTTTCACTTTGAAAAATTTCCCTGTTTCGTACAACGACAAACGACCAATAAGTGCACATTTTTTGTAATCTTGTAACATCTTCATATATATATATATATATATATATATATATATATCGGTATGTACATATATATATATATATCGGTATGTAATTACCGTATAGCAAATGTTTCTTAAAAAAAAAAAAATAAATAAAAAATAAAAGCAAAAACAAAATTATTCTGAAATATTTCAGTTTGCTAACGAACTTAAGTAATTGTAAAATTTCTGCTAAGCAAAAAAGTATTTTTCAGCACAGCTTTCAGCGAAAACTTAAGCAAACAGATACAAGTTAAGCGGATACAAAGTCCACCAGTATGCATATGTAATGCATGCAAATATAAATAATTATTCATCTCCGGGTATTTTCTCTTTTTCTTCTTCTTCTTCTTCTTCTTCTTCGTCGTCTTCGTCTTCTTCTTCTCGTTTGTTTTTTATTTTTTTTCTTGATTCATTGAAACTCATACGAACCTGTTGAAGATATCTGTACTTAATCTTGATAATATGAAAAATCTCTTTTATAATAATAAACTACGTCATCAATTTGTAATAATTTTTTTAAAAATATATAACAAAAATGAAAATGATAAAATTGTATTCACTTTAAGGTGGATTTTTGGTACCCGCTACGCTATAATAAATAAATAAAATTGATAGCGTTCTTTAGTAATTGCATAAATAATAATAATGAATGAATGAATGAATGAATGAATGACTGAATTCATTTTAAATAACTTGGATGTAAATCGGAAAAATCAGCTCGATATTCGGATCACAAATATGAATGCGGGGAACTGCTACGAACAATTATTCGTTAAAAAGGACAAGTGAAGTTTCATACTAAAATATAATGAAATAGTGAAATACGCAAACAGCTATAATACGCAATGAATAAGTTTTTGGGTTTATCTTCCATATATGCAAAAATATTTGGCAAAAAAAATTTAAAAATTTAATATTTGCATAAATATTTGTGCAAACATTGTAACGATGCCCGTTTCTCTATTAAAGTGAACGTAGTCAGCAAGACTCAAATTTGTGCGAAAAGTGCTAAAGAAGAAGAAGAAATCGTTAACAAAGTACAGGTTATGTATTATCGAAAATCACGACTTAGCGTTAAGGTCGTTTTTAGCGTTAGCGCAGCCTTAGACTTTCCGCATGGATGAAACCCATGTCTTGGATGCAAGACCAGCATCGTAACCATTTTATAAGAAATAAATTGAATTCGGTCGTCGGTTGATAGATAGGGATGACAGTTGCTCTGATCGCCTTATCAATAAATCGGTGAAAGGATTGACTGCCACATTTTAGCTTCCAACCAAACGATAATGAAAAGTTCTTTGTTGCTGGGCCAGTGAAACAATAACAGGCGTGGCGTGACGCGCCAAATGACCAGATGAATGAATGAATGAATCTTACAGGGAGAAAAAGGTCACCTTCGCGTCATCGGGGCAGTACATTGGAGTTTTGTGAATAAAAAGAAATTGAAATAGAAATCTCTGCAATATTTACTATATCGTTACATGACGAGGGTAACAAAAAAATGAATTACGTTCGTCTTAAGTCGAATTTGTTGCTTATTCTTGCTTTTATTTGATTTACTTTCTTTTTTTTTTTTATTCAAATCGATTCACAAAATTTATGGAACAACTATAAAGTATTGCAAGCATTACCTCAAAAAACCCTATGGAGTAAAGGTTACTATAATCCAAGGCTTAGCCATCATCATTTAATTTGCTCAAATCATACTCGGAACGGAAAAAGTTTTTACCCAAAGGGACAGATCTATTGCTAACAGAATTTTCAAATTGTGATCAAGACCTGATAGGTTCAATTATCTTCTCTGTGTTGGAATTACTTGCTTTATGAAATCCACTTAGCGTTTTCATTGCTTTCGAAATTTGAGGTATAGATAAGTTTCCATGGATTCAAGACTGTCGTTCAGTGCATATTAAAGTGCGAAATGCATTCCATTTTATTTTCTTTTTAAGCCGGAGAAAAAAAAATGCTCCTAAGGCAATGGTGTTGAATAATTTCGCTTCGAATGAAAATGCAACGAAATTATGAAAGAATCTCATAGCGATTTTAATCTTGAAGACGATGAGCGCAATCAAAACAACCCAGTAAGCGACCTTCAAGCTGAACGGGAAACTTCTCCTGGCAGTGAGATTATTTTTCCGATTTGTGTCTTTATGACTAGCACTAACTATATTTAGATCGATGCAATTATCGTTAGCAAATCGAGCACATCAGTCGCTGATGTTGAAGATGTATGAAAATAGGACGATGACTGTTTCATCTCGAAACCGTGAAATTTCCATTGCGCGGACATCCGAACTTTTTTAACAAAATTTGAATTTGATAGAAAGTGCAGAGAATTTTTTTTTTTTTTTTTTTTGCACACCTAATATTATATATCTAATAAACATTTTTGTTGACATTTTCAATTGAAGCTCACAAAAAAAGGTGAAAGGAGAAAATTGATTATCTCATTAAATATTTTAAATAAAATTATGGAATTGCACGGATCAATTAAAGTGAACCGTTTGCGTAATGCGCTCTATTCAAGTTATACAAACGTGTTTCCATCCCTTAGAAAGGTGTGACTTAATATAATGCACTTCTTGTTATAGCTGAAAGAAGAAAACAAAGAATGAAAACATCTAACTGTAAATGTAAACAACAACAAATTGATATTTATTGTAATATAAGTGACTTTATTCAGAAAAATATTTAACCTTTTTAAAGTGCATGCACTAAGTGCTGCGACAACTTTTCATTGCATATATTTACACAACAACAATAACAACAACAACAAAAAGTATAAAGAGTAGAAAAAATATTCATTTAAGTCGAATACCGGATACCATCTGTCTATGGAAACAGAAAAAAATAACACACATACACACACACACACACACACACATATATATATATATATATATATATATATATATATATATATATATACACAATTTTTATAATAATATGAAAATATCATAAATTCCATATCGTAAATGTGCATAAGTAACATTGATTTCAAGTTCAAGTTAACCGCATTCTTTATTAATTGTACACGTTACAACATTGTTAATGCAACATTTCAACCTTAAACCATTGCTATGCTTATTAATAAGAAAGCATTCTATCCTGCTCTTCTTAATTTTGTGGCTTCGCTTAGTAATTTCTGCTTAAATATAAGTAAAAATTCCTAATACATAAATGTATTCGTAATAAAAACGCACTCATCGACCAGTGTGATGTCAATTTGTGAAAGCTTTTCTACGAAAAAAATCTCTCTATTTTTCTATGCTTACGTACGTATGTACTTTACAACACAATGTATTTATTTTTCCTTAAAACTCATTATAATTGGAATTTTATAGTTTTGCAAAGAATTTGCATTTCTCACCCCATACTTATAAAGTCATTTTATATGCAAGCCGATAATTATATAATAAAACAAATTGTAATGAACATTATTAATTGACATAATCGAAATAATTGAAAACAGAAAAAAAAGAAAAAAAAAAAAAGAAAAGCTTCATTTCACTTTAAGTCGAATTTCAATTACCCAACATTTACACCAGAGACGAAGTATATATAAATCTCATAGATAGAATTTTCTTTTTTTTTGTCTTTTCGGCGACAATTGCGAACATGGGATACAAATGTTTTTCCGTAATTTCAAAACTCAAAAATATGTTATCAAAAAAATGTGTATCAAATAATGTAGAGGTTGACAGCTCAGTTTCCCTGCCTGCCTCTATTTTGGGATATTGCAGAGTATTATTAAGTGCAAAGAAGCAAGAGTCGTTGCGTACTTATGTCGCTGTTCGCTGTCGATTCAAATCTCAGCGCATACTTGAGCATACTTGAGTGTAGATATATTTAGTGAATGCTCAGTAGTCAATGAAGGCATAAAACTTACCGATTCCACTAGCTTGCGACAACTCGCTATCTTTTCCTATCTATCCCTGTCTTCGTTTCTATTTAGCATCGCATTACACACTCGTACAGGGACCATCCCTTGAGCGATGGTTATATTGAAAAAAAAAGCTCTACAATTAAGTATCAATGACTATTAGTAATCGCTTGTTTCGGACAATAACGTCATACAAAGTCTCCAATAGATTTATCCAGGATTTCAGCAAAAAAAAAAAAAAAAAAACCGAAGCTAAAGCTTTATAGTTGAATAAGTTTGGCTATTAAATAATTTCGACTAATTCGTTTAATGGAATTATTGAACTACTTTCGCCCTAAAAGACGAAAAATTATTCGCTCTTGCCATACGAAAAGCTTACTTTTTTTGTGAACATCATTATGTGGGAGCGAGGGACAAATGCGAACGAAAATGGACCAATGATTAAAAAAATTAATTTGTTTTTTTTGTTTTTTGTTTTTGCCTTAAAACATATTATTCTTCTTCTACTTTTTATTTTGTCGCCAACATCATAGATAAACTAGGTTATCATGAGAGGAGATTTCGGAAATTGGGCCAATGTGATCCCTAGTGAATATATATGTCAAAAGCACTATTTTGAACCAATTTCCTCAATACAATGTTCAAAGTTACAATTCGTTGTTATATGAACGCCTTTTCATTGGTACGAATGTTGACGAGGATCAGGGCTTTCAAAGAATGATCCGTTTTCGTTCAAAGTGAAACATAATGAAATGAAAAAAAAATGTCTTCTTCTGATGATTATCATATGAGGAGTAATCGTGGAAAAAAAATTCAATTCAACACATTTTCATCCTTGATTATGGCTTAGTCGTTCTACGTGCTACAGCGCGTCAGGCTAATTTCCCCATATGGCGATCAGCGATCGTATAAGAAACAAACCAACAATCTACTGAATTTTGTAATTAAAATAATTTGCCATTTGCCGTTCACAACAGGTAGACTGGAACTAGTCCAATTAGCAATTTAATGGGAAGCAGTTTTTTTCTTGAAGCAAAAAAAAATCAAAGTCACTAGAAAGATGGAATGGATTTATTTGTGTGTCATGTTTAAGAAACTACATCTAACAACATTTTATATATTCTTTTACCGAAGCGAGTCAATCGGTGGCCTAAAAATAAAAGCAATAGTTTTAAGTCAGCAGCGGAGAATTAAAAACTGCTAGTAAATTGTATACAGACGCGCCGACTATAAACAAGAAAATCAAGTAACCTCGAAAAACAACGACAAGCGACACAATCTTGTCGATAGCTTAAAAATGTTACCAAAATATTTTTCAGAACCATCTACTAATTATCCGAATAGGCGTCGTGCACACTTCCACCCAACGGTTAACGGTTGGATAGGTGAGTTTTCATGTTTACCCTATTGTAGGTTTAGAATCATGTTTTGCAGTTAAAAAGAATTCCTTTACAATTTCCTTCCTACCGTATCGCGAAACTCTTCCATTAAATTGAAATGAAAAGTGTTTTCTACTCGCCGTCACACATACAAACGGTTTCAATTGTGAGCATTTCAAAGTCTTGTCCTATCAATAAAAGAGACCAATAGTTTTTGAAATATTACATATATTTTCCATAAACTACATACTCATACTACATCTTGACATATTCAGCAGTTATACTATTATATAAAAAAATAACTAAGAAAAATATTTCTTTCGTTATTCATATTCTTTTTTAATAGGTTTTAAACGCTTAACCGAAGGCAACTAAACTGAAATAAATTTTAATGAATTTTATCGAAAATATATATCGCAACGTGTTATATAACGTAAGCGTGCGAATACAATGACGTACCTATAGCATTACATATATGGCAGCACTGCTCATGCACAAACATGCTGCCAACAATCAAAAGATAACACAAACGTAGTCTTACTTAAAGTAATATACCAGAAGAAGGTAACATTCTTGACCATTGTTCCATAAAATGATTGATATCAAATACCTGAAGAGCGTATAAAGTAAATGAAGAGAAATATTATTGCATAAATATAAGAACAGAAGTAGATAAATGACTTTATCAGCGCATCGACTTAACAATAACAACAATTAAAACATTACAATCGAGTAGAGCCGAACATTATATACCCTAAACAATTTCACCCAATAAGTTACTTTAATTACTAGATGCTTGCATGTATTTTGAATATATTTCCGGACATCTACTGGAAAAGTTTTATTCAGTTTTGATCTGAACCCACTATACGCACAACAAAACCTTATGACCATAAATATTTCGGTTCGGAGTCGACGTGAATGATTCTCCTGCACTAACCCATAACTTTCCAATCCAATCAAAATACGCT
Organism: Glossina fuscipes; assembly: GCF_014805625.2. Taxonomy (NCBI): domain Eukaryota; kingdom Metazoa; phylum Arthropoda; class Insecta; order Diptera; family Glossinidae; genus Glossina; species Glossina fuscipes. Next base: position 1,856,067 of record NW_023998414.1, read on the forward strand.
ACAGAAAACACTTCTCTGGCATTTTCAGTCAGCTTGTATGGTAGCCATTTTCCGCCGTTTTGGATCTATCCAATCGCATGCAAACGTCTAGAAACACTTGATTTATCGACTAAGCTAAGCTGTTTGACAGTTCTTTGAAAGTTCAGAGTTGGATTGTCATCTAATAAATCTTGCAATTAATTGTCTACGAACATTACCTTATTATTTTCAGCAATAGATCTCGCTGATCAAAATACATGCAAACACCTATTATTTTCGTGATAAAATTATAAAAATTATTTAATTTGCTGATATAAGGTCTTACTTTTCATAGAAACTTTGGGCGTGGGAATGGATGCAAAAGATGAGCTGACATTAGATGAAATATTAGGCAATAAATACTAATTAAAAATACGTCCGATTCATGATATTTTATCCTGTCGAATTTCAAAATTAAAGTTTGCGCTACACTAAGAAGTACATTTAGTGTTGTGTATAGTGTAACAGCTAAGTATGTAAGTTAACGATCAAATTCAAACATTTAATATGGGTCCAGTATCTGTTGTTGTTTGTTGCATCAAATTCGAGTAACAGCGACGTAAACAGACGAATTTAACTGCGACGAACACTCTCACATACATTTAGTTGGATATTCGAATTTTATCTCTGACGTGTGCAAACACAACAATAAGATTAATAGATTGTATTTTTAAACATCAAAGATTGCAATTAACGCAGTTGCATATTAATTCTCCTCACTTTTTCTATTATTTTTTTTTTATTTATTTTTTTTTTTTTTTTGCCCCATCTCTTTAAGTTTATATTCATATGAGCATGTAATTAATACGTAATTTCATAGATAATTTCATATAATTTAGTTTAATTTTTCTGATTAGTTTCCAAAGTTCATATGAAAAGTCAACATACGGCCCACTGTACTTCCCGCCATACGGATTGCACTTCACTCACTTGGATTATCTTATGCGTTTGTAGTTGTGTGTACAAATGTGCATGCAAAATTTGTTATTTTTTGATAACAGACACAAGGCAATGATTGTTCAGCACACCACTACTACTACTACTTTCCTTTCCCTCTTCCTTCAAATCCCATACCATACATATTTAGTAGTGGTGTGACAATTTTGCAAATATCGCTTATCATGTTATCGTGGCGTTAAGGTAGTAAATATCAAGAAAAGAAAAAAAATAAAATAAAATAAAAAAACTCATAAAATAAACGTAAAGAGCGATTAATGGAATACTCATTAACTGCATACACATTACGCGACAAAAAAAAAAAGAAAAGAAAAACATGACAGCAAAGAGAGCAAAAAAATGCGCACGTGGTCTTTCATGAGAGCAGATAAAGGAAAAAGAAAATAACTGGAGCACCACCAACGACTGCACTGAGAAATCTCTATTTTATAATTTTATTAGGTGCTTCAAAGGCTGCTTTCTTTTTATTCTTCATATATATATATATATATATATATATATATATATGTATACGCATATATGTATATACATATCACACTACTTCGCATTTTTGTAATTTGTTCGAATCTAATCTCTTCGGTAAAGTTGCGCGTGCAATGCAACATTGTTGTCAAAGTTGTAATAAAAATAGCAAAAATATATAGCAACTAAAACAATATAAATAGTGAATGAAAAGAGAAAGAGTAAGGCAATCTTAATTAAACATTTATTCAATAGTAAATATGGCAGAAAAATAACAATAAATAAAGCGAAATAATTATAAAAACAGAAAAAAGAAATGCCAACTGTAAGCTTTAATATTAAAAAAAAATAAATAAATAAATAAAGAATAAAAAATTTTTGCGCGTTTTTCTGTTTGTTTTCATTTTTTAATGGCGCAATTTCTATCCAATACCTAATTTGTTCTATTAGTTGTTCACACATATATATATGTACATATTTATAAAGAACAAACGCTACAAGTATAGATATAGAGTACTACACGTTTAGTTGCTTATCACAAATTTTTGCCAACTTGCAGGAAAAAGTACTTTCTTCTACATTCTTGAAAGTAAAAAAAAATTACAAATTTCTTACTTCATATATACAATTGAGATTACGACGTCAGTTTCGCTGAAATTGCACTTAATTATTTTTTGTTTTATTTTTTTTTTTTTTTTTTTTTTTTTTTGCATTTTTATTTAGTAATGTAGTAAAGTAGCACTATCGGTTACGCCTAACAGCGAAAGCCTGCTATAATTTTTTTTTTGTGTCCTTCGATTTTTCGGGACACCCGACCCGGCCCGATTTTTTAGTAAAGTCTGTGAAAATAAAATGATAATGCAATGATTTAAAATAAACAACATAAATAACATGGAATACGTAATAATTAATATATAATATACAAACACACATAGTATATAGCACGTAATACACTAATATTAGATCATATATAATAAATAATACGTAATACACATATACTTTGCATATATGTGCGTAATATAAATTTGCATAATGCATAGCGTACACCACGTATAATACATAATAATACATAGTATGTAATATACATTAATGTACATAATATACAATAATCATAAGTTGTTTAACCTATTCGCTATAACAAGTAACCAATGACTTCCAATGATTTTTGCTTGATAATTTGGAACACCCTACCAATCCAGAGTCCTCTCCATCGTATGTGATGTCTACATTTTTACAAATTGAATCATTTTACTCCATTCCACTCTTACTATAGGGAACACCTCTGGAATGATTGGTCATAGCAAAGAAAAAAATAAAATAAAATTTTCTTTCGATATTTCCAGCTAATAATAACAATAATAATAATAACAATAATAATAATAATAATAATAATAATAATAATAAAATATTGAGAAATCTGTGCATTCGTCTTTTAATTGCTGGGGTCACACAGAGACCCCTTCTAATTATGACTTAGAAAAAAGTTCCCTTTCTTATGGCATTCAGGTTAGCCTAAAAACAATTAATTAATCTCAGTTACTTAGGGAAAATGGAATTGAAAATTAGAGACACGCTTTGCCTATTATTAATATCAATATCATGTAAGATCTCGAGCCAATTTTCAGTATAATAGCAAATGTTTCCCATTCTAAAGGATGTATACAAACTTGGTGTGCATTCGAAAGAGATGTCGTAACAGTTCACTTTGGAACTAGGTAGCTCTTAAAAGAGTTTAATACTTTTTGAACGGAATTTATTATTTTGTATTAAGTTAATACTTTTTTATACGATTTCAATTTTATACGGATTATCAAAAAAAGACCAGAGACATCTGAACTTACTATTAAAATTTTCTTTTAAATTAGAATACACACACACAGACTGTAAAAAGATTTTACTAAGATGCAATTGATTTGCAGTTACTCATCTCAACCCAGCTTACGCTTATGCAATTGCACTCTTAGTTCACAATTTAAGTCAATAAATAAATTCATTTACATTTATCCTCCAGCATTTTGCTTTCTTTTCTCTCTCGGCTTTACACGATACTATATCAATCCGCCCGTTGAAGTATATACAAAATTCGTATCAAATGTGTGGATAAAAATCTTATAAAACTTTTCGTTATAAAAAAGCAAATTTTAGTTCTTAGATGCGAGGAAAAATGTTTAAAATATTTACCTTTAACCCATATAAACATCATTTCTCTTGGACTTAATACATTTTCGATGCCCTTGTATTGTATTATATTGGAGAATAGAAAACTTTTATTTCTTAAAAGAAATTGTTGTTGCTCTACTATTCGCTGAAAAGAGAAATTACTTTAAATATATTGTATCTCTATAATAAAACGATTGTAATAAATGAAAGTATTATTCAATCATACACTACTTACTGATCTTAGATTTGCAAAAAAAACCCATAAAATGATAATAAATTTTAAAAGCAATCAATAATTCTAGGAAATTCAAATAGTAACTCATAATAAAAACTAATACGATTTTTGTATTCATTCCGATGCGAACCTTTAAATACACACTCAATGTGAAATACATTATAGCTTCCGCGTTACCTTTCTTTTTTTTGGCCAATGGCTGCCTGAAATTTGTAGTATTTGCTATAGGCTAAATACTAGACTAGACTTGCGCTAAATTTTTGGGTGCATATACGCCCAGTACGATTTAAAAGTCGGACTCGGAAAATAATCCTGACCACTAAGCTGGTCGATTTGTTAATACTTTTGTCCATTTGACATCTGTTGCGGATCAATTTTTCGACCACTACCCGTATAACGCCTTACGTTGAAAAATTCGTTGTACAAGAAGAAATCGTTGGATAATACTATCTCGACATTTTAAATTGATGTAAAAAATCGGATTTGAGTCGGATGGGACAATTTTCCATTGTCAACCACCACCCCTATTAAACCTCCTTCCTACGAAAACTGTGGTTTGGCTGTCTTTGGCTTTTAATTTTCTATATTTCAGGGTGAGAATAATTCCGTAATTGTGGTCTCACATCAAACGCATCGGGTCGAAATTTGAATTATGTTAGGCCATCTCTCAGATCGCTTTTTATCTAAAGCAACAAAACCGAATTTACCCGTTATACACTAAGACAAAAATGGATGAATACTAAGCAAGCCTTTGATAAAAAGATTAATTTTACTAAGTCTGCATTTCGGCAATTTGCGTTCTGGATGCTCTTCCATAAAAGGGCATCCATGGAAACTATGCTATTACACAGAGACAAGGTATAATTTTAGATGAGAATGTATATAAGTGACGTAGGGTATTTCGTGCCAGCCATGTCTGACTATAAATAATATTTTCACATGTTTATTCTATCGTATTTTTTTTTCTTTTTTTCGCATTTCATAATACTTGAAGCATCTTGAAGGGAAATCGTATTTTTCCTATAAGTGGCTTGAAAATATTAAATTATCGCTTAACTATATAGATTGGGAAAATAAATGAAAGTCCGGTTTAAATGAGTTTTTTAACTACCTAAGGGATTCAATCTTTTGTAATTAAGACCCTATACCCGATTTCGATTTTAGCAAACATTAGATTGGCGAAAAAGTTCTGTCGCATTTTAATATCTGCACGTAATTTTAATTATCAGGTCAAGGCAAGTGGATAGAATGCCTCGTAAAGGATCTTCTTATTGAGCATACCATTCGTGGGATATAAGAGCACTATACTCAACACTTCTTCTTCGGTTATGTTGCGAAGTGCAGAGAATGAATATGATGCAGTGGAGAAAAAAAAGCGCATTTACATTTGGTATGAGTTCCCCAAAAGGAAGCAAGACATCGGTTGCTTGTCAGAACTGATATGACAGTGCTTGCATCTGCCAAAGATGCTTTGATAAATTTCGTTTTGGAAATTTCGCTAACAGAGATGATCGTCGATCTGGGCGCTAATCACATTTCATGGTCCTTATTGAAGAGTAATCCACATGTTTAAGTATATATTTGAGGTGTAAAGGAACTTGACGCGGAACACTCGCCTATCGCCTATCGGCTGAAGAACAAACACATCAAGCAATTTCTAAAGATTCTAAATGTTTTATTTATGATACTATAAAAGTAGATTATAAACTTCTTGCGAGCGCAATACGCAAACGATCAGTAGGGGAATTCAAACCAGATGGACATAAGTAAATCAATTAAATAATCTCTCTATCTTTTTCAAGGGTGATGAGTAAGGGAACTTAGCTATATTACGAGTGTTCTAATTAGCGTTCTATGAAAAATCGATGAATTTTTGTGCAGCGAAAAGAATTTGTTCGCCAATGTTTTAAAGTTTTTCATTTTTTTTTTTTTTTTTTTTGATTCTAATCAATCTTACGCCCAAGGTGTAAAAACTACAGAGAAAAATTATATCTCAAAATTATTAACACTGTTTTTATTTTTTTTCCAAGTTATCGGTATAACCTTGTGTGGAAAAAGTGGCGCGCAAATAAAAGCTATTTGTATAAATATCAAGAACATTAAAATGCGAACTTAGCGCGTGTTGACATTTGCAAATGTTTAGTATTAAGGATTTTTTTTTTTTTTTTATTTTTTTTTTATTTTCTTACTTCATTTGTAATTTCATATTGTGTTACGGTATTGACAATTTGCTGAGTCGTGACGAATTATTTTTGATGTACAGTGAATACAACGCAACAACAATAAGCTTAAGAAAAAGAAAAAAAATTTCAACTTTAATAATTAATGAAATGCCCTAAACTAAGTTAAACTCAGTTTGAATCGACTACTATTCACCTTATAAACCATATCTTTACTTTTTAGGCCACATACATGTTTTGTACGCTTCGAGAGAATAAGGGAAGAATATTCAAAACCTGTCCGAAATTAAGATTTATTATGAAGAATTTCGGCCATTTTATCAACGATCCATTATACCGAACGGAAACGATCGAACTATATCACCCAAGCCTTTCAAGCGCATTTAAGCAATTAAAACAAGAATTTTCCTATCATCCTGAGAATCTCCAAATTTTTTTTTTTTTTTTTTTTTGGGACAATTTTCTGTTAATTTTATCATATTGTCCGCAACACCGACACACACGTCGCAGAATGTAGTCATTATCAGCGTAAGATTCTGTTTGCAAAGCGTTCAGCTTGTGAGAATTTTTATGAAGTTAATAAGCAATGCTTATCACATGTACGCCTATTATTGGTGTTCACAGTCCATTGTCCACAGAATAACTTGAAAGAATGATAAGAAGAAGAATTTATAGCAATCAATCTGAAATTCGATACATGCCTGTCGAATGCAATGAATGTAAGTGTTTTGCATTGAAAGGATTTGCATGAATCTGCTGATACGCCCATAATAAAAATGCTACCAAAGTGATGAGTTTTTCTTAATTACTTTGCTAAGACCTCCCGTGCCGGCAATCATTCACTCGCTCGTAATGAGTTGAATCGATCTTGCCCGTCAACAATTCGTTTCACAAGCATTTCTTTGCATAAAACGATACAGAAACGATTCGTTTGTACTTGAAAACTAATTCAAAATTTTCAAATTTTAATACTTGAACAGAATTGTTTCAATATTTTTTAAGAAGGCAACTATATATATATAACTGATATTCTAAAATGTAGCGACGCAGATGTGAGCCGCTGTGTGCTAAGAGGGACTTTGTCCTAAAAAACTGTCAACCAAATAATAAATAATACATACATACGTAAATAATACTCTTAGGATGATAGCATAAACATTATTTTTGCTTTCAAAAATTTCATAATAATTAATAAATAATTTTCATAAAATTTTTTTTTATATTCGTTACCGAAAAATGTGTTGATTTTACATCTTGAGATTAAAATCAAAACCTGTATCGGTCAAAGTATGTCTGTCCATCCATTCGTTTGCCGTAAAACATTTTCCCGATCGCAAAAATTAATACATCAAGCTTTAAATTGGCGAAAAATTTTGAAAATTTTTATATGAAAGATGGTACTAAAAATGGACAAAATTGGTTACAGATGACGGATACAATGCAACATAAACCGAGAATCGTTGCTTTCCAGATTTAAGGCCCGGTACTTGTAAACCATATCAGATATAACGATCAAAAATGGAAAAAACTACACTCACCTAATATTATAGAATATAGAAAACTAGTTTTCTATTTTTTTTCTCTTTAAACATAAAAGTGATGCGTTTAAAAGAAATATATTTCTTAAATGTCATAGCTTCAAAGTATTTGTTAAACGTGCATTCTGTACTCCGATCCGATAGTATCCAAACCAATTAATGGTCATAACTCAATAGTGCTTTTTATGAAAGAATTCCGTGAAAGAACACTATTTTTGGGATGAAGGCTATGTAAAGTGAATGTGTGAATATTATGTAAAATTGTATAAAATGAAATGCTTCATCTTCCCCTTACCCTAGAGGAGCCATCGAACTCCAAATCTATATATCTCGTAAGATTTATCGAGCAATATTTGCATACTCTCCGCACGTAATCCACCGATCCATCGATTTTCGTCCTTTTTCATCAAATTTTGTATTTGATGGCGACATTTTTAGATGCACTAGCGCTAGCTTCAAGTTATTATAAACTTGATATTACCTGTCAGATTTTATATGAAAAATTCTGATCGATACATATATCTTTCATGTTGTATTCATCATAGCATGGCAAAAAAGGGGGGAAAAACGAAACAAATTAAAGAATATCACGGTTTTAGGAAAAATTTAAGTCGCCGGTACAGGGCTTCAAGAAGTTCGGCATAAGAAATTTTAATTGAAAACTCGATTTTTTTTTTTTTTTTTTTTTGCATCTTTGCAAAGACTTGCCTTGAAAAGAGTGAATTGAAGACTTAAAATAATTTTTATACGATTTCCCCTAAATTGAACCGTCGATAAAGATAATGTTAGGGTTCCCTGGCATCTTTGAAAAAATTCACTGCAAATAGAAAAGACCTTCTAGTCAGCAATATTAAAACGATGAAGGCAAAAAGCCGCTGCCGATAAGCAGCATAGATTGATCGCGATCGCATTGCAAAACCCATTTTGCACTCGGAGAAGAATTTTTGAATGGAATAACACTTGTACTTGCTTAGGAATTTGCAACGATTTGGGATCGCAAAGCGTCACAAGGCAAGGCATCATGAGAGCAGAGCGAAAATCTTTTAAATAATGAAAATAAATTACAAGAGAAGTTTGGTAGGCCATGTCAGTAATACGAGGAGATATAAATATTAAAAGCAATTTTTCGTTTTTGTTTTCCTTTTAATACCGTTTTATCGTGCTTTTAGAGGAATTAAGTTCCGTTTGTCGGTCGCAAATATCTGCATCAAGTTATTATACTCTCTAGTGTCATAGTATAGGGCATAAAAAACGTAAATAACACTTAACGTAAATTAAATTATGAATGCACAATGACAATAGCATTAGCAACAGCAACGGCAATGGCAATAACCACAATCAGAACAACAACATCGAAGTACCGACGTCAATATTATCGATAATGAAATATATATTAGTTAAAAAAAAAAAAAAAAGAAACACAAAAAAATGTTTTTTTTTTTTTTCTTTATATAATTAACTGTTCACGACACCAACAACTAATTCAAGCAAAATGCAACGTCGAAGGTAAGAAGAAAAAAAAAAAAAAAAAAAAAAAAAAAACCAGTTGTATATTTCGCTAAAACAGAATTTCAAGCGCAAAATAAAAAGAAAAATGCAATGCGCGCCTAAAGACACGACACTAAACGATACAATACAATATCTATAAACAAATGCTCGCTTGCATGACACCCAGAGTGCTCATACATACAACAAATAGAGCTCCAGCTAGTGTTTATTAATATAGGAGTACCAAGAACACAAAAAAAAAAAAAAAAAAAAAAACAAATAAATAAATAAAAGCAAACAAACAAAACAAAAACAAAATCAAATTACAACAGTTCCGATAAACTTATATTTGATGCTGATGAATAGCTTTTGTTCAATGTGTGTACGTACATATGTACCCGCAAGAGATTGAAATGGAACACACATAAGCGCACATAACGAAATAGCAACCGAGCAAAACATTGCAAAAGTTTTATTTTTTTTTTATTTATTTATTTTTTTTTTTTCTTCTTTTTTGTTTCAAACCTGTATAGAAAACGTAACTAAAGCAGAAAACAAAAAATTCATTCATAAAATTTATAAAAAAAAAAAAAAATAAATAAAAAGTAAAAAAGAAAAAAATTTCATCGCAAACATACCCGCAGCACATAACTCATTTTATATACTATTATATGTCCACACATATATATTTATATATATATATATATATATATATACATACACAAATGCAGAAATGAGGGGCGCACACTGTGGAGCTTACTGTGTTGATTACATTCTTGTTGATTAAATTAACAAAAACAAAAAAAAAAAAAAAAAAAAAAAAAAAGAAGTTATTTATTTTACTTTTTATTTCTATTTTGTTTATAACCTTACAGTATTTATTATTGAATGAGTTAAGTAAAAGATATTTGGAAAAGGAAATTGGACATGAAATACTTTTTATATCTTGAATATGGAATTTTTTTTTTTTCTCTATAATACTTTACACGCAAGTTGCGTACTTGCCACCACGGAAACATATGCACGGAGCCATGTCTTCAGAGGTTTAGTTATGCGATACTTTGGAATTCCCTAAAGAAATTGAATATTTCGCATACATACATACATACATACATACATACATACACACATACATTTGCTTAAGATATCATTTATAAGTTTTATGCAAAACTTCTGAACTTCACTTCAACTAGAACGAAGAATATTTGAAGATGTAGAAAACCTTTCGTCAATCGTACGTTGAAAGCGTTTTCTTTTTATTCAAATCACATTGCAGCTACGTATATATATATATATATATATATGACCAACAGAATAGTCAAGTAGTTAAGAAGCGTGATTATCAAGTCGACCATAGTTTAATTAATTACGTTTGGCTATAGCGAGTACTCGGTCAGTAAAGGCGTAATACTTAATGATCGATTCAATACGTGAACTGCTATGGTAATTATTTAACAAATTTAATTTTCTATTCAAAGATTTTTTTATTTACTCATCATCTATTTACGTCATAAATATTATTTGGTGTTTGCAAAACTGTTGATCATCTACTTTTACAAGTAAAGTGGTGATGGTTGAATTCGATGCTTTTGACCTTCGTCTACATAAAATAAAAGTTTTCCGTTTCAGCGTATGCCGACGCTAATCATGTAGTACGCAAAATTCTTCTTCTTCTAAATTCATTACTACTATTGTTTAATTTGAAGGAATCTGTTGCCGAAGCCTATCAAGCATCTTTAGAGGCTGATAGGCTGATGCTGCTCCATCATTCCGCAATTGTTGGTTTTGTCGGTTCAACGGTTTAAAAATGACGGCACGAGTTCCCTGAAAATGCATTTTTTTTTTGTTCATTTGTGGCAAAAGTTGTCCAGGATACATTGTTACAGCTCGAATGGGAGCTGCTGTCAAATCCTTGCGTACTCATCAGGCGTGGCATCTCCCGATTACCACTTGTTTAAATCGGTGCAACATGACTTGGCTGACATGCAGGTCCGCAAAGTTGAAGAAGAAGTGCGAAAATGGCTCGGTGCCATAAATATAAGTTCTTTCGACTTGGTATCGTTAGGTTGCCAAAAAAATTTTAAAATGTTGTTGAAAATGATGGAAACTATTTTTTTATTTTTACTTTTTTTTTAATGGAAAAAATTATCAACATATATGCAAACACCTAATAAAAAGACGATTTTGTTGCCACATCAAGGCTTACTTTTTATAAAACCCTTATATGCGGTAGAGTAAAAAAAAACATATCTATTTTGTTCCTGGTTTAATGAAGTTAACTGTTATGTCATGTGAAACATATTAAAACTCGGCTATTAGTCATATAAAGGCTTACTGTTGATAAAAATTCTTATATGAAATCGGACCGATAAAATAGATATACTTGGCCCAAATTTGCTCACAAAAATCGACTTATTCAAAATAATAAAATCATATGAAGAGAGCTCGTGGCTTATTCCAATTTATTTTTAATAGGGTTTGTCCCTCGTCCTACTGTACTAAATATCGTTTTAATATTATATATATAAACTGACAAACAGACAGACAGACAGGCAGGCAGGCAAATAATCTTAAATCAATTTAGAATATTAGTCTATGAGATGTGAAAATAAGTCTTTAATGCTTGTTTTATGTAAGAAAGAACTTTTATGTCAAGACAATATTAAAAATTGTATGCAAATCGTTGCAAGCAATTAAAATTTTAGAATATTTTTCTGGTAAAACGTCAATTCGTTGCCGAAACGACAACCGTGCACGAGAGCACCGTTCTCTGTGATATAAGCTTGCTCGGACTGATAATAAGATTAGGCGCTACTAATGCTTGTTCGGCGACGATCCAATCTTGACGTCCCAATGAAATTAGATTTTGCTGATAACTTGTAAAGTCATATAAAATGTACGAAGAACCTGCATCCGATATTATTTATTTTTTTTAATATTGCACTCTTTCAGCAACAACACTTACACACTGCATGAGAGTAACGGTGACTTAGTTCTTTGGTCATCTTATTATTATATGTGATTAAGCTTTTTATCACAACATTTGCAACATGAAGAAGGCACCTTCCGATACTCCATAACGTATATATATATATATATATATATATATTCATAACCATTAACACATTCTAAATTCATCTAGGGATGTGTACTGATCCGTTTATGTGGCGTAAATATTCTGCCGGTCACAAGAATTTACTCGTAAGCCTTAAATTTGATAAAAGAAAAAAAAAAAAAACAATTAAAACTCCTATTATTAAACATTTCACTTTAAGATACCTCTATTGAACTGGATTTGGGATTTCCGTGGCACTATGTATAGAATTACATCGCGTAGATTTTTATACCCATCACCGACAGATGAAGGGTATACTCAATTTGGTCAAAACGTTTGCAACGCCCAGGAAGGAAGCATCAGAGACTCCACAATATATACACATTCTTGAACAGCATCAAATTCTAAGTCGATATGAGTGTGTCCGTCTGTCCCTTCGTCTAATGTCTATTGTAAACATTTTCCTGGCCACAAAAGTAGATCTATCGCACTTCAAATTTGGTAGAAACATTGATTGTTCTTGCACGCAAGTTGATATTGAAAATGGGCGTACAACATCATGTAAACTGAGAAACTCTCTTTCTGTTTTTCAAAAGGAATAAAAAATTGATATATTGGACATTGCTCATAAACTGATAGCGGATAAGCCTACGAAAATTTGAACGCATACTCTATGGACGATGCTGCGCCTACGCAATATTATAGTGTAACTAAATTTAATTTAATTTTTTGTTTTTTTTTTTTGAAAACCTTTACAAGACGCAGAAACAGAAGCCCAAAAAAAGTGTATGAATTCTTGGTCCGTCTGCGCAACTGTGTGTAGTGTTTGTGTTACACATCCACCTTGAAGAAGAAATTTCAACTTTTCAAATAACTTATCTGTCAAACATCCAACACTATATATATATATATATTTGCGCATAATTTTAACGGTATGATTTATGACTACTATGAATACTAAAGAAAAAACCAAAATTCCGATTTATTAATATGATTATTAATAATTTTGTTAGATCTCGAATGACGAAATTTTTTTTTTGCTTTTTTCTGGACAATGCAAATATATTAAGAACATAGTGTAAAGTTTTAAAGCGATCGGATAAAGCGTTTAGAATGGAATGTCCTCTCTCTCCCCATTACATGCTTATTTGCATATGTATTTATTAAAGTAAATGGACAATCATAACAGAAATTCACTGTAGTTCTGTGCAGTTATTATAATTTAACTTTCAGTCTATAGGTGTGTAAATTATTTTGTTTGCTTACGTACTTTGTTTTTTTTTTTATTATTATTATTATTATTGTTATTATTTTAAATCCGTGTTCATTCATAAAATAAAAAAAAAAAATAAAAAAAATCTTTTAAACAAAATTGTAATGACATAGAAATTTTATTGCAATTGTCAGGCCCATATACATATATATATATATATATATAGTACATTATATATGTAACTGTAACTATTAAGCACTTCCAATCACAAGGCTAACCGGTTGTATAAATGCCAATCATGTGCATAAATAAATATTGTTTAGGTGCACGCAGCAGAAATCTGTTATAAAGCTACGTACGGCATTAACTTTTACATACGGTAAATATATGCAAATTTCTTAATATGCATAGAGCTACTAGAATTGATATAAAATTCAAAAAAAAAAAAAAACAAAAAAAAAAATTGCAACTTTTACAGTTCGAATGCGAAATTAAATCAAAGCAAAATACAAATTTTTGTCCTTTTTGGCCTTTTTTGACAATTTGTTAGAGCAATGTCTCGTAATGGCATGCGAAAGGCAATGGGATCATATAGGTTTTCTTGTTTCACTTATACGGATCGCTGTAAAGATTAAACGCTCTCGGACAATGTGAATGTTGAAATCAATTTAGAGATGCGTATCATGCGATCCTTCCTACGGCGCTTTAAAATCGTTTTTAATAACTTCAGAAAAATTTTTCAAAAAAAACAAAAATATCGAGACTGTCGACGCGATTGGTTAATTATTAGCACATCAACAATGTTAAACAGCTAACTGCATAACTTTCCTAGTATAGCGCTCGGGGTTGTGCTTGAAATGTCTTCCCAACCATTTATCAATGATTAGAATCAATTTCAACATTATTAACAAAATTTATCAGATATTATATATATATATATATATATATATATATATATAATATGTACATATAACATGTACATGTGAACAAATGTACAAGTAATCGAATATGCTTTTTAGCAGACATATGCGTGCACAGATGACTCATAAGTCACAAATGTAAGCAAGCATAACAAACTGTTTCCTTTTAAGAATTGAGTTTCTTCGACAACAGATAATTAAATAGTAATATATACATATATATATGAAAGTGTGTATACGCCTTACAAGCGATTGTGGTTTTGATTAAAAACATATTCTTTTTTTTCGGGGAGAATTGATTTATCGCCAAAAAAAAAATTAAAAAATCCAGTTCATAACATAAGATGCACTTGAAAAACGTGCAATCGCACCCATACACGCACAGAAACATTTTACAAAATATATAAATTGTAAATTTGGCAACACACACATACAAACGTGCATATATATACTTAGAAACAAGCTTTTCCTTCCTGCTATAATATGTTCAAAAGTGTTTGTGTGTGTGT
>NW_023998414.1:1870811-1877931 GCF_014805625.2 Glossina fuscipes
AAAATCTACCCATAAGTCCTTCTACTTGCAATGTACATGTACATGTTTACAGGTATAGAGCTGTACATACATTCACCATCTCAGGCGGTTTGTTTTTTTTTTTTTTTTTTTTTTTTGAGAGAGAGGGTAAGTTTGGATGATTCGGAATTATTGTAATCCTCAACTGTTCTTTCTCTCTCTTTCTCTCGTACGTATCATAAGAGAAACGGCCGTCTGTGTCACTTTTAGTTATTCTACTTCGCGCGAGCGAACGCGAAAATAATTCGCTCGAAATTTCCTTTCGCGTTTTCTCCCAAGATTTTTGCTTATTAAGTAAAAAGCCTTTCAAATCTTCAACTATTCCTTTAATGCCATCACATCTTGCAAACGGAACGACTAAATGAATTTACCTCCATCCGATAGTGGTTGATGAATGCAAAAAATGCTTACATTTATTAATATAGTTTATACGATTGTTTTTTTCCCCGCAAATATTAGACGAGGACAATTTAATTTTCCATCCTCCGCCAAATATACCGAACAATGGTTAATTTAAACTATAAATCTATGTTCCTTTGCTTTTTAAACTGTAAATCATAACAAGTTTGTGTAAATATTTGTAAGAAAACCCTATATATAAAGTTCCCTTTATTTTCGGCGGGTGTTTCTTTACGCCATGGATCGAAAAACAAGCGAAGGCTACTTCCTATAAACGTAATAAGCTATGCAAGTATATATACCGCGTGATTAACTTGCATTTAGCGAGTTGCTGGTAACAGTCGCAACTTTTGGTGAACCTATGGATGGCTAATTTCCGCTCACTTTTAAACGTACGCAAAAGCCAGTAAACATATGCAGTATAGGATAAATTGGGTTATTCTGAACAGATGAATTAAATCGACTTCCTTGTTTATGCGTGCTTCTCAAGAATGCGTCTATATAACTGATGAGGCCTCTGTTAAGTATATATACAGTGAAAGGGTATAAACGTTTTACTTTAGATCCTGCGTCTCTCCGATTCACACAGCTGCGATAAAGGTAGAAATTACGAGTTTCTCGATAACGAATGGATAATAGAGATAGAAAAGAAGAAGAAGAAGAAGAAGATTTTAGCCCTAGCTTTAGATCTGCACTGTTGCCTTTGCTGCTGAATTAGCCGCAATAATACAATATGTGAGAGCTTAGGTTTTCTTTGTTCTCCATTGCATTTAAGTGTATTGGTGGGTGTATTGGTTTTCGGAAATATACTTCAAATTCCAAAGATCCGTTCAAGGACTAAATTGATCGATAATTTAGAAAGACATATATGGGTTAAGCAGAAAATAGAAGAATTATGCGATTTTATGAAACCAATTTATATATGATTCGAGACTATTACCTCTACTGTATTGTGTGTATAACTTTTGACTCTCCTTGACTGTCTCGTCGCCTTAATGCTTGTTCTAGCCTAATTTCAATCGATTCTTAGAAATCACTTAAAAGCCAGGCAAAAAATGCCAGCGTAAGAAAAGTGATAACTGTACTGACTGGCGTATATGTCGAAATCCATCAAATTTATATACAACTCGTAGACTAATATTTTACAGTTGCGTTATAAAAGTTCAAATTATTATTTATTAATGCGCTACGAAAGTCTACGCATCTTTTATAATGCGGATATACACAAATAACTGAATGCGTAGCTATGCGATGTATAGATTAAAGATTATACTCATTTATCTTTCACGTGGTTGTTGCCCATCGCAAGCATATTGAAGAGAATGAATAGAAAGAGTTCAATAATTTAGAGATTTTATCGATTTAACGATATGGTCGGGGGCTTTACCGTTTCTATACAATTGCTATTGTATGCTATTGTATGTATATCACGGTATTATCCTCAAACGTGTGTCGTCCACCATCTATAAATGCATCTATCTCTCTTGTGTTTTGCTAACGTATTTTGCTAACTTGTTTTCATACGACACCGAATCAATTAAAATGATGAAGTGAACACGCATTAATTTTCTAACCACTGACGAACGATTATTCTAAGTTTAGTAATTTTTGTATACCTGTGGATACTCGAACCCTATTATTATAATCATAAGACCGAAAAGTTAACAGAAGAGTTGATAACGTATTTATTAATGGATTAACGGAATCAGAATGTTATTCCTACGAGTCACTGCCATTCTCCAGTGCATGTTATTCTATGCTGTTCATATAAGAGCCTCTTCTAGCCTAAATAAAGCATCGTTCTGAGGTGAATTATTAACAAAAACCTACTTAAACAAGTCTTTACATTGGGAAGATTCTACGTTCCATAAACATAAAAGCTTCTTTTTCCTTCGAGAAAGATTAGACGATATTGTCCATTGATGGCTATACATTGTTTTCCATCTTTCTGAATAAGAATAACAGTTTCATTGCCGAAAGCATACGTAGCCTTTTTGGGACGATCAACACAACGAATGTTTGCGTAACTGAAATTAAGAGAATAGAAATCGTTTTCCAACGTAGACAATAATCCAATAATGCTCTAAACGAATGTTAATCCAAAGGGTAAATATGCTCTTTGAGATGTAAGGAGGATCGTGTAAGATATTCCATTTTAGCTCTGTTAGTGTTTATTGGGCAAAATTCGTTGTACGTAGACGAGAGCGATGGTTCCGATTGATTTTATTTTTACACCGTAACAGTGAGAGTAGCGCCAGCTATTAAGCAAAAATAATTTCTACACATAATAAATTTTGGGTATCGTTTACAAATAATTTGAATCGTGACGCCACATTCTCGAGGTTCGGCTTCATTCGTTACTTTCTTTTTAGTCATATTCGTCAAAATGTCATGATTAAAATTTTCCTACATGTTGAGCAAGCAATTCTCGGCCCGTTACATATGTTTTCGTGAACAGCTCAAATGGTATAGTCTAGTTAGGCTGGCAGTATGTCAGTCCGTCTAACTATTTTAATTACGCTTAGCAGAAGTGCGCTAAATTTTAACTTTTCTTTTGTTGACCTCGTGATGATGTGAAAATTCGTCCAAAATTAATTCATAGTCTCGGCCACGATTCCGACAATATACTAATGCTTATATAACAATATTTCCGTCCGTTCCATCATACTTGGTATGTTTATCTGGCATCCCGTCTTCTTTCTTACGCTTCCGATGATATACCTTATCTTTATATCATTGGGATTTTTTTTTTTTTTTTTTTTTTTTTTTAAATAACCAAAATCAAAGATGCGGGTGATATTAAAAGATTATATCCAAACGATTTTTTCTTTGCTTGTTCTTTTTTAATCTTACTATAATGTTATAATTATTTATTTATTTATTTTTCTTTTTTGATTTTTGCAAATATGAGTGTTATGTACATTCATTATTATTATTGTTGTTGCTAATATTTTAGCTATGTGAGAGTTCAGTAAATTTATAAATGCGACATTTATTCGTTTTTTATGACAATTTATTGCATTTGGGGCAAAAGCACTGCCAGCCAATCGAAACAACTATCTTTTCGCGTCTCCATGTCAGAGATTTTAAATGAAACTTGCGATTCGCAATACCCTCATCATATATACACATAGCAAAAAAAAAAAAAAAAAAATTTTTTTTTTTTTTTTTTTTTTTTTTCAATAACGATTTTAATACCCTAACTGTAACAGGGAATGTATATGAACGGACATCAAAAGCTTACCAGCAGCTGACACTGCCTAGTGGTTATCGTATATGGTAACGTCACTTGTATATCCAATATAAACTTTTTTAGTGATAAATCCGTAAATGGTTTTGTCTATATTTCTCGATTACTCGGTCCCTTTATCTGGTTATGAATGATAAATATACCATAAATAAAAAACTAAAGTAAATCAGCCTTGTTCTATGGATGGATGGACGGACATCATTTAAAAAAGAAAAAACCTTTTTGGAATAACGAAGCGTTCAAATCAATTAATTGCTTACATTATCATTTCATAACAGACCACGCTTTTCTGCTCCCACCAAACAAAGGCCAAAGCGTTTCAGTCTCACAATCGATGATACAATGAATGATACGCCTGGATCTTCCCGTGAATTTTTATGCTTGGCTTTCTCAAAATGCGTTTACTTTTCATCTCCATTTAGGACACGATGCAAACAGTTTCCCTTACGTCGTTTGGTCAAACGAAAAACGCCGCCCTCGACTGCTCTTTATTTGGCATAAAACTCGACATTTTCGTAATTAGATTTTGCATTGCGATACTCAATGGTACCATGACTGTTGATCGTTGGCACCTGTGCAAAAAGCACTGCTATAGATATATATGTCCTTTTCAAGTGGTGTTGGCTACCAGCCACCAACCATCAGCGCCTTAAATCCGGACTTCATACTTGTAGGTCTGATATATACTAAAAGGGTTAAAATGGCCAAAGGCACAACGTTAAATACGTAGACTGAGGAAATTGAGCATTTATTAGGAATCGACAATTAGTATATTTGAGTATATTTGACTTCCATCCCCATTTTTTCCCAAATAAATGTTCTTCATTACTTACCAGTTGTGTGGAAATTACATGAAATTTTCAAATCAACTTAAGAGCTTTCAGTGCTTATTCTACCACGAAGTGCTGCTTTTGGTTAACAATGTAAAACTAACTTGAAGAGAGAAACGGACAAGGGACCACACAAAAGTCCTCAAATCCAAATTTTTAATTTCGCTTTGAGGTAAGCATTTCTCGCATCCTCGTGCCTTTGCGCCAAATTCATAAGGTTTTCTACTAATAGCAACACTTGTGCACACAGTATATATTAAGTTTGTGCAAATCGACTTCACTATCTCTTGATGTATCAATCGATTCAGGATTTGTTTCCAAGTTCTTTGACTCTTACGGATATCTGTCTGCATTCTGTCTAATGCAACTGGTTTCTCTTCCTCTTTGGTTGGCTAAATAATAAACCATTTATTAAAAGATCAAATCGATAAGCCGTTGAATGGGCTAAAAATGAACTCTAATATCTATTATATAATAAGAAAAAAGAATTAGTCACTTTAAGGCTATAAAAATGCCACGGACGGACGGGTGTGCAAAATAGTTTTATACATTTTGTCTTGATTGCCTTATCATAAATAAGCATAAAAGCTCAAAATAGTGAAAAAAAATTACATTTAATTACTCGTAACCTTTTGTGGGCATGACTATTGATGGGTGCTATCTTCGGATCTAGAAAGTAGATGTGGAAAATTTCAGCCTTCTAACATTAATAATTTCCGAATAACGAGCAAAAATCTAGAATTTTTTGTTAAAAAGCACGGAGTTGCGTTCAATTTACACTTCACTACGTGCTTCTGTTTTGACCAACTTGGGCCATATTCAATACCAATCTGTGTGCAGAAACTTTCAAATTTGAAATTGATATCTTCATTTTTGCGAGCAGGAGAGTGTCAACAGCACACACACACACTCAGATGGACAGACATGGCTTCAACTCGGAATCAAGGTTCTCTGAAGCCTTCTTTTGGATGGGCGTTACATACTTTAAAGGAAAAAACAAAATGAGTATACCGCAATGTCACAGTAGCGGGTATAAAAATCCCGAAATATATAGAGGAGTGAGTGCAAGTGCAAGTCTCAGAAAAGAGTTTTTTTTAATGCATTTTCCGTTAAATTACGCATTTTTCCCATTAATAGATTGGAAAGCGTAGTTAGTTACATGCGAATTTTGTGAATATATTTACTAAAATTGCTCTTCACAACGGACTGAGCAAACTTGAATACAAATTTTATTTATTACATAAACGCTATCACACAAAGGCAGAATAAAGAGTGAAAAATAGCAAAAAAAAAAAATAATAATAATAATAATAATAATATCCGCAAGGCTTTGACTGACCGACATCATTATCATATTGATATCATAATAAGCAGCATAACAACAATTTTCACATAATATTATTATAAAGATAAATAATTTTTATATCAAGATACGCACATTTATTTACAAATTCTACTTTTTATTCATCATGTTCTTCCATAAAAATAATCTTCTCTTACATAAGCATGAGTCTATTAAGTTCTTTTATAAATTCGTTTACATTCATCATAATATTTTTTTTTTTTTTAACTCAATAATTTCATTTTCAATTATTCCATATATTAGTGAAGCAATCAATAGTGAATCAAAGGAAATTTTTCGCAAATCTGCAAATTATTTATTATCAATTTCATTAAATGTATATAGATAGAGATGGGAATGATTGATATCTTGAAATGGTTTTTTCTTTTCAACTTTTCTAACTTTTTTTTTATTATCTATCATAGCTCGATTTTCATATTATGCCTTAAATTAAACTAAAGGAAATCGTCACATGAGTTCGCCCACTGTTCACAGCGGTAAATGAAAAGCAAGAGAGATATGAAATTTCACTCAACTCAGCTATTCACAGCAGAGAATCGAAATTGCTTCTGTTATGTAATCTCAAGAAGTCAGAAGAGAAGTTGCTTTATATATATATATATATATATACATATATATATATTCTTACATCGGCAAAGGCAAAGGCTGAGATCATAACAATTTTTGCATAAATTACATACATATACAAATTATTAATTGCCAAACATACTGTCCATCGGTCCCGACTTACAATGCCGAACGCTCTTTAATCCTTTTGAACTGATTCGCGTATCATTCGCTGAACAGATTCTTCAATCTGACAGACTCTTTTAGAGTATCCTTGAAATATTGCATGTCCCTTAAACTCAACTTCAAAGCAACATTAATTTACTCCCTTCTTCCTGTTTTTTTCATTTTTTTTTTTCATTTTAACAAAGCACGCGGCTCAAGAATCAATGTGAAACACATCTCTTATTGATCTGATAAAGAAAAGGCCTCCCTCCCCTCTTTCACGCTAATCAATTTTGTTAAAGATCCTTTTAAACTTTTAAACCTTTAAAAGTTATTATTACCGATTTATTCATGCAATAATTTCGGATATTAAATGCATGGCTCTAATGGCAGCTTTGCATGTTACACTGATGCTCTAGAATCTTTGCCTTTAAATCAATTTCTATGTAAACAATTCGCTTTAGGATCTTTCCTTCTTTTTTATATAACTCATTCTTTGTCATATCGATCCTACTCTTGACTCTTTAAGTCGCCGAGTAGTCTTCTCCC
>NW_023998414.1:1878031-2062052 GCF_014805625.2 Glossina fuscipes
AATATGTCATCGCGGCCCGATGAACGGATAGTCACAAATTTGCGGTAATACCTCAGCCTATCAAAAAGTCGCAAAAACTCATAAAATCCATTTGACGTTTGCT
Source organism: Glossina fuscipes (assembly GCF_014805625.2). NCBI lineage: Eukaryota > Metazoa > Arthropoda > Insecta > Diptera > Glossinidae > Glossina > Glossina fuscipes. The sequence goes on from NW_023998414.1 coordinate 1,878,135, forward strand.
TATCAAGTCGCTGAGAATATGGCTCAGCTCTAATCACCATCAGGGATAATAAGTTGCGCTTAACTGGGGGAATAATGCATTATAATTATGTAGATAGCAACTGCTACCTTTCGCTCCCCACGATATCGCTGATTAATTCCGCTTTTCGACATAGAGCGTATAGAAGTATTGACGCGGACACAGTTAAAAATATATTTTACAATATTTCGATTTTGGTTTCAAGCAACGGATGTTATCCGAGAACGAGCATACGTTTAGTTCCCCGCTACTAGACTCGAGTCCAACTTGAAAAAGCTTAAAGCAGTTTTCAAGTATTTGTACCATCAACTGGGCAATATTTGTGCAGGGTATTTACAAAACTAGCATAAGATTAATAATTATGAACTTCTCTCACTTGTCAGGGATTAATGAAAAAAAAAAAAAACAAAAAAAAACACATTGCAATAAAACATAATAAACATACATATTTGCATATACATGCGTATACGTATAATATATGTGTGTGCACATAAATATGTTCATATGAGTGTTTGTGTATGCGTGTAAATAAGCTTATGTCAAAGAAATCTACGACTTCCGTTTTCAGTGATAAATGGTCTTAAAAGCATAATATTTTTGACAAAATATTAATGAGCACTTAAAACGTTGCTCAGATATCGTCATTTCATGCATATTTGTTCGTTGCGTTCGTCTCATATTCTCAAAATGAAAGTAAGTGAATAAATGTACAGTGCAATGCTATTTCTTTCAATAACGATCATCAGACATTTGATCGGTTGTCATTATTTATTATTATTTATGACACCTACACATTAATATATTCACGAACCTATGCATAAATAAACGAATTAAAAAAATTTATGCAAACATTTTCAAATTTTTGCAATTAATTTTAAAAAAGTCTTTCGTTTATGTGTTCACGCGTGTGTGTGTGTGTGTGTATGTATGTATGTATGTATGTATGTAAAACAAAGAGAAAACAATTATTATCAAAAATTTTTGTGCACAGTTTCATCATCATCGCAGACTGAACTAACGCCCACTCACCCCCATTCGCGCCTACTCGCGTTGCATTCATAACTGACACGTAAAATTATTGTCAGAATGATGAAGAAAACTAAATGCTTTTTTTTTTATTTATTTTTTTTTTTGTTCCTCTTTTTTTCTATTTACAAATATTTATACATGTATGGGAATGCTAGCTATTGCGACTATGCGTAAACAGTCAAGCGAAAGGTGCTTTTCAGGGCGCTTCATGTGTTGACATTTATTATAAATTTGTTTAAATTAAAAATGCATATTGTTAGAAATTGACTTAATGTAACAAAAGAATGAATACACGCGCGAAAGAAGTGCGCAATTTAAATAGATTTAATGGCCATACACTTATAATTACTTAAATGAAAAGAGCGATAAGATCATTTCAACTTAGAAGAACAATAATATTCAACTTTTCTGCATGTTGAAGACGACACATATTAAACTTTTCGTTCACAGCAGGTCAAGTTCAAACAACAACCACGGTTTCACTAAAATTCAGGAATGGTTTCGAATGGTTTTTCGGAAAGTGCTAAGTGGTAACGAAAAACGAATAATGTGATAGAGGAGGTTGCATGAAGCGAACATCCCTTCTCAACTAAGAGTCAATAATTTCTTATTAATATTCAAATTGCATGGTCACTCAGCCAGTGCGGTCATATAAAAGTTGTCACGTGATGTGGCCCGGTGTCCCGATGTCCCCACAATCATCATTCCTACATCATAAGTAGTAGCACTTTCAAAAAATCTATGATCGCCCAAATTTCGTCACCATGCTAAAAACTCTATTCGATTCTTAGCTTTTGCTTGTCAAGTGCGATCGCAATCACAGTTGCATAGTGCGAAATTTCAAATAAAATCACTCTTCTTGACAGGCTTTATATCGGCAAAATCGTACATTTCGACCGTTAAATATTGATTCCCTTGCCTTGTGGCAATTCTGATGAAATTCTCGCGATGAAATGACTGAAATTATTATTTGATTGATTAGTATAGACACGACGATCTATTGATGCCGCATGATTTTTGTTATAGTTAAAGGACAATCTAATTTTTCTAATTAGTATTAATATGCTTTAGACAATCATCCAATTTGAATATATCACCAATATTGGTTTGTTAAGTTCGCTTGATGCGAGCAACGATAAAATCAAGTCTCAAGCATCATTCATCGGGATCTGCGCACATTTTAATTAATTACTTTGTAGAACATATTTAATCTTAGAGTCAAGAATAATTTCGATTTCCTCATCCCCGAATATTGGCCGATAAATGCGCTCATTTTTTCTAACCACACGCTTTCTCAAGCCTTTATATCTCTTTAAAGGCCAACATACTTACAACTCCACCTGTATTAAATATTTAGAGAAAAAAATCTCGTATTTTCACTAAATTTGCATTGAAAACAACAAAAACGCTGTCTAAGTGTATTGTAAACATTAAATATATTAATATATTCGAGTTCTCATCATTTCGTCGAATAAATACCATTGCAAGTATATTTATGAAGAGTTTTCAATATCTTACTTCGGGTTGGCGCGCGACTGTACTATTCCGGAACTTACACTTACAAAAAATTCCGAAATTTTTTTTTTATTTTTTTTTTTTTATCATGTATGTGTGTGATCGATTAGCATAGGGCAAAGAGAAGTATTTTGAAGAACGAACTTTTGAACTGTGAAGGAGAGGATTGCATGCGTCCTTTTTATCATAGACTGCACTTCTTATATATGTACATATATATATCCAATTCTTGTCAAGGCCAATAATTAATAAGTTTTGCTTTTTTTTTTGCAAATTTTTTTAATAACGAAAAGCTCAACGATACGTACACAATTTCCCATCCCTTATCTTCCGCATTCATTCCTCTTCAATCTGCAATCGCTCCTTCCTAATCGTAAAAAAAATTATTAACAAAACAATCATTAATCCCGAGCCAAAGCAAAAAAATTACAAATAGCTTCTACCCGAGGTAACTAACTAACGATTCAACTATTCATAGTCGTTCGTCAAAAATCTGTGTGCTTTGTATTAAATATGAACGCTATGTGAACTGGCAATTGAAATCGCACGTGTCGTCAGCCTAATGCTTGTAAGAAAATCGATCCTTAATAATCTGTAAAAAGTTAATTTGTTTAGAACTCAAAAAAAAAATTTAAAAAGTCAAACTTTACATGAAAACACAAATTCTGACATTCTGACATTGAAACTTAACAGCCTACGCTTTGTACATCAATTAAAACCGATTAACATGTATTATCTGAAGTTTGCAAAACTCATGCAAAAACATGAAAAACCTATTATCCACTAACTAACTACACTTGCTCTACTAAATAAATCGCATGAAAGGCAAAATTGTAACGTAAAATAAGAGTTTGGGCATAAATTAGACTAAATGTACTTTGTGACAAGGAATTCGAATGCGTTAAAGGGCCAACGTATCTTCCGCAAACAGGCCGCAAAGTCGCCCTATTGCACGATACGATCGACGCAAAGTGGAATGAATAGCCAGGCAGTCAGTCAATCAGTCAGTCAGTTAGTCAGTCCAGTTCAGTTCAGTTCAGTTCAGCTCAGTTCAGTTCAGCTCAGTTCTGTTCAGCTCTTTAACTTATTTGTCGCGCACATCGCTACTGCCTATCAATTTTATTAGGGTGGAGTTAGAGTTGACAAGCTGACGCAGTAATCAATACGAATGAACATGCGATTTGAAAGTACATATATATGTACATATTTACATGCAGATATATATTGAGATGAAATATTTTAGAAATGCGATAAACCAACAACCAACAACTTTAGGGTGATTAGGGTTTGGGTTAATGTGGGGGTTGTTTTGTCATTTGCCTTCTTCTTCTCTTCTAAATCAAAAACTTTTACTTAGCAGTGCGACAACAATACTAATGAGATGATAACAATGACATCTGTTTGATGCTAAAGATGATGGCCCTCTTCCAATCTTTATCGGTTTATATTATATGTATGTGTATATACAATGGCATAAAAACCATGTTCATGTTCAATAAAATTGTTGGTCAAATGGGTATATTTAGTGAAATCTCATCTTAAGAAAATTTAAAAAAGCAATGCTTGCTTGGATTGTTATTGTCATTCAAGAATGACACCTGACAAATGATACCCTTTTACAAACATTTCTACACTCATTTCTTAACAAGAACCGCAGCAACAATATAATTTTTTGACTAAATTATCATATTGTTTGCAGAATTTTGTGTGCATGCCTGCAAGGAAGCGTATACAAACATATATATATATATAATGAACACATATGTGCCCTCATATGCTTACTTACATACATAAATTTCTGTCTGTCATATCCTCATGTGGCGTCTTGCAATGGCATTTCAATTCTCTCTTTGCTTAAGCCAATGCATATATATATACACACGCACACACATATTAATACTCACAAAGCTATTCAGTATATTTTACTTTTTGTATCATTTGTATTTCTTATGCCCATCAGTGTAAAAAAAAGCAACAAAAAAGCATTCCTTAGCAACAACTGAACGGAAAAGCTTTACTATTTTTACTAGAACTCGTACTACTATTGTATCACATTCATATAGTCAGCATATATATATATATATATATATATAAATTTATCTATATAAACAAATGTATATACACGCATCTATGTATAGGTACGCGTACATTTGCAGACAATATGCGGCAGTTACCATTGAGACTCATACTAGCAATATTATTACGACAATATGTATATGCAAGTATGCGTGTGTGTGTGTGTGTGTGTGTGTGTGTGTGTGTGTGTGTGTGTGTATGCGTGTTTTGTGTGTAAAGTAACATGTAAACATGGGCCTTTGCCGTTGTATATACAAATTATATTAGCGCAAACCGTTCAGTTGTTTACGTAGTTTCTGCTGTTGTTAGTTGATGCACTAGTTCATCCCCCTTCCTGTTGAATAACCTGATATGAAAAACGACCAACAGCCCTGCCCGAAACTTCAATTACAAAACGTGGTGATGCCAACTAAAGAAATATCTAAACCAACCCCATCGCATTACATAAACGAAACTATTTCTTGCCAAAAAGCTTTTTCGTCGACATATACATATCTTATGTGTATATATATATATAACTATGGATCACCGTCTCCCAACTCTTTACCAATAATATTTCGTATTTCTATATTCTCTTCTTGGCGCCAAAACTTATGCGATGACTCTCTCTCTTATTCATACCCATCCTGAAAGTTTTTTTTCAGCATACAAGCGTGCATACAACAACCATACATAAGTATATATATATATATATGTGTGTGTGTGAATGTCTGTCTATAACGTACCTCCGACACTTGAAACACAATTTCAAAAGAATAAAAAAAACCAAGGAAAACTCTTTTTTTTTTGTTTTTCTTTTCTTTTTTTTTTTTTTTTGTGTAACCCCAACCAATATATTTTTGTATTAAACTAACTCTGCATCATCGTACTCTCAACGCGTACATATCTCTCCCCGGCGTATATGTATAATCGGTTTCGTATATACAAACTTGTGCATCGTTTGCCGCTATATTTTTATTTCGGTATACATCTATAGAAATGTATTACGTTTTGTGATATATGTGTGTATACTCTTAACTTTGGCGTAATGTTGTTTTCATTTCTGATTTTGTTTGGTTATCATTTCATATATTATTCGTATTTTGTTTTGCTCTCTCTTTTCATTTTTTTTTTTTTTTTTTTTTTTTTTTTTTTTCATCAACATCAACGCTTCATTCTATTTCTTCGCTTCGATTGCTGATGCGTTGTTGTTGTTGTTGTTTTTGCAACTGTACTTTTTTTCCTGGTATATACGAAAAGCTTTTTTTCATTTAGTTATATTACAAAACAGAAAAAGTTCACTCCTTTCGATTTTTCTCATCTAAGCTTAATGCATACAAATGTCTAGTTTTTTTTTTTTTTTCTAGTATTTATAAACACACAAACGGTACAACAGACATGTTACCTATCCAACATACAATGCTTATATGTCGAACATTGGCCCTCGAAGAAGTATTTATTGTACAGCCTGTCAGCCACTATAAAAAAAAATTAGTAAATTATTTCTTTCGAAATTCGTTATATTAATGAGAATTCCGATTATTTCGCCATTTTCGTTTAATAATCATATACGAATAATTTCATGTATTCTTTGTCATTCATATATCAAATCGCTTTATATCGGGCAGTAAATAATTTGGCCCCTAAACCTGAATAGCTTTTACACACCTGATCTAATGATAAAAGCGTTGCTTTTAACGACTTTACAACTGTTTTTTTTTTTATTTTCTTTTTTTCCTTTTTTTTTTTCTCATTTATGAAATTTTTTCACTCTGCTTCTTTTTTGCCTCTCCTCTCACTCTCTCTCATTTTCAGTCTCGCTCTCTTTCGCTCGCTCGCTCGCTCGTTCATTCTTTCATTCTTTTTTCACACATACAACCACACAGACTCAGTATTCTTCTCTCATGAGTTTATAAAACAAAAAAAAAAACAAAAAAAATTCTCATTCTCTCTGAGAATATTAATTGAATTGAGTGAATGAGTGTATTATGTTCAACTCAAACTGGGCTACCATTGCAGCAAAATTTTAACGGCTTTTTATTCGGCCGTACGTTACAATAATACAATGATATTAAAAAGTAAAAGAATCTCTTATCTTGTACTATGGCCTTTGCGACATATTTTGATTTCTATATATTAAAATTTAATTAAAAAATCATTTAATAAATAAAATAATGAATGCATTAGATCGCAATATTCAGGATATTTAGCAAAATTGAATTGTGGGCTCAGTCGTAGAATTTGATTATGCGTAAAGAATTTTTCCGACAGAAACGCAGTGGGTAAGCCAGCCAGTGAAGCATTTGTTTTAAAGATTAATTGCTGATTGCAAGGATACTTGTGAAGATTTTTTTTTTTTTTTTTTTTTGGTAATCTTTCGAATTTCAAAATGTCAGAAGCCATTTAGCAACGGAAATTCTTTAGCTGCAATTATTAATATGCATACAAAGCACATAGCTTATAGTTTTATCCGATAATAATAATTAAATCAATAAGTAAAAAATATGTTAGATGCGATGTGAAAGCATTGCAGGGATATGGTCGACTACCAATTATCAATCGGTTCATCGATGACGTAAAACTGTCAAAAAGTCATTTACATTTGTCAAGCGCAAATAGATTTTCAGACCATTTGGAGACTTTTGGATGCTGATATTTACAGCGAACCTCCAAAAAAATAAGTTCTATTAATTATGTCATATTTCCTCTTGGGGGGCTTACTTCGAAAAGTAAATACACATACAGACAATATATGTACTTGATTAGTATAAGTTTTTGAGTGGATACGGGTAAATGTCATTCGCGTAGATTATATATACATTTAATTCGGTTATTGCAAAATATGTGAAAAAGAAAAGAAAAAAATTTAATACCGAAAGCAGTTATCGGACCAAAGTTGTGAGCGAATGTTTTGGAATTGTTCGATCATGTTTAAAGCGAAATAAATGCTTTGTAACGTCTATATGTAAATAGTCTTGGGTGTTTATTAAATTTTATTTGCCATACAGAATTCAAGAGATCGCTGTTTGTCCCTTTCGGGCTTAAGCGTTAACCACTATTTTATTCTCTTGTTATGTTTTGTAAATTAATTGCATTTATTTTATTATAATTTCGCATGCGATTAGATCAACTTTACGTAGGCCAACGTCAATTTTTGTCGCCTGTCATGTGTGGGAAAACATATCTTCAGGAATAAGGCTGCTATCCAAGATGCCATCTGGGCCCGCAGTTTTCCGACTAATGCGACTGCAGGATGAAGGAAAGAGCCTTTTCAAACAATAAGATAGATATCGAGCATGTTAGCCTTTCGAGCGAGGGAATGATTCACTGCCATATGTTAAATAGAAGTTCGCAGGAAACATTTCAGACAACACACTAACTTTATTGACCGGATCACATGTTAGATATTTTTTTTCGAGAAGATTCGGAATTAATGTGGCAGATTGGCTTCCAATTCGTTTCGCGAAAGACCAGGAGCTTTTCTTGCTATTCGGTGGACAAAAACTTTGGTATGGTGCCGCTGCTCGCGATAAAGAATTGCAAAGGAGACTACATTGATCGTTTGGATTAAGATGCTTCTTCCCCCTGGGCCTGACTGCATCTTTATTGATTCGTCTAAGCAAAATAAGACGTCACTACGGAAAGCTATCGGTAATAACTGACAAGTTGAGGCACAAAAGGAGCGCCCTATTCTAAACGCTATCATAACGTCGTGATTTTTTAACGTGACGGCGCTCAGACTCTTACAGCAATATTCACCCAAGATATGCCCTGAATTAAAATACACTCTCCTCCCCGCTTACTTACTAGGTCCTTCTTATTGACACTGCCCTCAATCGATGATGAGAAATTCAGGTCATTTACATAGCTACTACACTCTTGCTTTTTAAATTTTTCGAGAACCGGTTGTGACTTTAAGATCTTTCAAAAAACTTAACGAAACGTTATTGTAGGCAAGCGCAACACATCCGTTTTAACCGTCAATCATTGATTGCCATATATATATTTATATACAAGCACGTATGCACGTCATGACTATTATTTAGTGGAATAGTTGTTCGATTCACTCTGGGAAGAGTAGTTTGCAAAATTTAGCTTAGCACCGGGTTTTTGATTTGTTTATCTTGGAATTTGACTCCGCAATGGTAAACTTGTACAATGCAATTTTTATACCCTACGTCACTTGTGGGTTATGGTACGATGCGCCGATATACAACATCCACTAGGATTGAAAATGAACCCATCTGTAATTATACCTATCGATTCAGAATTACTTGCTATATTCAATTTGCTGTATCCATGTATTTCTATATTTTGTGCCTCACCCCGTATACCCGGTATAGAGGTTCATACGAAAAGATAGCGTTTATAAAACAAAAAGATTTATTTTTTATTTTGTGATGAAATTCGGTCCGTCTGACATATGCAGCAACAAATTTGGGCCAGGTGGGTCTATTTTTCGAGTCCTATTCTCTATATTTGGTATTTTATGATGACAATGGGTAACCAATAATCAGATTTTTAGCAAGAGGATTAATTTTTCTAAATTCGAGTTAACGTTGTGGGCCTGTTTCTCATAAAAAGTACGCTGTTGCATGGAAGCAAGGTACAACTGTTGAGATTTCATTTAGAAAATAAATGGAGCTTTGTTCTAGATGACCTGCAGTAGGGTATCAAATTGCCGATCTTGCCCGATTATAATATTTTCACTTGTTATCTAATACTTTTGAAAACGACGAAAACTTCTTTTATTGTTAAGTTATTTAATTAAAAATTCTATGTCAACAGTTTTGTTTAAATATTTTACACAGTCTCTGAGAATTTGAGTTCTTTGACTTGCAACTCTTAGCTATTAATGCCGATCTCTACATTCTTTTTTATTTTTTATTTTTTTTTTTGCCCTTTCTGCGAATGACAGTGAAAAGTAATGCACTTTAAAATAAGAATAAAAGCAACAGTAACAACAAGTTAAGAAACGTCCTTCATACTGACTGAGGCGGCATTGCAATATATTTTGTTAAATGTGGACGTGTAATTGGACCATTTGTGGCTCTGTCCTCACATAATATTTGAAACCAAATATCTTTTAATGACCGTAAGTTAGTGTTTTTTGTGACTTATGGACTTGTTGTTTTTGTGCTTGTAGACGGTTCATGTCCATTCTTTCATTACATTTTCAGATGTCGGTTATAAATACTCGTACTAAATAGCAAAGCAATATCTGTTAAGCGTTGTAAATCCTACCTTTTTGTCTTATATGGGCGGATTGCATCCATTTTCTAATTTGATATACGGCGTTCATCTAAGAAAATATATATGTATTGGAAATATCGAATTTCCAATTTCCATCTTAGCTTTGTCGAACGCGAGCAATCCAAAGAAAAACGAGACAGCCAGATAGGTGAATATTATGTGGGTAGAGATAAATCATCTCGGAACTTAGTGCTTTGCCTAAGCATTACAAACGGAGAAATAAATCTAAGTGACATGCCCAGACTTTGCTGATGGTTACACTAACATAGTCTGTATATGATAAAGTTTATATGTTTATTGTTCTTGTGAAAACAAAGATCGATATGTGCAGCGTCTAGAAAATATTTCCAACTAAATTAAATAAAATCGACATATGCCGCAACTGCAACTTTCATGAACTTCAAATAGATGATAGATGCAAACTGGAATATCCATATCATCATTGAAGAAAACAACAATCGAATTAACATAATCGAAAATATCTACAACAATCGCACCAACAACAACATCAAAAGCAATAACAATCAACATATATCTACGTATTCCAAGAAAGCCCAAAAAAAATAAAATAAAAATAAAAAACGAAAGGCAGAAAAATTAGATTCAAGACGACTGCTGTTGTGTTCTTTTCACATTTAAAATTGGATTGATTTTCGATTCGTTCGTCATTTTTACTTATTTTTAATCAAGTTCCATGTTTATCAAGTTCGCTTGTTTCATTAATCCCGGGAAGCACTCATCAAATCTATTGTAAATATTTTGTTAAAAGGATTAATGTGCTCCATTAAATAATATAACTGTAATGTTTTTAGAAAACAGTTAACATTGCATCCTTTCATGCTAGAAAATTAAGTTCATTCGCATTTCTTTGCATATTGCATACGCAGTTCACCTTCTGACACCGTTTACAAATTATTCAAATATTTTTTTCATAATTCGTTTTACGACAAAGGATCTTATCTACGCCCGTTGCATTTGCCCCTCTAATCGGATGCAGAAGGACAAGGACCGAAAAGAATTTGATCAACGCTTTGTAGCGCATTTAATCTCCTATAGTACATTTGATGTAAAGACGAAGACGAAGTTGCGTACGCGTAAAAGAAATTGACATAGCGTCTACCATATTCATTTTTAGGCGGATAATATATTTTCGTTTGAGCACCGTGCCGAACAGTTTCCAGCACTTTGTCTTGTGTCTTATCTTATGATAATAAATGAGCTTAAAATTTTATAAAAGTGGAAAAAATAAAATTTAATTACTCGAAACTTTGTGTGGACAAAGTTAAATGCTTCCATTTTTGGACCTACACACTAGAGTATCTCGTAAAGCAAATGCGGAAAGTTTCAACCTTCTAACTTTAATAATTTCTAACTTTAATAAAAATCCAGATTTTTTGGTTAGTTGCGTTCAGTTTACGTTCCACTGCACGCTTCTGCTCTGGCCAGTTTGGCCCATTTTCAATGTCAGCCTTTTTGCGACCGGGAGAGTGCCAATAATACACACCACACCGACACACAGACGGACAGACGGACAGACACGGCTATATCAACTCCGAATTTCATGCCGATCAAGAATATATATACTTTGCAGGGTCTTTGAAGATTCGTTTTGTGTGTTACATATATTATGGAAAACAAACAAGATGAGTATACCGCCATCTTACAGAGGGGGGTATAATAAGAAAATGTTCAGAAAATTGGATACGAAAGAAATGGCCTTTGCCCATGAACAGTCGTTCGTTTTCTTTTTCTTCTTTTCCGGGAACTAATTCAACCAAAACGTAATAATTTTCGAGATAGCTTGACAAAATTTTGTGCATTCACATGTTTGGCCCTAAGAACGATCCCCATTGAAAATGAATTGGATCCAACTATTTTTGCGACTACTCCTTATATAACGTCTAATTTTGCGATTTTTCAACATTTTTCGGCAAAAGAACTGAACGGTAACATTTCGGCATACTAAACTGATATGAAACGTATGAACCGGCCGTAACGATATAATCGTTCCTGTGAAAAGTAAACTTTTATGTGAAACAAAAGGTCTAACCTTTATTTTTTTGTAATGATAATTGATCTACAATAGTAATCCAATCTAGAAATGCACAATAAAAAAATTCCGCATCACGCAGATTCAGGTTTTTGTTTGTCATATAAGAGTTACCATGAAAAGTAAGCGTTTACACGGTAACGAGACATCATTTTATGATAATTTTATGATAAAAGTAAGTAAGAAAATTAGATTCGGTGGGGGCCGAATTTTGCATATGCAACGCTATGCCTTTCGCATTCTATTCTCCAAATTGTTTTATTTGATACCCACATCGCTGGTATTATTTTTTGAAAAAATATTAATCGCTTTGTCTATCATATTCATTTTAGTTTATTCCAAATGACGTGCAGAGTATAGTGCTTCGAATAGTATATGTCGAACAATTGATCCTTCTGTCTGATCTATTATAATTTCTGAGTAATGAGCAAATCCCCCCAAAAATTGTTGTTAAGAGAAACGGAGTTGCGTTCAGTTTACGCCTTATTGGGGACTTTCGCTCTAACCAATTTGGATCATTTTCAATACCGCGTGCAAAAATCTCCAATAATGTTTCTACGAAATTTGAAGTCTTCATATATCTTCACTATTGCGACCAGGACAATACTAACAACAAACACCACACATACACGCAGACAGACAGACATAACTAAACCAACTCAGAATTTCATGCTAATCAAAACTATACACACTTTATATAGGACCTCTGAAGCTTGCTTTTTGACGTTACATACATTATAAGTATACCCTCATCCTTCAGTGGTGGGTGTAATAAGTGAAGTATTGTAGTAACCGAAGTGTTGTACGGAAGGATTTTTGCCTGATAATAATAGTTTTACTTGGTTGTATTTTACTTAATAATATGTAGAGTTTAGTTCTAGTTCGCTATAAATTAATTAGAATGGGTTAGAAAATTATATTCGGTCGCGATCGATTCTTTCATACCCATCATCCTTATCGTAAAAAAAGGCAAAAAAAAGTAAAAAAAATACTTTTCCATGGTTTATAATACGGAGCGGGAGTGGCTGACTTTTCCTATTTTCAAAATAAAGCTTTTTCTCGCACAGGCGTGTGGGCCTTGTAGGCGTGAATCTTGAAAAGTTTGGGTCACTTGCATATTCTTTTGCAAAGTTGTGGGCGATATCTTCATTTTCGCTAAATGTTTACCACAAATACTGCATAGTTGCGCAAACAAACAGATCGGTAAAGGAACAGGAGGACATGTTTAGGTGAATTCCAACTTAGAAATTGATGAAGAATTTATATACTTCCTGGGCTTTTTGAAGCGCGTTATAAAGGTATTAAAAAAAAAAAAATGAATTCTAATGCTCTATAATATTGCGCAGTCATGGTCAATTTTTCCAATTGTTGTACACATATTGCAGCATCGTCCACAGAATGTACGCTCAAATTTTTGTGCATTAATCTGCTATAATTTATGAGTAATGAGCAAAATGCCAATTCTATATTCCTTTTGAAAAACAAAGGTATTCTCAGTGTACATGTTACTGTGGAAGAGTCATTCGACCGACTTGGCCCAATACTAACCTGAGTGCGAGAAGCTTCAATGTTTCTACTCAATTTGAAGTCGACAGTTTTATTTTTGCGGCCAGGAGAATGTTTACAACAGAAATTACACAGATGGACGGACGGACGGACGGACGGACATGCTTAAATCGGTTTAGAATTTGATGCTCATCAAAAACATATATACTTTGTGGTGTATTTGAAGCTTCCTGATAGACGTTGCAAACGTTTTGACAAAATGAATATATCCCTCATCTTTGGGTGATGGGTATAAAAATGATTATTGAATTTCACATGCAAAGCGTTTGGCATGTATACGTATCAAATTAAATTTATTATTAAAAAATGTTGCTAAAAAAATATTTGTTATTCATAAAAAAAACTACCGATTTTCATTCATTCATTCATTCAGTCATTAACTTATTGCGCAGATTCTTAACTGTTTTGCAAATTTAGTTTTTGACTCTGAATTGTCTGAATTCTAAGTCAAATTGCGAGCAAAAAATATTGATCTATTGATATAGAGATATTTCTCTTTCTGATATTATCTATACTGTGGCATATAACGAATAGATGTAAATTTATTTATTACCCGTTATATATAAAAGATTATTCGCTCGATTTCCGCCTAAACAAGCTTTGGTCTGATATCTTCACTAATGACTTTAGAGTCGAATGTCCCTCGACTGATTTCTTTCAGTCTTTCTTTCTCTCTCTCTCTCTCTCTCTCTCTTTCTCTATATCTGTCTCTCTCTCTCTTTCTTTCTCTTTCTCTTTCTCTCTGTCTCTCTCTTTCTTTCTCTTTCTCTCTATCTGTCTCTCTCTCTCTAAAATGGTATTAATACCATAAGGTATTTCAAATTCAAGTGAAGTATAAAGAAAGCGATTTAGAGCAGATTAGTAGTCTTGAATACTAAAGGGCTTTCAAATTTTCACCATTGATCAATATTTTGTGAAGGAATTTTCATTTTCAAAATTTGCACTTTGGAATTTTTTATTTTTTTTTTATTTGATTGACGAATAAGTCCCTTGGTTTATAAAGACGTTAAGAATCCCCGAATCAATGACCCACTCAGCTAAATGGCAAAGTAGCGCACGATATATTATAAAAAAAAAATTAATAATAATAATAATAATAATAATAATGAAGCGAATCAATTATGAATTGCGTGTTTTTTCAGTCATTGTCATGATTACACGCTTTATGAATACGAAATCAAATCATTATCAATGAGCCTCCACCGCAACAGTTCTTTCAAACGTTTGTAAAATATGGAAATAATCGGTCCGTTAAGTGATATATCATATATTCTCGTTCATTGTCCAGGGTAAATGAGCGGCAATGCTTTTTCATATCAAACCAAAAAACACAAGGGGGGGTGCGTTGATTTTGTAAAAATGTTCACAACAGACACAATGCAAGGTGTGTGTATAACCTCGATCGATTTAAGCATGTCGCTCTATCCATCTGTGTACAGTCCGTTCCAAATATTCTCTCGATCGCCTTCGAATTTAAGAAAAGGACATGAAAATGCCGCAAGCAGGGTCGAAGGACACACTACAATGGATAAACAAATGGAATCTCCACATTTGTTGCACAACAACAATTAATAGAAATCGGCAATGTCCTCTTTTCGTTTTTTCCTTCTTTCTCTGGTCTTTTTTAGAAAAACGGGTGTAAGTACAAGATATTCGGTTGCAGTCGAATACGATTTTCTTACTTGTTTTAAGCTCAATTTCTTAATTCGTCAGTTTAGACTTTAAAAGTACACCCACGGTCCCAATCAGCCAATGCCTGGATATTGCAAAAATAGTCTCAAATAATATTCTTAATGTCGCTTGTGAACATGAACTATCCACTTGATCTGAAAGTTACTTATAGTGCAGTTCTCGTACATATGAGTTATGAGAAGAGCATTTTTCACGAAACATAAAGAGAAGAGGACAAAAGGATGCTGACAAGACAACTTCTTTTTTAAAGGTCCAATTTTAGGTATCGTCAGAAGAATCGAAGCCGTCGATTGAAGCAAGCAGTAATGAAAAGGAATAAGTCTTATTATCACATCCATATCCGGGGATAATCTCTCATGTTTCCGGGACAGGTTCTGCTATATTTGGTCAACAGTGATTATGGTGTGAAAGAAATAATTTTATCGCTAACTACTTTACCGCTAAACCAAAAAAAAAAAGGGTTTAAACATGTTGTCTTCAGTTTCCATTTGTGGGAGACTTTTTGAGAAGAAGTTTTAACATATTTCTTGAACTATGCGAATATAATGATCAGAATTTGTTATTGTTGTTATTGACAACAAATTTTCACCTTAGTAGTTATAGTAGTTATAGCTGCCGAGAAGGTTACACATATTTTTTAAATATTAATTATTTTGAAGTTGTGAAAAAAAATAGATCAAGAAAGAGGAAGAAGGAGAAGAGGAATAACTTGTCGTCACCCCTCGACTTCTTCGAACATAACTTTCATCATTTGTAAAATGTCTAAGCATTACTGAGAGACTTGCGGAGCGGGCAAAGACATCAATGACAACAATTGCAAGGCAATAGATTTGTGGCTTACGGTCAACCATTCAAGATATTTGTAGACGTAAGGTGGAACGCTGTGTCACAATTTTAAACAAAAATGGAGACAAATAGTAATGGAAATGGAAAGTAGAAAAGTTTCACAAAGTAGACAATACTCGAGCGCTGTAATTGCAATCAGTCTCCGCAGAGTGCTCTATAATAATGGTTGGTTCATAGGAGAATATCGAAAACATATATATATAACATACATGACATCACTACTGACACACCTGTAGAATTTCTAAATAGTACTCATCTTCACACCATATGTGCCAAGTTGCAGTTGTTTTAATGCATTTATTTTATAATTTTTAAAACAATTGAAAAAAAAACCTGATTTTCATATATTGATTAATAGGTGGTTTTTTATGAAGAAAAATACATTTACGAGAAGCGCTGACTTAAAAGATGTCATAGCGACTCTCACCCGTCGAAAAAATAAACTTGTGTGTGTGGTTTGTCAATGATGCTGAACGCTTTTGTTCGTCCGAACCAGCAAACTTTCGCTTTCTTTCAGAAAAAAGAAAAAAAAATGTGTACTAAATCGTTTTGAAAGATCGAAAACTGACGTCGCTTAAGATAGCTGACATCACCTGTCAGAGATGTCAGAAGGCAGTATATTTACTATTATGCATGAACATTTCCGCATGAAAAAGCTCTGCTCGATGTGTGTGCTGTGTTTGCTTACTTTTAGCAACAACATGTTTATGACTCGCAGCGTTGCCTGACGTTGTTTCGACAAAATAAAAGAGACTTTTACGCGATATTTGACAATGGACGAATGGGCTCATCACTAGACAGCCGAGTGGACAGCAAACAGCAAATGCCCTGTGCCGTATGTCGCGTACGCGTCTTGTGGGTTACGCGAAAGCCGATATAATGGA
This sequence comes from Glossina fuscipes, assembly GCF_014805625.2. Lineage (NCBI taxonomy): Eukaryota > Metazoa > Arthropoda > Insecta > Diptera > Glossinidae > Glossina > Glossina fuscipes. The sequence goes on from NW_023998414.1 coordinate 1,895,043, forward strand.
TAATGTGCTCGGCTGACGACGATCTAGCTGGCTTATAAATCTAATCTAGGAAGAGAGAGAGAGAAAGAGAGAGAAAGAAAGAAAGAAAGAAAGAGAGAGAGAGAGAGAGAGAGAGAGCGAGAGCGCTATTTAAAGTTTTTTAAGAAACTGCATTGCTTTAGATTTATTTCTTTGTCTGTACAATCTGATCGACTCCAAGTTCGTTAACTCGTCTTCTTGAAAGTTACTTAGTCGCTGTGTATAAATTGCCGTTTCTTCCTGTTTCTTGCTTGGAATCTGATAATTGCCTGTAGACGTGTCATGTTGCCTATGCTTCTTTTGCTTGCTTGTGTTGTAGTGATTTCTGGGCCGCTAGTTGGCTGAATTCCAGTATGTTTGTGCAAGAAGTTGCTTAAAAAGACACAACCAACTATCTTCTGCGCGTAATGAGGTGAACGGATCATACGGATTGTATCAAAATTTTACAAAAGGTGTATGCAATATTAATTGGGAATTCGATGCTCACCTTTCGCTGCGCGGATTGTTTGAACGGTTCATCGGAGGCATTCCTACCTCAGCAGCTTCAACAGGCCGTTAATCAAATCATACGGAACTTCAACATAAGATTTCAAAAGAAGTTTAACTCATGCATTAACGAGTGATGAAGAGGGCGGGCTAGTCAAAAAAAACCGATTTTTGGAAATAATGCCGAGTCCACTTTCTCGATATTATAGTCATGCGATGCATATAATTAAAATCCGGCATTGGTGCTGAGATACTTTCTCGAATCTATATCAATGAACTTCTGCCGCCACTTTGTGTGAAGCTGAATGCTTTATTCAGACAGCTGAATAAGAATGGTAAAATGGTCTTGCGATCCGAAAACGTAATCTAAATTTCTATCTGCCTCTAAACTGCTTAACATACGCAACGTATGTTAACAATTATATTTAAGTGTTTTCTGAGTGCCCAAGGTATAACTTGGCGACCATATCCTCTCCATCGTTCACGTTTTTTGAAAATTCTCCTTTCGAGATTATCTAAAGTTCAAATTGCATCTCGCCCTCTACGAAATTATTGAAACTCGATCTCCAGCCCTATTTAAATGTACGGCTGCAGTTCTTTAGATTGAATAGAAGCCTTTTCATATTAATACCACATTTTTTTAACTCATCATCCAATCGATCATTTGCTGTTCGTGTTGCTAGATATCGAAATGTCTTATCACTAAGCATGAAATCTTTCAATTATTTTCGAACAGAATTGATTGGATTGCTAAGCTCATATGGTATATTTTATTGCTACTGGTAGGGATTGATGATTGCGGATTTTATGGAGCAGGATGTTTACATTAGCAGTCATCCAGCTGACTTGTAAAAAAAATGTTCTTCCGGAGATCGAATGTTGGCTTTGATAGGAAACGGATAGCATAAATAACTATTTGAAATCGATACATGTATGTATTGTTCATATGTACGTCCACGTATTTATTTAAGCTCGAAATTCTTAAGGAATACTTCGTATGCATGCATCCTCTCTGATGCAAAATACAAGTCAATTAATGCGAAAGCTTCATAGGATGAATTTAGTAGACATCCTTTTGCTTAAAATACAACAACAAACAATAAGAAACAAAAAGAGTAAACACTAATCGATCCACAAGTTATTAAGCGTGAACATCTACTATAACTTAGTATATTGCCCAGCCCTGACTATTCATACATACGGCAATAATGATGTTTATAGAAATCCTATAGAGATTCTATTGAATAACTCTCCGAAAGAATTATTCAAAGATTTTAACCTATGCATTTTATCCTAACATTTTTTTATATTACTTGCTGTAACGGGTATATTCGGTTTGTGCGAATGTATGCAACACACGAAAGGACTTGTGATAGAGCCATCTTTTATTCGAAACTGGTTTACTTGTCCGAAGTCTGTCTATTTTTAACTTACACTACGTAATTTTTAAGATATTTCTACAAAGTTATGTGCACGGAGACTTGCCTTGACCCAAGCACAAAAGGATCAATATTTTTACCCACTTCCCATACGATTCCTTAATTTAAAAAGTCGTAATCGTATTAAATATATTGTTGTAGAGTACTCGATGATGCCGGCTGTCCTGTTATCACGTGCTTGCTTATTATTTTTTAATTGTATTTAATTGTTTATCGAAATTTAATTTATTTATGTTTTTATTCGATTTATTTATTTGCAGAGCCATTCAATATTATCAAGATAGTGGGCAAACGTTAAGTTTTAAAATTAACGAACAACGCCAACAACCTGGTGGTAATCGCTTAGGTGGACCGCTACGTTATCCTCAGGCCATATTGTTGTGGTTGAAATGTAATCAGGTAGGAGAACGAATACTGCCTAATAGTCTAATAACATACCATCCCGCCTTGAATTGTAAGGTGCCCAACGTAATAATCTTATATTTTATGCAAAAATTGCAATATCTTTTTGTCAGTACTTAGTTAAATATATAGAAAAGCAGGCAATGTGTGTATGAGAAAATGTTCAAATCAAAATACGAAAAGTAAACGGCCAAGCCATGAAAAATCATAAAATGAAAACTCTATTGCTTTTGGTCATATTCATATAATTGGCATAAGCGCATACAGCATACAGCATACAGCGTACAGCATTTCCATTGTACCTCTAAAAAACATGTCTACCCAATATATTCTCCTATCGCACGCATCTACTCATAGTTTTACACATGCATATCGAATCAAATTGTTACTCTCTCATGTTCTCTTCTATAGCGTTCATTTGTATTTCGGGTCCTGAGGTACGACATAATAATTTTGTTGCGCAAATGTTGGTAGCGTAACGTTCCAGCCAGCTCTGCTCCCACTTTTCAGAGAAGAAAATGTAGCTCAATCATAGTTATAAGCATAGTGCCGTTAACCTTGTCAGAACGATCTACGCGCTGAATAGTAGCAGAATATCAAACACTAATTGATCACTAATATGTCGTCTTCGCTATAGTCGAAATGACAGTGCTGCAACAACAACAAAAGAAATGCTCAAAAAGCAAAATGATTTTGAAAACAATTGACTTTATTCACTGACAATACACATTTATTTTTTGTGATATTCATAAAGGGCTGGCTAACCATCATTATTCTACGTTATAGATGCTTGAATACCTTACCTTGTATCGTAATGTAATTCAAAATTTTAAAATAATTCGTTTTCTTCAATATTATTTACTTTGTTCGTATGTACATATCACCGAAGAATGCGAGATATATTCATTTTATTAAAGCGTTTGCAACGCCCAGATGAAAACATTAAAGACTCCACCAAATACTTATATTCTTAATTAGTATCAAATTCTAAATTGATTTAAGCATGTCCGTCTGTCCGCCTGCCTGTCTGTGTAATGTCTGTTGTAATCATTTTCCTGGCCGCAAAATGAAGCTATCGACTTCAAAATTGACGGAAACATTGAAAGTTCTTGCACGCAACTTGGTATTGGGCCAAATCGATCGAAGGATACGCCCACAGCTTCACGTAAACTGAGAACACCTCCGTTTTACAAAAGGATCGAAAAATTGATTTTTCGCTCATTACTACTCATTACAACAACAGTAAATAAATGTACAAAAATTTGAACACATCTTGTATGGGCCAGACTCTAGTATTCGTGTACAAAAATTGACCACGGTTACCCAATATTATAACGTATCAAACCTTTAATTAAATGTTTTCTCAATACCTTTAGAACGCGTAGAAACAAGCTTCAGAAACTTTACAAAGTATATAAATTCTTGACCAGTTTCAAATTTGGAATACACCTAAACATTTCCGCCTATTCCAACTGTCCATCTGTCTGTTTGTTGTCTGTGTGTGTGTATGTGGTACACATACTCGCGTTATCGTAAATGAAGATATCGCCTAAAAATTTGCAAAATAGTTTGAAATTGAGCAAAACTTTTCAAAGGACACACCTATAACGCCCACATGCGTGTACGATAAAAACTTTTTTTTGAAAATAGAAAAAATCTGCTGCGCCCACTTCATATTGTGGAGCGTACAAATTTTGCTCTTTTAACTCTTTTGTCTTTTTCAGGATAACGCGTATAGGTATAAAAGATACGATCCCGACCGAATTTAATTTTCTTGGTTGTTTTTTCTTAATGTTATTTTAATATATGATGCCTCTTGATTAGGAATCGCTTTATAATAGATATTTTTTTTGTTTGTTCGTTAGCATCGTAAAATTCATCAACACTTTCACTCTGATCTGGTGGTAAAGTTTGTTTTTGATTCTCATTTGGGGCGAAAGTTTCTTTACATTTTTGGTTTTTGGTTTTTTTTTTGCTGTTGTAAAGTTTCTTCAGATTTCAAGCTGATTTCTATGTTTCACAACACTTATCCACCTGGCATAATTCTATTCTTCGTTGTTCAAATATAAAATCCTTTCATTCATTCACCAAAAAATTGCGTTTGTCTTATTTACAATATTGACTATAATTATCATGATGTTCTATATTTTTACTTTTATACTTGGTTGATTGTCCGTTAACGTTTGAAACTTCTCCTGGGGAAGACGTAAATAATATTCGAGCTTTATACGTTATAGGAATTAATAAATAAAAATAAAAGTAAGTCCTTTGGCGGGAAAATGAAATATTTAATTTTTTATGCTGAAAATTGGTCCATAGTAGTATAAAGAACATAATCTTAAGCAAGCAGATTAAGTTTGCTAAATTTGGATCACATGAGTGAGTTGACGTTTTGGACATAGTCCAATATGATTAACTAACTCTATTAGGCGAAGTTACCTAGAGTGGAGTAGATTTTATCCGCCTATGAAGTTTTTCCATGTTTTCCTATTAAGCACCTTATTTACTGAACATACTCCGCATTGTTTTTATAAATTGTTTTTCACGTTATTTGCGAGCCTATCCCTATCCGATACAGTTTCACTGATCTTCTTTCTTTAGATGTTATTAAGAAAAAAACCATTGCAAAACTCGAAAAAAAGTTGAGCCCATGGTTCAAAAAAGAAAAGGTTCACTTTTTTAAAGGAAAGAAACAGAGAGAAAGAAATGGACAGAATAAAAAAGAACGAAAGAAAGCGAATGATAAAGAAAAAGAAAGGTTGACTACAGAGAGAGCGCTGAGAAAGAGGGCCAGGGCGTGAGTGAAAGAAGTAGAGCTAGAACGAGAGAGAGAGAGATAGATAGATAGAGAGAGAGAAAAAGAGAGAGTAACAACGTAGAATGAAGCGCATCACAATTAATTTAGCGTTAAATCAAGGCTTGTTCAAATTCTTCTATTCATGGTAATTGTTGGAAACCTTTATACCTATCATTACAGGATATATTAAATAGACGTTTGGAGAAGCGCATCGACTCTATGCTAGAAGGAGGTCTATTACGCGAAATACGAGGCTTTTACAATGAACACAATCCAAATAAAAAGTAAATACCTAAAATTTCATTATCTATATATATATATATATATTGCTCTATGTGTATGTATGCATACCTATGCACGTGTAAATTTATGAGGCAATTAATCATATGCGTGCATTTGTTTTGCCCTAATCATTTGCCATAAATCTCTTCTATTTTTTTCTTACCTTAAAAAAAAGAAAACAACAACAATAACAATAACAAAAGCTTGCTACGATACCTGAAGCGCTTTTATTTATATATTAAAAAAGCAAATAACTAACTATTCGTTTTCTTTCTCTTTTTAAGCTTATTTAATGCGGGCAATAATTTATATACTAAAGGGGTTTTGCAAACAATCGGTTTCAAAGAATTTATACCATATTTAGAGCAATTTGATGCGGCAAACGATGAACAAATTGAAGCTTATCTAAAAACAAATGAATACAAGATGCCAACTGAAGGTGAGATTTGACTGAAGTACAAAGTAAAAAAAAAAAGAAGAAAACAAAAAAAAAAACACTAGTAATAATGATATCATAAAAAAAGCAAAACCTAAATCAATCGTACAAAACTAAGAAAAATTATTTTTAATTTTTTTTTTTTTTTTTTGGTTTCAACCTTACATATCCTATAAAGTATCTTAGAAGCTTCACTAACTATATCCGAAATATTCGGTAAATAATGTGATTCATTCGTAGGAATAATTCATTTAACTGATGTTACTGACGTCATTTTTATGTTAGAGCAACTTTATTCTTTATATAACAATTTTGCCTCATTATACCTCACATCGTTTGCGGCTTAGGGTATATTAAGCTAATACGGATATATATATATCCGCTTTGAGACACCTCTCCCACCTCTTCTTATGACAGAATCATGTTCAGAATCGAATTACACTTCTCTGTCCGCTCGCAAATTTTCACGAAGCCTTGGCAAAGTTTGTTTTGTTTTGGTCCAAGGGAAAATGCATCTGAAAATAGATTGAGTCGGACCAGTTTAATGGCTTACACATATAACGTCCTGTTATGAAAAACCAGTAAAAACCTTACTGCCTAATACAATTCATAATTTACTTCCATGATAATATACCAAAAATTTTATCTTGTTTTCATATGAAGCCATCAGAAAAATTAAGCGGCCTGAAAATTGAACTAATGAGATTCAAAATCTAGCTCTTGTCAAAGATCTTTTTCGTCCTAATCTATTTTCGGCATAAAGTATTAAAATTTCGATTTTATTGCTATATAAAAGCTTATAATTCATAAGAAGCCTTACACGGGAAAGAAATTGATTCAAATTTGGTACAATCAATTTCTATGTCAAATTATTATTATGGATCAATTCTCTTTATCAAAATATAAAAATTAAAACTTTTTACCCATATAAAGGTTCACTTTTCATCAAAACCTTTATCATGAATCTGGCACACAAAAAATAGACTCAGATGACTCAGATTTAGTACAGCTGATTTTCATATCAATCTACTGCTATGGACCAATTCTAACCGTACACTATTGGAAGTTAGGCAATTTGCTCATACAGAGGCTACTTTGGTGTTATTAGTTTGCTGTTATTCAAAAATAGTAACGCAACAAATACGTAACGGATCGCAATTTATTTTTAGTAAGAAACGCGAATTTTTGCTGCACAAATTTTTTAATTAATTTCAGGTGTGCCAACATTCTGCAAGCTTACCAACTTTTTTACATTCTAAATATACCTTAACAAGGTTGCCATCAAACTTGAAACTGTTATTAACATAACAGAAGATGTAAAACATCGACCCATTCAATTCAAATTTTTCATGTCAATTTAATTATTCAACGAGTTTTATGCAATTTTCATTTTTTGATAAATAACGGGTTTTCTAAAAAAAGTGAAGTGGTCCAGTCAATCCGATCAATAGAATTCGTCCTTGTGTATAGTACCAAATTTCGCTAAAATATCTCAAAAATTTGCAAACTAAAATACATGGACATGTATAAAAATCGCACAGGAAAACATTCCTTGAATCCTTAAGTAATTATTATCAACTATAAAACTTTCTTATTTACTTGTTGTCATAAAGGTGCAATGAATGTAAGTGCCGGCGGTGGATCGGAAACACAATTACCAGTTGGCTTAAGTACTTTAAATACATGCTTGAATGAATTGAAATTGGTTACACGACGCTATTCGAAGAAGCAACAAAAGTGGATTAATAATCGTCTTTTGGCTTGCACTGATAGAGATGTTCCCGATATCTACGAGCTGGACACTGGCGATGTCAATCAGTGGCAAAATAATGTTTATAGACGTGCCGTTACCATAATTGATTGCTACCTTATGGGAGACTATTGCGAAATGAAACCGTTAAAGAAGCGAATACATCCTGGCGCCGGTTTAAATCAAGAGGTATAATGTTCCCTTCGTGCACATTTTTTTTCTTTCTTTCTTAAATTTTCTTCTTTTTTTTTAATCTCTTTGTAGATCTCAAATTATTGCACAATATGTGAGAGGCAATTTATCGGTGAATATCAATGGTATTTACATCTAAACTCCAATAAACATAAAAAACGTAAAGAGAGCAAAAAGAAACGAGAAAAATTGGAAATGGTCGAAAAGGATGACAGCAAAGTCGGGAGTACTCAATAAGAAAATGTCATTTTTATTGATTTTTTTGAAAATATTAATTACATACATACAAGTATATAACAATATTTTATTGTTTATAAACTGGTTTTGTGCACAAAATCGCGCGAAATCGTGATGCACTCTGCTATTTATTAACGATTGATTACAAGCTGGATAAGCTGGATAACATCTAAAAATCAAACATAATAATAAACTGTTACATAAAGACAAACACATTTAATAAATAAAAGACAACAAAGATTTTATACATAAACAGTTTGTCTGACTATAAATAATAGATATGTGTGTAGTGTAGTGTATAACATTGAAGTTCTTTATACGTTCATATTATAGTATAAATAGACTTAATTAATTTTTTCTATTAAAATTATTAATTAAATATAATTTAATTTTAAGTTATTCATTTCATTTTTTTTTTTTTTTTAATTTTATTTCATTTAATTATTTGCTGTTACGTAATTTCGATCTCATCTTACATTTATATATATTGAAACGTTGATAGAATTCTTGCAGCTAGCTTGTACATCATATATTCTTCTTATGCGTAATTGTTTTGCTTGAAATTAATAACTATGAACGGCTTTGATTTCATTTTAGTTATACCCAACACTATCGGGTAAGTTGTTCTCACAGAAATATTTTACAAAAAGAAAAAAAAAAAAAACACGCTACGTCTTTTTTGAATTCCTACAGTGGCGAGCGTTTAAGCTTCCAACCGTGTGTTGCCAAAAATTTCAAATTTCATCTTAATAATTTTCAAAAAAAAAAAAAATTTCAGGGAATAGGGAAAGAACGAGTCTTTGAACGTTTGCTGCAAAATTGAAATAAATGAAGAATAGGCAGAAAGACAAACTATATTCATCATGTCAAGAATTGCAAACGCTTTACACCCAGCTACTGACTGTCGCGTTCTAAAAACTTTTTTTGTTTTCTTTAAATGCCTTTCCCTCAAATTCCTAACTATTATCAGTTGATAAAGAGCGCTTTTAAGTTTGACTTGGAGGCATTAGTTAAAAACATTTTGATCATATTTTAGCATTAAATCTTTAGTCCTCAATTGTCCATAACTATGCCGTAAGGTTTTGAAAAAATTGCATAAAAGATTATGGCTACCTTCGACTTTCCATGTCCTTCCGATTATCCATTTTGCTTTTTACACCTTTGAGAAGTCAAACAATAGCTAACCGATAATATAATCGTTAAAGGGACCCGACTAAATGAATGTCGATTTTTAGTTCTCATCAAGAATTTGAACTTCCGTAATTCTTCCACACGCAGACGTCCACACATTACTCATAAACTTATAATATGCATAATTATGCTAATACTTTGGTATTAGACTATGTAATAAATAATATATATGTGCAAGCGAAAATAATAAATATATAATATATAAAATACAAATTCAAATCCATAAATATATACATATATATACATACATAATACATATAAGAATATACGCACATGCAATATCACAATTATAGGCAAAACAGGAGAATGTTATATTCGATTTCTGCCGAATTACGTATTAGGCAGCACCGACTGAAGCAATTCGTGGACAAGCTCTTGAGTACGTCTACTTAATTTTCGACCTTGGCATGAGGATTTGTGTTTAAGAAAAAATGGTATAATTAGGAAAAAGAGGGAAGTTCTTATCTCTTTCTTATCGTATCTCGCGCTACTGGCGGGCCCGGAAATCATGGATCGGTTTAGCTGACCTTGACATTGAATTCGACGAATACGGCGAAAACAAAAAATTCTACATAGATTGAAGTTTTCACGTCTTAGTCATAATAAGCAGCATAAAATCGTTTCACCATTCATCCTAACAAAGATCATATGTCCCCATAATTATGAAAGTGGTCTAAGTCAAAATTTAAAAGATATGACTTTATCAATTATTTCGAACCATTGTAATGTTTACGATATCGTCAATAATGAACCAGTAGACATTGGTTTTAATTTCAACATTATAGAGAATTCATTTAGTGTTAGTTATGAAAGCGGTATAAGTTAAAACACCAGAGCTCGTCATACTCTTAGTCGAAAACGTTTGAGTCGTGATTTCGATATTATGAATTGATAGAAAAGTGTAGAAGAAGAAATACGTATTCGGTAAAACGAATCTTAACGACAGGAAGAGTAAAAAATACCGCAGATGAATCTATCTCTTGGCTGCAAATTTAAAGGATTCTTGAAAAATGAACCTTATAAGACGTTTTGTAAAATTTCTTCAGATGATTCTAAATACCATGTTTTGGATCTTTTACCTAAAAAGGGGAAGCTTCAAAATATACGGATATATGAAATTACTTCCATTATACGCAGCTAGTACTAGACCAATAATGGAAGAAAAAAATAAAGATATTATGTGTTTACTACCATATATCCCTCCACTTTTTCAGGAACATTTTAAGAATCTTAAGAACTCGTAATGAGAAAAGCATAAAATGATAAAAATGAATTACTTCTTCAAAATAATTAATAAATGTATTCATGAGTTATTTCAATAAAATTCATTGTTTCATAGGACATTCAATTCAATTTGAAAATGGTCCAAGTCAATTCAAAATTTAAAGACAAGGTTTTTGCATGCATAATGCATACACAAAATTTTATATTCATAATAAATTTCCGTTAATCAAGATTAGAATAAGGAAGAATAAAAAAAAGAAATTAAAATATCGCATAATGTACAAATATTTTTTGATTCATTCAAATACAATTCATTATTAAATATCTCGAAAACGGGAAATATATGACTTAGACCACTTTCATAATTATAGGCACATGCACATATATACATATTCGATGCATATTTCTAGGCTTTATAAACATATGCAAAATGAAGGAAGTAAAAGGCAAAAAAAATTCCATTTGCCCATTGAAAATATTTGTAAACGTAAAGATGACCTTGAAAATGTGTAATAAATAAATAACTATTATTCATTATTGATTTATTTATTCATTCACTTATTTTCTACGTACTAACTTTCTTTATGTTATGTTACATAATGCTTAATGATAAGAAAAGAAATATGTTTGTCAAAAGATGAAAATACTAAGAAAAAAAAAAAAAAAAAAAAAAAACTTTGTATTAATAATTAAGCAGTGTCGCTCGTAACGATATTTCCGTCGATACGTGAGAAGAAAAGTTAAATGAAATTACTTTTTAAAAAATTAATAATCATATGCAAATATACAGGCCTTGTACTTTATATGCGGGCAATGCAAATTCCAAAAGATTTAATGAGTAACGGCTTTTTATTGAATTCTATTGTCAAATCTTAAGTACTTGCATGTGTTTGAGATCATTTTCTCAAGTATGATGTGGCATGTATCGACATAATTATTGCTATAGTAGAGTATATTGATCGCAATATTTGCCATCATTTTTTCGAAAAAACGATATTGGTTTGACAGCGATCCGGTCATTGGTCCATTTTCGCACTTCCTCAGCATTTCGAAACCGCGTGCCAGCCAAGCCGTGCTGCATCGATCTGAACAAATTGTAATCAGAAAGCACGATATCCGATGAATATGCTGAGTACAGAATAACACTCCATTCGAGCTGACAAGTCCGTGACAACTCTTGCAACGTCATGCAGGATGACTTTGCATCTTTGTTAAACACTATTGCTGATCCTTTTCCCATTTCGATTTTCCCTGGCTATGATAACCATTTTCCTTGCTTATCGATCTTTCTTATCGCATTTAAATATCTAGAAAAAATTATTTGATGAACTGCTAAGCTGTTTGATGTTTGCGAATCGGGCTTACAACCAATAAGTCTTGCAATTCATTGTCTTCGAATTTCTTTATTCCTCCAGGACGTTCTTTGTCATATGATGGAGTACCATCATCATAAACTGCTTAAAATGTTTGATGGGCTTCGACGGCAGTGTTCTTCATTGAAGAACAGAGCAATTTCGAACGTTCCACCGAAAACTGTCATTTTATGTAAAGAAAGATCGAAATCTCATCGAATTTAATCGCATTTGCATTACTTTAGCGTTTTCATCAATACATGCCGACGATCAAAATATATGCAAGCATCTATTAATACACTTTAGAAAGTGGGCGAAGTATGCATTATTTCATTATGATTAGCTTTTTTAAGTGTTTAGAAAAGGATAGGCTTTATTTATTTAAGACCACCCAAGAATGGAACGATGCGATATTCATTTTGTCACTCAAAAAGAATCTTCAGAGGCCCCATAGAGTATATCGACATATATATGTTCATGATCAGCAGTAAATTTTGAATCGATTTCAGAATGTCTGTCTGACTGTCATTCTAGCTCTCCGTGCGTGATAGTCATTGCACGCATTCCAGCCCTTGAAAATGGCCTAAAATCCTTTAACAGTCATAACCAAAGGATAAAGTAAAATGAAAACACTTTTGAAAACAAAAGAGAAAAAAAATTTGCCTATAAACAACAATAAATAAAACGATAAAAATTCTCATTTTCTGTTTTGATATCAAGTTGGTGGGTATAGAAGGTTCGACGATTGCCGAATATAATTCCCTACTTGTGTTATATGTTTTAAAATCTGTTATAAATTTTTCTTTTAGATTTTTCTCTCATTTTAAAAAGGCTAACGATATTTTATAAATTAAAAGTCCATCCGTCCAAGATATATTTAAATTGAAATGAAATTAACATTTGAAATTAAACGCCAGCAGCATTTTAAAAATAAGTTCACTTTTCTCACCATCATAAGCAAGATCATAAAAAATTTTTAAAACAAAATACGATTGCAAACTGTTGCAAAACTCTAAGTACATGGTCAACTGGACAAGCTGTCTTCAAGATGGATAAACTGGAAATATGCTTCAATCAATATAATGGCGGAATGTCGATGCGTTTTAACTTATTCAATAGTTGCACAGAATATAATAATAATAATAATAATATTTAATAATAATATTTGCCCATAATTAATTAAATTTAAAAATAAATACAAGATTTTTTTTTCTTTCTTTTGTCTTTTCTATTATGAAAATAAATTGAAATTCATTGACAAATTCTTATACGTTTGATTAAATGTATATTCTCTATAGTATGTATCTATATATATATATATATATATATATATATGGTAGGTATTTTTGTATGTTAAAAGATATGTATTATAGTAAAAGATATGTACGCATATGATAATGACAAACTATTTATATAAATATTTATATATTACATATATATTTATCAGAACTTATATATACAATCGTTTATATATAATATGAGATACAAGATGGATAACATACGAACATTAATCATACAATCATTTTCAACAACTTAGGCGACTTCTCAATGTAAATCTATTATCATAACTATATAATAAAATAATATATTTATGACTATATGCAATTTCTCTTAACGAAACTTAGTCCTGAATTTAGTTTTATTTCATTTCACTTCTAAGAACTACACACACATATATATATAAATATATATATATATATATATATACATATGTATATGTATACAAAAATGATTTTATTTATTTTTTTTTTTTGGAATTTTTTAATTATTTTATTTTTTTTTTTTTGCTTTTCTTTTCATATTAAGTCAAATATGATTTTGTTTTATTTTTCACATTTAAACTGTTAGCTTAAACGAATGAATTTCTTTCATGCAGTCTTTGTGGAGGAAAAAATAATGTAAACATTTAATTAATTCATTTTGAATATATGCTGATGTTAATGTATATGCATATATGTATATATACAATATATATGTTTATCGAATAGATTTCGTTTTGTTTCTTTTTTTTTTTTTTTGTTTTTTTTTTTTTTATTTACGAAATGATTTTATTGTCTTTTGAAAATAGCTGCAAATTATTGTTATTGTCATAAGTTACTTGACATCGCGTGTCATAAATGAAAAGTAAGAAAACCACATTCGCTCCGAGATGAAGGTTGTTTGCCCATACTATTGCCCACGTCCTTAATTATTGCATTAATCAGAGAATTTGTCTGATTTCGATTACTTTCATTAATGATCTGCAAAATAAACGCTTCGAATATTAAAACTGAAAATAAAATATTGAACCACTATCAACCGCTCTGAATGTATTATAATACGTTTCCCATGTTTAATACACGAGAAAGAATTACTTCTAAATATTTCACAATTATTATCGAAGGATATCTTAAATTTATGATTTTACATTATGAAATACTTTAGAATACTTGAGGGATTGATCTCACTGCTGTGTGGTGATACGTAAATTTTTACTTTTCAATTTAATAATATATGCATTGATCGGATCTTTCGCTTCTTAAGTCGCCAAGATAAATTGCTTATTTACCCTATATCACCTTGCTGATCTGTTTAATCTTATTTAACTGAAATATATATATGTTGCTATGCAGATTTCTTACTAGGTACGCTTTCCACCAAATTTTGAATATATGCTAGTACGCTTGTTTGCATTAGGGTATGTATAAATACATGTTTTATTCATGTAACTGGATCTACAATTCTAGTGTTATTGGAAACCATGTAGTTCTTGTAGTCTAGGTTCAGTAAGTAATAAGCTAAAAATTTACAGCCCTTAACTTGTATATTTAGATACAGCTAAAACATAGGATTGGCCAATTTTTGCTCCTACTCAACACGATAATTCCGTTATTTTTGTCAAAAAATTTTAAAAATTGCGAACTTTCTCCATATACGCTATTAGATGAGCAATGGCCGTAAAAATTGTTCAAACCAAATTATTCTCCAAAACATTATTCAATATTGTCAAGTTCAAAAGCAAAAATCTTAACACAAGCATTTAATGGGCTTTAATCGATTACGAAAATAATTCTGAATCAATTGATATAATAAGTGTATCGTCAGTCTTCGTACAAACTTAAGTTACCCAGTTGGGTAGAAATTTCATTTACAGAGCTCGGCAGCATTCAAAATTTATCCGGTTCGGAGCAAACGCACCTTTCTCGTCTTGTGAGTTACTTAAATTTTCTAAATGATCTTAAAATAATATATATGTATTATAACATTTAATAAAATATATTTCGGTGGCTAACTCTCTCTTTACTTTTTTACGTAAGTCGCTCGCTTGCATTTAATTTAATCATAAAATAAAAAAAAGGGCGTAATTTTTTTAAATTTTCCAAAAAAGAGATAATAAAATGAATACAAAGAATTACTTATGCTCATTATTATCTATCTATTATAAATTAAGTCATATTTCCTCGAAAATATAACAGAATTTTCGAAAACCGAAGAAAAGGGACGCGTACTGATTCCTTATTCTATATACATTGCTTTCAACAACTTTTCTAAAGCGTTTAAAGTCTTTTGTTATCGCATTGCATTTCTTAATCGTTTGCGTACCAGACGGTTTTGAAAAAACACTGTCGAAGAGCCCCAGGCAGCGCGATCGCGCTGTTTAGATTTTATGTCGAGAAAACCCAGCACATTTCGAGCATTGTCGACATCTGTCGGTACGTTACGTATTGTCGAAGTCGAGCGTAGTACAATTACAATAGTACTATAGTAGTGCAATAATATATTACAAAATAAAAATTTGTATTTTGGTGTTGTTTTTTTCTATAATTTTTGTGAAACAAACTTGAAATATTTATTAACAAACAATTTAAATACATAAAATTAAATAAGCATTATGGCGCCGCTTGGTATTTCTCGACATGAAATCTAAACAGCGCGATCGCGCTGCTTGGTACTCAAACGGTTAATAATGAGAAATTTGATCTCTGCAACTCTTAGTGAACTTCCATAGACGCAAGAAGTTGCGAAAGTAAAAAATTACGATATATCAAGAAGGCGGTAAATTATGAGCTTAAACAAGAATCAATTCATTATGGGAGAAAATCTCTGTAATTGCCTTAAGGGAGTCGTTTGTTTTACAACATCTTTGAATGAAAGAAAAATTACTAGAATAAAAATAAGTCCAAGAAGTTATTAAATACAAAAAAAAAAAAAAAAAACAATGATTCTTGAAAACCATTAAGCGGCTTTGTGCCACCTAGCTATAGCTGGTGCAAGTTGGCGAATGAGAAAAATAAAAGGAAAAAAATTGCATTAATCTGCATGAGAAGTATGCAGATTCTTAAAGAGATTGATTTCTCTGTGATTGACTTGTATTTATATCTGAATAGTTACATATCTAGGGTCTTATGGAATGCTGTTACGCCCACAAGCATCTTTTTTTTTTACATTATTCTTATCTATCTAAGAGATCGTTGCAGCGTTGGAAAATTTATAGAGCACTTGCCCCCATTGTTATATTGTTGCCTATAATTATCACATGTGATCAAGACAACAGTTTTATTTATTTTCGGAAACCGGGTAATTGGATAAAAAAATCTCGATAAAAACTAACCCATAAAATAAAATAAAACAAAAAAAATAAAAATAAAATAATTTTTAAAAAAATATCGATTACGCCCTATTTGTAAATGTTGTCGTTAAAAATTAACCTTAATTGTTATTATTATATGTGTTACTGAAAACACGAAAAATATTCTCTTAATTCTAAATTATATTTACAAATTCTCTTTTTCAAGTAATTTAATTGTATTCGGGTAAATAGGTAAATCGGTAGATAGACAGGTAGGCATGTTATAATGGTATGTTTAAATAAATATATTATCTTAAATACATTTAATCTTAATTATAATTTTACGAATTAAAAAGAAAACAAAATAAACTTATATTGAAATTTATTCATCATCCTCCTCTTGTAAGGATTTTTCGGGCAGGCCGTATGTAGGACAACACATACCCTCCGTGCCGTCCATGTTGAAGCAAAATAATGTACGCTCTAGTTCGGTTGGCTCGTGCGGTACAATTCCATGCACTTCTTTTAATTCGGCTTCCGGAAACCACGCGGCATCAGAATCTTCGATAATTTTTATACCGAAAAGTCTAAAACAAGAGACAAGAGACGAAAAAAAAAATAAATAAATAAATAAATATTTTTGATTAATTGAAGAGAACTCTTGCTAGACCTACCTGAATATTGCGACAATTGGTATCCATAATATAGATGAGAATATCAAAATGAATGCAATGACAATACACCAGTGAGGCCATTCCATTTTTTCGGTCATGCCTTTCGAGGCGATCCATGCTGGGTAACTACTGCCCTCGGTCATCAGCTGATAAAATGATGCAGTCAAAATGGTAAACATAGCGCATGGTGATAAATACTTCCAGCAAAACATCCAATATACACCTGGGCGAGAGCCAGTCATCATTTCAATATCATCCGAAAATCTACAACAAAGCAACAAAGAAATTTTATATGATTTAGATCGTATCCTTTGACACACATGGAATAATTCTTATGGCAAACAAATGACAACTTTATGATTATAAAGCAAGACTGACTATTACAGACCCCCCCCCCCCCCATAACGCTCCGCTTAATCAACTCCTTCATATATCTTCGTCATAAAATATTTTAAAAAAATTGTACCTAAATGCTTACTCTTCAAACAGATGTATGTAGTCCGAGCATGTCACAGTAAATTTGTCTGTTAAATCATTATTTTATATCAACTTTCATCAAATAAAGCTAAAAACTGCACATTGTTACTCGATAAAGTCTCTTATTCTTTCAAGAAACCATGATTCATCGAATAGTCCTCGTCCTATCTCATTTAAATTTCCCACATTCACTTAGTAGGCTAGAATAGCATTTCTGTCCGCAACTATTATAGGCCACACATTTTTTTGATGTAAGGATTTTTTCAAAATTTGACGTTCTACGGGCAATGTTCGGAAAAGTAGCCCGCTCCAATTCATTTTCAATATCGTTCATCCTTCGGCCAAAAGTACAAGAATGGACAGGTAGACTTGATTCGATATGCCTTGGCGTTATATAAATATACATATATCGGCATAAAGTTAATATAGTCCATATCGTAAGTGGGGTAGGGTAAAATGACTCTGGACCGACACATATATAGTAAAAGTTGAGTATACCTCAAATACTCCTATATACATACATGATGCAAGAACTTACCATACATGGTCTAAGACTTGTATATCTATGTTTGCCTATTTGGCTGTGATAAGCATTCGTACAATCGCAAAAATGAAGATATCGTTTTTAAATCTGTCAAAGGCATTAGAAATTCTTGTACGCAAGTTGGTGTTTGAAACGAATATATACGACGGCAATGCCATAATACATGAAAGTGTCTGCGTCTTCGAAAGCAATCAAAATAAGGATAGTTGGCCCGTTATACGAATAGATACAATCAGAACAGTATTCACGTAGATTCTGTAGATGATCTCATGGAACTGGTATAAAAGTGCAAAAATTGTTCAATTTGTTTTCTTTTCTTTCCAACTTTCCTTTTATATGCAGATGATGAATTTGAAAAATTCCACCACTGCCGAATACCCATATATATATGCCTAAAATACCGTAAATTTCAAGTTTATACGAATGTGTGTAATGGCCGAGAGGATTTAAGGTATACCCATTTTTTAGTACAGCGGTCGAATTAAAATTATTCTCTGAAACGAGGTAAGCTTATCTGTGTGCCAGTTTTTTCTATCATCCGTCTTTCCCGATGTCCGTTCACGTAATTTTGCTTTCAACTTCGCAAAGTCGCAATTTTTGCAATATTTTCCCAAAATTTGATAGACTGATAGGTTTCAACCTGAGACCGAACGCCCCTGAAAGTTGATTTGGGCGAGACCATTTTTGCGATCATTGTCCATATATAACGTCTTACTTTGAGATAGTCATTAGACGAAAAAAAATTTCCGAAATTTCTCGACATAAATCGCTGAGTAATTATATATTATCTATCATTCATGCAAAAGATTTGGATACGATGGGTGAGTTTTTCTAACTCCCTACCCTATATCAATTTCTACGAGAAGTCAATGTTTAAACATTTTTGAAATTTTTAAATTTGATAGTGAAAACTGGTGGAAATTTGGACCAAGTTAGTCCACATTTGGAACCAGCTCCCATCGAATGTTTTTATATTTAAAGGGATTCCCTTGAAAAGTATGGTTGTGTAAGTTAGTTACTAGTTAACGTTGTCCGACTTGCATTTGTTTCATTCGTTCATGTTTAGATTAACTAATACCTACTGCTTAGCAGGAATTCGATTTTGGGTCAGCATCTGGTGGATTTCGATTTCCGATTCGCTATAAAATGAAAACATTTTTTATGCTTACCTTCTAATACCGTAAATATAGCTAATGCTTATACATTCACACAAGGCGATAACCAATAATGGAAAATTGCCAGCAAAACTATCCATCAACTGAAATATGTAACTACCGGCACCGTTCGCAAAGCACATAGATATCATGCAGCAAGTGAGACATAAACCCTTGCAGAATGGCGAGGAAATTTTAATGAATATTTTTGTAAGAAAAAATGATGAACAGCATAACTTACTCCAACAATCCATTCTTTAGGTAAATTCGGAAATAATTTCATATCCACAAGGGAGGTAACTACACCTTCTAAAGTGCCAAACTGTGAGTCAATGCCCAAAGTGAATAGCATTAGAAAGAATAAGACGGCCCATAATTGGGCGCCAGGAAACTGATTAATAGCCTCGGTGAAGATAATGAAGGCCAGGCCGGTACCCGAAGCGCTCTGAAAATTAAATTTCAATAAAGATTAGAACATCGGACATTAATAGCTACCACAGACATTGGCTAATTCTTTTTCCAAATTGCATAACGGTAAATTGTTGGTTGCATTTTGCTTTATCAAATGATCGCGTTCGGCGATGCAACGTTCATAGGTGGCTGTCGCTTTAAAACCGATAACTGAGAAGACGACCACACCGGCAAACATCGATGTTCCGCAGTTGGTAAACGAAACAAGTATCGCATCACGATAACAATTATTATTAGCCGGATTGTAGGAGCTGAATGCTATTAAACCGCCGAAAGCCAAGCCCAATGAAAAGAAAATTTGTGTACCAGCCTCCAGCCAAACTACTGGGTCGAGTAATGTTTCCCAACGAGGTGTAAATAAATGTGCGACCCCATCAGCTGCGCCTATGAAATAAAAGTCAAAAATACATTTTTTTTTTTTTTTTTTCAATACGTTAGAAATTGATTTACAAAATTCTAGTAAAATAAATTTATTGATGCTTGGAACTCATTTAAAATGGGAAGTACGTACGTTCTTCGCCTAAATAAGCAAACAGCGGAGAACTCAATTTTGCCGAAAAGCCGACGAACATGGCAGAAAAACTATGCATGGTTTCCCGGCGCGCAAAAAGCAATTTTCTCCGAAATGGAACGTGTCTACAAAGAAGAGTATAAGAAATATGGCGAGGAGCTATTCAAGGAATACGCTCATAGTCGACGTCTCAATACACGCATCTATTCCGATATAAACGCTAAACTTATGAAACACGCTCTCTACAACAAATACGATGCGTTGCGGCCATACCGAAATGAATTCGGTCGTTTGCCTCTTTTCTATTATTTGACCGCATGTGCGCAAACAAATACTGACAATCGATAGCAAGTAACGATTCGAACGGGATTCAGTTATTCAATTTGTTATAATTTATTAATTTTTGATAACAAATATTTATTTAATAATAAAATAATATATTATATACATGTATATTTTAATTCTCAAATTTTTGATATTTCGCATTATGACCGAAACGATAAGGATTCGCGTCTACTAACATCAGCTTGGAAACAAATGTACATTTATCGCAGAAATTGCTTTCACTTCCAAGTCGTCTTCCAGTCTCGTTCTAATTTAACTATCATCAATAGATATATTTTAAGTACATATAGGCCGGCCTTGAGTTATGAGAAAGCGCATGATTCCGAATAATAATGATAGATAAAATATCGTTTCTTATTCAAAGTTCTTTAACTTTGTCATTCGTTGCTCGGCAGGGACTAAAACCTCGTTGGCTTATCATAGTCTATGACAGTTCGCGCTTGTGGAAGGCGCGAATTTTTTTTTTTTTTTCGTACTGAAGTGTTAATAAATCTTGATTTAAACATTTATATCGAACTAATAATTATGTTCCTTACTAGACAAGACATGAAAAAGGGGGACAATGTGCTGGACTTGACTCGAATCGATTGAAATTTGCTTGAGTTCTAAAATAAGTTGCAGAATACATTGGCAATTTTCGGGGCTTGTTGTAGCGTTCAGATCCTGAGGAATATTAAGATGGGATTTTATCCGAACAATAATCAGGATGACATGTCGCTCGGAAAATTTACGATTATATACCTTGCAAGTTTGTAAGCGACGACCCTGTTAAAATCCACTTTCAACTATTAGAATCGTACCTATTGGTATTCATGCCGTGTTCGATTATCCCTTGAAATGATTTCATTCGAAAGAAATGAAGAATTTTTTAACATAATTTTTGTTTTTGTATTTATAAAATGGAACAGTTCCGATACCAGATGCGTATGGCCATGATGAGTTGATGCGCGTGAACTCATATTATGACACTGATAAAAAATTTTGTATATCTTGTATTTCGTCTGAGACTTATTCGAAGGTGTCTTAGAGAGAATCCTTTATTAGAGTGAAATAGTTACAATTCCCGTTCATGCATGTTTTGGAAATGCCAAGACTATTAAGGGTTCATTAACATCTGAGAGTCTAGCCGAACGTATGAATGCATCAAAAAATGTTAGTATTTCTATATAGTCGGCCTTGTCCGATTGTGTTTACGGATTTCAAATGATATTAAAATAGACAAAAAAAAAAGAATTGCACTGATGGAAAAGGAATTCGTATAAAACTGAAGACTATGACAGCAAAAGCGAAACCCTAATCGCAAAACCAATTTTAATACTTTTTCTCGGAAATTAGCCCCAGATCGAATAAAAAATTTTTATTATTAATCACTACTTTATAAAGAAGAAGAGGAAGAAGAAAAAAGAAGAAGTTGAAGAAGACAAATCGCAACGATTAGAAGTGCCTTATTTTAGTCTAATAGTTTTCCTCTATTCCCACGAGATTATCAAATTTTGTTTTTTAAATTCATTTCCGACCGCAAAGGCTGATGTGCGATGGCATGACTTGACGACAATCGCCTTTATTATTATTGTTGTAGTGAAAAAAGTGTAAAAATGCAAGTATCAATGTGAATAAGTGTTAACGAAAGCCCTTATTAGGAACGAAATCTTGATGCCACCTATTGGCAATATAATCGAGATTAAATATCGCGGGCATTTGCTGAAGCAACACGTCACAGTCCTTGGAATAATCGACAGATTGAAGAAGCTGCCCACTTAAATAACATCCTTACTGTCTATTTGAACTTGGAAAACTAATTCTTCATATATATTGATGTAATAAACTGATCGCATTTATTGAAAATGAAGATAATTCCGTTTTATTTGCTAATCTCTGCTCATAACTATCTGTGGTGTAAGACAATGCATATGCTTGCTTTATTGATGATTTAATTTAACATACATGTGTAGGCGTTGAAGTGTACTTCAATCAAACAAGAAAAGGGGGAAAAAAATTTACATTCAAAATATTACATAATCATATTTTTTAGTTGACAAACATAATTTGCTCGTGTACTTAATAGAAATGGAAGTAATATTTTATCATCAACTGACACATCAGCGAACAATTAGCGGTACAATAGCAAAGGCTCGACGCAAATACAGGAGATATTACTCATGGTTTCCCGTTCAGCAGAATTGCCTTTACTCAGAAATGCATAACGTTTATAAGGACGTGCGTAAAAATTATGGTGAAAGCATATTCAAAAGTTACGCCAACGAGCGACACTTAAATGAAGCCATCTTTTGCGATGCGAAAGTCGAAAACTTGGATAATGAAATTTTCATTGATCTTAAGAATACAGACATAAAAGATCGCATGGAAGAGTTCTGTAATTTGCCCACATTCTACTACGAAATTTCTAAAAACTCTACGTGCAAGTTAAATAAATGAAAAATCTTGTTAACAATGAGATACCAAAGAATAAATATATTTATATACATATATCCTTATATATATATACATATATATAGAAATACAAGGCATTTTTATTAATGTAAAATCAATAGTGAAGTATATTGCGGAAGCGTGATTCAAAGTCTCAGCACGAAGTAAACGCGGAATTGCAAGCTAATTGCACGCGAAAGAGTGAAAATTTTCCGATAAAACTTGAAAACTCTCCGATCTCATAATCCGATATCTTCACTTATTCAATATATAGTTCGAGTTTTTTTTTGCTTATCAAACTGGTTATCAAACTTTAGGAACCTGCATAGAAGAGGATCGGAAAATGGGTTCATCACTAAGTGCCCCGCATAATTTCGCTTAATACAATTTCCCATTTATGTTCATGATAAAATACCAAATATTATACCTTGCTTCCTTGTAAGAGCCTATAGGATGGGATCCGAAAGATAAGCTTATTTACTCCCCAAACTTGGTATAGTTAATTTTGTTGTGAAATTACTCCTACAGACCAACTTTCATTATAAAATATTAAAAATTGGGCTTTTCTGCTCTATAACTGCCTATTTTTCGTAGACGTAGTTACATGACAGACCCATCCAATCAGCTCTATACGTTACACGATACCTGAGTGTATCAAATTTCGCAAAACAGTTAATTTGATGCGAATTTTTTGTAAATCGTTACAGCCGCCAAAAATTAAGAAAGGATACTGAAATTTCGCAGAAGCATTCCTCGATCGTTTAGGAAAACGAGGTAAAGAAATTGGTGTGATCTGTTCGCATACATGTCCCCTATATACGCTACGCTACTACAACTAAGACAAACTCGAGACAACGCCGACAAATTTTTAATATTTTCATCTACATCTATATTTTGATATCATGCATATATAGTTTCGAAAAACTCTTAGTCAGATATTTGTCAGAGCCATTTGCATGGTCGGCGCAAAAATGTTCCCGATCGATTCGCTAATGCGTTCACATTTGACAACTAAATAGGCGCATTAGCATTTATATTCCATGTTACGCTCATTGAGTTATTAGATTTATGATCGTTGACTTGATCGGTTTTATTTTCGTTGTCTACGGTTTTTTGACGGATATATAAAAAAGAAATTGTTATTAACCATCTTCTTTTGCATGTAAAATCTATCAATGTGTTGTTTACTTTCCGTACACATATTTTTACACTGATGCCTTACTTTTTATACTCTACACCACTTGTGGTATAGGGTATATTATAATTTTGTTGCGGACACACGTAACATCCAGAAGGGCTTAAGATAAGATGGATCAACCTTTTACTATACCGATAGATTTTAAATCACTTTCTGAATCAGTGTAAGCTTGTTTGTCCGCCCGCCTGTCCGTCTATCCGCCCGTTTGTCTCTGCGATTTTTGTTCATGTATTTTTGTGTTCATTGTTCAAAGACCGCAATTTTGGAGATATTTTGATGATATATAATACGCTGCCATGCTTTGATCTAAGGACGAGCGCTATCGAAAACGGTTCGGAACGGTCCATTTTTCCAAAAAAGTTAACAATTTTCAAAATTTTTTCGACAAAACTCTCAGCATTTTAGTAGTTTCGCAAACTAATTTGATATGAAAAATTTGGTTCGGATAGGGCAATTTTTTGAATCGCCTGCCCTATAACCGTTCCTACGAAAACCGAATGTTTATGCGATAAAGAGATAGAAATTTCAATATTTCATGGTGTATATTGGTTCATAGGAGTAAGTTAATAAAGCTATCAAACTCACCGAATTTGGACCACATGGATCTATTTTTTGGATATCACCAAACGCCAAAAAGACCTAATTAGTAATGATTTATGATGAAAATTTCTTCGTCATATTGATTTGGCATAAAATCTAAGTGGACCAAGTTTGTATTGCTTGTACTCCGCTCCAGATAAAAATTGTCGTGAATAGTAAATCGTTTGTAAAAAAAGTTTTAATTTTTAATATTTTATGATGAAAATTGATCGTTAATGGGAATTTTGCAAAGAAATTACCGGTAGGAATTTGGATCACATAGATCCGTTTTTTAAATCCTAACATATATAAGGGTCATCGTAAAAAGAAAGCCCTTATATGGAAAGAAAGTTTAATTTTTCTAGGAAATAAATTAAATTTGCTGAATTTGGATCAGGTCACGCGTTGTTTTGAGTATTCTCCAATATGCGGGCTTGCATGGAAGGTATGCGTTTGCATCGAAATAATGCATAATTTTTGGTTTATTATATATCAAAAGAAAGTGAATAACGGTATTAGGCAAAGTGATGTTAGATATTTAACGCTCGGCCTTGCCTCGCTATAATGTTCTTAATTGTTTATAATGAAAATAGTTGACGAATTAGGTTAGGCAAGGCCGGGAAAGGCGTTAAATAGGCCACCTTGCCCAATTACAACGTTTTAACCTATACTTTCTCACTTCGAACAATCGGAGCAATTTTTTTGATGAATCTCTTGTTTTGAAAGTGAAAATTGTTTTTTTATCCAATTTAATAGGAACAATGTTAATCTAAAGGCAGAACCGATTTTTTCTTTCCTTTTAAGCATAGAAATTCAATGCAACTTGATTGAATAAAAAGTTCTTCGAAATAAGAAATTTTTTACGTGAATGAAATGAAGTAGAGAACTGTAGCCCTTTACACATGCGCATCATTTTTCAGAAAATTTGAGCTTTTTAAAGTTCTTGCACGACCGAATACACGACTTATGCTTTCTTTTTATAGAACGTAGGCGTTCCCTTTCTTTCTGTGGTTTGAAGTGAACTAACCTTTTAATGTTATGCCACGAAAAAAGAATATAATCAGCACCACATAGGGAAAGATGGCAGTCATGTACACGATTTTACCGCTCGACGTAATACCTTGCACCATACAAATATAAACAAGAAACCAAGAGACAATTAGGGCAATAGCCATATGGTAATTGAAAGTTTCCGGTTCATCAACGTTCTCCGAACATTGCAATGTGGTGCGATACCAATAAAATTGCGTTGGCGATGCCATCTAAATAAAGATAAGTAAATAGATAGTCAGATATGACAGATAAAGTAAATACAAATTATCAATCCATATATACATATATATGTGCTTATGCTTACCACACATTCAGGTTCATGATCATAAGTATAATTGGCATAAAGACGCGTTGGGCAATCAGCCCAGGGCAGTGGAGATTCGAAACTATGCAATAAATATATGAGGCACCAGGCAATTATTGTATTATAATATAACGCCACAATGTAACTGACAACGGCCGATGAGATACCAATGCCACCCAAATAAGGCGACACTTGACTCCAAACACCGATAGCACCCTTACGTAAACGTTGGCCAATAGCCAATTCCAGGTAGAATATAGGTATACCTTGGATGCACAACATAATAAAATATGGCACCAAAAAAGCGCCGCCGCCGTTCTTTTGAGCCAAATAGGGAAAACGCCAAACGTTACCCAAGCCCACGGCATAACTGAAATTATAAATGCAGTGTAAGATGGGATGTAGCTACGTGTATATACGATATTCAGCTTAAATAGTTACCCTATGGTAGCGAGCAGAAACATTATTTTACTATCCCAACTCTCACGTTCGTCACCCTCTTTGTCGCCCTCGACTAAGTCATCGGCTGGTGGTGCACTTTCAATTGCTGCCACCAGATCGGCCACTGCCTTAGTAGTATCCACTTCTTTCGCTTCTTCCAGTTCGGACGATTCGTCGAAGGCGTCCGACATAAACGCCTGATTAGTCGCTCCATACATCGGTGTGTGATGCAGACCATGATGATGCGATCCAGGACGATGACTTCCCGTTGAACTACTTGTACTATGCTCTGACACGAGACGGCCGCGCAATTCCTTCAAATAGATCAAAGCGAAAGATAAGACAACTGCACAAGCGCTTAAGTCCGCATAATTTAAATATAAACTTACTCTCAACTCATGCTGATCAATACTTCTTTGAGTTTTCAATACAATATCTCTTGAGCTTTGTCTGCGCAACAATTGAGCTATTAAAAAAAATTATGGAATATCTTTGAATCACATTAAAAGGGTTGCAAAAGCTAGATAGTCTACGAATAATCACATAAAAACTCAAATAGAACTGCAGGTCTTCTTACAGGACCCCTATGTAATAGGCCGTCCCTTATAGAAACGTGTACGTATATAATTAATGAATGGCCCAAAAGATAGAATAGAACAATGCCGAGAATTCTAAAGATTTCGAGTTAAGTTTAGATTATTTAGTAGCAAGTGTTCTTAATATTGCATTTGATGAATAAATTTGAAATGAAAAACGAAAAGTAGGTAATCGAATCATCTAATGGATGCTAGATAACGCGCGGTATGAATTGCTTGAACGCCAATTCCCATTTAACCAATGTGAGAGTATCTGTATTGGTTAGTAACGCATTACTGTTACTAACGCTGACTGAAGACTGAAAACTACTGTAATAGGTGCCTTTGTTTTTTTTTTTTTTTTTTGTCAGATCGCCACAGTCATAAATATGAAGATCAGAAGGTAAAGTTCAGCACAAACATTCCTTGATTCATTGAGAAACCAAGGCTAGGAAATGATTGTGCTTTGCCCACGTACAAGTCCATAATAGACTAGAAATTTGAATAACTACGAAAAAATAACGACAATTTTTTCATGATTTCATCTATTATCTAACTTTGGATTCTGTGAAAATATTTGGAGAAAAGTTCTACCCAAGTATTCATCGCAACCAGCTGCTTATTTAGCCTGAAAGTGGTGCGAACTGGTTTATTATATTATTACTACATCCGGTTATTACGTGTACAATTGTTAAAATGTACACAATTAACAATAAAATTTGAATTGCAATCCATTTCCGATTTATTTCTAATTGAATGAAGAACGTGCTAATTAGCGTTAGTACAAGATAAATATGCTTGAATAAATTTTTTTTTTTTTTTTTTAATTAAAAAAATAACTTTTTTTGTAAGTAAGCATATATCATTTTTTTCTGCATTTTTATAATTTTTTTTCATTACTTTTCCTCTTTGCCTAATTTTATTAATTTTTAAATTGCAAATTTTATATTGAAACTATTTATTGCACTGTTAATAACTTTAGTATGATATGTTTTCATTGCAATTATGTATCCCATATGGTCTAGTGGCTAGGATATCTGGCTTTCACCCAGAAGGCCCGGGTTCGATTCCCGGTATGGGAACTCTGTCGTGGGTAGATGGTTTCTTTTCATTTTTTTTTTTTTTTTTTTTAAATCTATACCTCGCTTTTTGCTTATTTTAATAAAACTTTTACGACAATTCGCTTATAAAACTAAAAAGATTGATCTCTTTTTCGATATTTTCGTTTCTCAGCGACGAGCTTCAGTGAATTCAACGTTACTATGATTTTTCTTTTTTCTATATCAAGATTGCAATTCGTAAAGCAATGAATTTAATAGCTCGAAGAAATCAAAGAGTTATTTTAGAGAGAGCGTAGTAAGGGAAAAGAAAAAGAAAAAAGCAATCGAATGCTTTTACGAAAAACTTTAAAAACTCTTTATGCCTAAACATATGCTGTATATAACGACCTTTTTTAATTCAAAATTTTTTCAAATCTTTGTCAAAAACATTTGGTCCGTTAGATAATGTTAAGTTTTTGTTTTGCCGACGGCTTTTGTTAATTTGGTCCGTTAGATAATGTTATTCACAGAGTTGAACCCTTCTGGTCTGTTAAGTTGCGCGTTTAACATAGCTGATTGGCGTTAACATTTAAGTTGTTAGTTGGGCACTCAACCGTTTATATATATTTGTTTAAAAATTATGACGGTTTAATTCTAAGCTAACTTGTAAAATAAAAGAAACTAAGAAATTTTATCTGTGCTATCAACTGTGTATCTTTGTTAAACCGATGGTAATTAAACATTCGCTGTAGCACCCTGTATTGCCATTAATTCGTACAGCGCCCTATCGAAATCGTGCTATGTGAAACTTTTTTACTTCTTTATTTAATCTAAAATTTCACATACCGATTAACCTAATTTAAGCGTAGACATAATATAAGTTAAAAAACATATATATGTATATAGGTATATAAACCGAAACCGTGCTTTACAAGTACAGAGTTAAACGCGGGTTACGAATGTATACATACGATTAGTGTAGTCTATCGCACGGAGATTCAAAGCCGCGACCACTCAATTGATAGTCGCGAGTCTCGGTTTCCCTCAGTTATGCGATAGCCCAAAAAAGTAGAAATATTAATGCAAGGCAAGAGCGGCCATAATTCAGTACAATTTTTCATCGATTTTCGTAATAAAATAGGAAAAATTGTATATATTTTCCATATAAATATATTAAGAATTAAAACGAATCAAAAAGATGATTCCGATTCGATGGATTTATTGCGAATAGGCTTTGTATTCATCCTGACAAACTTTTTATATCTCAGTATCATAACTAATGTAGCGTACAAAAATATTACAAATTAATTACTTAATGACATAATAACCGATATGGAAAGTTTTTTATGATTTCGAAAACTCAATGTATTGTGTCTACGAAAAATTCATTTTCGCAATTGCAGCAAATTCTGATTCGAAGTTATCGTAATTTTTTCTTAATTGCTTCTCAAAAAAAGAAAAAACCCATCGCAAACACGTCACAAGACAAGTGCTATAAATGAAAATTTGTGTTTTTACTAAGCAGTACAGTTAAGACCTTAATCGACCACCATTAGCAACTACAGAGATACAAGTATAACCTTCACTGGTTTGCTAAATATTCTTTTTATGATATGGCATCGATGGAATATTTTCATCAGTTTTTATTAAATATAGTCTTTATATATGGCATATATTTATAATAGATTTCGTATACGATAAACACCCTAAAGTGATTGCTCAATATACGGCTTGAGAAGAAGTATAATAAATATATCGCTAATTAGCGATAATTTGTGTATTTAGAATCCGTATAAACAGAGCCGATACTCTTAGCTGGTAATGTTCATTCGACTTGAGTCCTTCAATTTGTTTTTTTTAGTGAACGTTATTTAAATGAATTTTAATACCAACAATAATAATCCAAGTTGTTCGATCTGTTCCATTATCGTTAAGCGTTTAGAAAGTTGGTTAGGCACACTGTCTCTATGGTCCTTATTTCCATAAAAATATCGAGTAAAAAAAATATTCACATACACGTTCGAACGCGTTCGGCTTTCTTTGACTTCAGGAGGCTTTAGAAGAGCCTTATAATCGAGTACAGCTCCTTTTTCTTTTGGACCTTGAAACTGAATTGTAGAAGTAAAGTAAAGTCTTTGACGAAACTGTAAATAATCTTAGGAGCATCGTGATTAAAGTTCTTCTTCTAATGCATTTGTTTCGAATGATTTATTTTGATTTTGGCTTATCAAACTGTCAAGGATATAATGCACGTACAGCTATTTCTCGCCTGAACGTGGGACAGCCGCTGTTACGCGTCTAAGCGTCTCCCGGAACCTAAGGATAATAATAGATCGCTGTTTCCTGGTATAAGAGATAATCATGCACAGCCATCTAAAAGGCATCTATGGCTATTCCTTACTATATTTATCGGTCACGATGGCTTCAAGCAATTACGATCTGGATCAAAATTTATCTCAATACCTATTGCCAAACGCTTCTTCTTCTTCAGCTAATCAATGATCGTAATAGTGACACGAAAATGTAACTTTAACCCATACGAGTGGAATGAGAAAACACTTGTCATTCGTAGTTCCCGAGAATGAGTCGAAAGCCTCATAATTTGTATAAATGGTTAACCTTAACGTGTTGAATCATTCGAATGCCTAAACGATTAAGACGCTAACGAGACATTTTCAATAGTTTTTCAATTCATTTTTTCAAGTATAAAATGAAACAAATAATTTATTTTTTTTTATAAAGGAGAGAGAGAGAGAGAGAGAGATGACTTCACTCACCTGTGTTGGCCATATTTGCAACTTTTTAATGTGTGTGTATGTGTGCGGCGTACGTATGCAAGTATTATTATCTTTTTTCCTTTCTTTTTCTTTTTGTTTTTTTTAATTTTTTTTTTTTTTTTTTTTTTTTGGTAATCAATTATTTATATATAGATATATATTTTGGATTTATATTTCATCAAGAAATGCATGCATATGCAGGAGCAACTTATTCATTAAATTTTCTGTGCTGGTGCATGTTGTGGTTTTGATAAGACGGTGCGATCATTATTGCTTAACTTCCGTATGTGTACAAGAGGTCGTGCAGCCAGTGATATTGTGCAATGCATTCTATATTCACAGTTTGAAAAGTTTTCTTTTTTTTTTAAAAAAGTACAAAAAAAAAAAAAATGAAAAAAATTAAATTTATAATATAATTAAATCAAAGTGAAAGATACTTTTTATTTTCTAATTAATTGCATATATATATATATATATTAATTTTTTATAAATTAACACATACTTAGTTGTTAGCGATACACTCTGGCTATGCAGCATAATGAAAGTTGATAATAAAACTTACTAAGCAATGAAATTTAACATACACATACACATACATATTAATTATTATTATACAATAAATATTCATACGTAAGAACTAATAGGATTACTGATTACTAACTATATACACTTATAACTCAAGATTATCATAATCGTATTTAACAATCAAAGAGATTTGTTTAAAAATGTATGTTTGCTTAAAATTTAATGATAATTAATTCGAATCCTTTCCTTGGATCCTTGGACCTTGGACCTTGAAGTAAATACTTTTCGTAAAATGTTACCAGAAATCGTTTGAATAAATGCTTTTTTAATTTTTTTATTTCAATCACGGGACCTCCCCAATACGAGTAAAATGATAACCGTTAGAAAGTGTTAGGAAAGAGAAAGAGATAATAAATGCGAAGCGGCTGCAGCATGGCTAGTGGATGTGTGCCCAATCGCTGTTTTTACCGACAAAAAAAAAAAAAAAGACTCAATTGCAAACTACTTTTATGCATGGTCTACCGTAGCGAGATTTGAACTCGCGTGCATCAATCTGGTAATCGCAACTCCGGCTTAATCGCTTATGCGATAGCTTATTTGAATATCTTTGCCAGCAAATAAATTTTTTTTATTATTTCACTTACTAACGGCATCGACAATCACAAATTAACGTCAAGATAACGTCAAGCCCATTTACTGAGAAAGAGCAGTCAAAGTGCAAGTGCAATGCACTTTCGTTTTCGTTAGGATTGGATTTATTCTGAAGTAAGCGAGAAAGGAAAAGTCTACAAATTCTATTTGTAATTCATAGGACACGTATCGCTGCCGTAAATGCAATTTCAATAGACAGACATACTTAGCTAATGTCAACTATTCTCGCTAATAATTAAAATACTTTATCTGGTACTGCGCGTACTGCTGCTGATATTTTAAATACAAGAACAATATGAGCTCACTTTTTTTAATGATTGTAAAATTAATCAAGAGATAAATGAATTGAAATAAATAATGCCGAATATGATGGTGCACATGAAGCTTTGCAGTGATTACATGAATAACAAAGAATGGATCGTCAAGATCACAACCGTACTTCTGGAATTATTTTTCTGTATAAATAGAAAACGATTGATAGAATGCCTACCGATATTATAATGAAATAATTTGAAAAATTGAGTCAAAAAAACTATTGAATAAGCATAGCCAAGGAGCAATCCCTTGCCTTGCATTTATTATATATATATTACATTCCCATAATCCCCTAACGAGACGAAAATATTGCAAATTATCAAAGGGAAAAAAAATTTCAAATCTGGTCATATTGTCTTTATACTAATTTTTACCGAATCTAAATTCAGCTGATGCGATATCATTTGTACCAATAACTCTTTTTTTTTTTTTTTTTTTTTTTTAAATTATGAAAATTGTAAAGAATTATCTCACCAAGTAAATGTGGTCTTAAAACACACTATACCGACACATTATAACAATACTGTAAGTAATAAAGAAATTTTACGCATAACTACGGTTTTCGCTTACATTATTCATATATGTTATCTTAAATATATATATATCTGAGTAGTTGTGATATTAAACCGTCTAGAAAATAATAAGCATTAAGCCTTGAACTTTGTAACATATCTCTTATAGGGCCCAATATTTTCTAAACATATTCACGTTATAATCTGGAACCAAGATTTCATCTAAACACGCGAAAAGGAACTACTCATACACTCACACACATGTATTTAATTAACTACACACAACCACACGCATATATATATATATATATATATATATATATAAGAACAGAAAGAGTGGTAGGGAATATAAAATAATGTTCATAAAGCAGAGATACCATCAACTAATTTACTTGTAGAAGTAAAGTAAATAAGTTATGCGCATAAAAGTATGCTAATAAATAATAACAATAACAGCAATACAGATTTAGAAACCTTATATAATAATAATGTCAGTTATCAAATCATACAAACAGATATAAAATGTAATAAATAATTTATTGATATTTCGATCTATCGAAGACACCGCACACATACTTGTTCAATATTTTATTATTTTTTAAGCAATTTTTTTTTTTTTTTTTTTTTTTTTTTTTTAAGAAAAACCAGCCAAAAAAAACGACAATAGTATAATCATAACAATCGAAACACTATAAACTATGAACAAAGATTATATATAATAGACAAAAAAAAAAAAAAAGGACAAAAAGAAATCATATAAAAAGAAACGATATTTAAACTTTGTATTTGTAAGCGAGGTAAAAAATTGTTGAATAGAACGATACGAGTTTCAACGATTAGAATGTTATGTTTACAATTGCTGTATAAAAACACCCACACCTACCACTACGAATTTTTCATCCATTCAAAATAAGGTAGCATCTGGTCTGAAAAAGCAAATTAATCCTGGTTATGTTTAAGGAACAGAGCAATGCGGATGATTGTAAACCCACGCACGCACACACACTTATTTATGTGTCTATGTACATACGTGCAGGTATTCTATACTCTATTTTTATATACGTATGCTATATATATATATATATATATATATATATGTATACATGTTCTGTATATATATATAAACATATGCTATATATTTATATGTATAAACATATATATATATATATATATATATATATATATATATGTATATATGTATGAATGAATAAATGTATGTATGTGTTTATGTATTTGTGGATGAAACGGGCGGAGAGTAACAGAGGCTATGTATATGTTTATGTGGATACGTAAATATATATATATATATATATATATATATATGTACGTGTGGAAATGTCCTGCGAACTTTTGCATAACAGTCCTCTTTTGAAAATTTTCTCTCCTTTTCAAATATTCGATAACTACGATTATATTTCATTGGTTTACACACATACAATTATTATTCTAGTATGAAATCATTCACAAACATTTTTCGAAATTTTAGTCATCACAAATGACACACAATTAAATAATTGCCTTTTTTAAATTAATTTTTTATGTATTTATTACATTATCGACCAAAAGCGTTCTTAGCCTTAACACCGAACCGTTAAAACTGTTGACACATAGCACAAAGTCAAGAGTGACTCTTGTAGTACTAAACTTGAGAAACTTGATACACGTATGCGTAAGTACTAAAACGTATAGTGGGATAATTTTCTATCTTTAGATATACGTACATCAGAAACTAAATATCCTGCGGAGAGTTACAAAAATTATATATAGAGAGCAAATATAAAAGAGAGCGAACGCGAAAAAAGAACAAAAGACTGCGTGGAGCTCACGGAAAATGAAAGTATATGTTATTTATGAATGGCATACAATTTCACGTATAAAAGTAAGTAAGTGAAAGGTAAGTAGTGTTCTTTAAATTATGAAAAAACGAGTAACGATAGATTGCGAATAAATTTTCAAAACATTAACAGTAAAAGTAATTGTTGACATTTTAACTTGACCTTTTTTGTTTTGTACACTCACTGCACTTAGCCCTAGCAATAGATTGGTTCAATAGCAAACTTATTAACGAACAATAATGTACAATATTCTTTTTAATATACATTATTATTATTATTATAGTAATCTACTAAGCATGCAAGTCTTTTGAAATAAATTTATCAAAGCCCTTTAGGTACTTTAAGCACTTAATTTTTAAACAATTTCTCAAATTTGTTTACTTTAATAATCAATGTATGTATTCAAGTATTTCGTATTTCGTGTGTATTTCTGCCTTTTTTTTTTTTTTTTATAAAACTAAGATCAGTCGATTGAAAGCGCTTTCGCTGCCCATTTATTTGTCGTCCTGCTGTCATCAGCGTGCACTGTACACAGTGAGACATTTCTTTCATTTCCTGGAAAATCCATTATAGGATCTTTTTTCTTATTAACGGTATAGTAACATCATCATATAGTCACTGCATAATTATATACTTCGTATATCAATTAAACTTACGTACAATTTAATAGCAGTTAACAGGCAATTAATTATACAAATTGAAATTCATATTGATGTTTATATGATTTTCCTTAACTTTGGACAGATCGATTATCTTGATTATGTATTTTACTAAGAGAAAATTAAAACTCTATCTTGATTTAACTTTAAATTACAACAAGTAAGAAAGCCATATTCGGCTGAGGTTGATGAATCTCTCTTTTGCTGCACTAAAAAGTGTTGGTAAGAAGAATTCATCTACCACGTCGTGACAACCATCATAACTAATTTAGAATTAACGCACACAGCTTTTCGCGTTCTTGCCTCCACGACTAATTGTCCTCCGTGTCGTGACGTTCCCCACAATTCAGTTAAAATTAACACACTTATCTTGTCGCCCTTAACTCTCCAAATCCTTTTATTCGGCGCCCACATCGCCCGTATTATTTAAAAAAAAAAACTTAATCCACCAGATCGTGGTCTCTACCATATTTGTTTTAGCATTAACGTATTTCTAGCCACGTATTCATATCTTTATTTGAACAATATACATTTAAACATTCTGACTTGTTTACCTAATAATTGATAAGCACAAGAAAGAAAAGAAAAATTTAATCACTTGCAATTTTGAGTGGGCACAGCCGATTTTTTTTCCATTTTTGCACATAAATAGTAGAGTTTTTCGTTCGTTCGTTCGTTCGTTCGTTCGTTCGTTCGTTCGTTCATTTGTTCGTTTGTTCGTTTGTTCGTTCGTTTGTTCGTTCGTTCGTTCGTTTCGCGTAATGAGCAAAACCGCCAAATTTTTGTTTAGAAAATCGGATTTGCGTTAACTTAAGATTCGATAGCGGGCTTGCGTTCCGGCCAATCGGGCCCATTTTCATTTCAATAGTATCATGCAAAGACTACTAATGTTTCTAACAAATTTGAAGTCGATATGTTCATTTTTGCGACCAGGAGGTTGCCAACAACGGACGCCACACAGACACGTAGACGGACAGACATGGATCAATCAAGTCAGACTTCATGCTGATTAAACATATGTATACTTTGGTAATAGGGTCTCTGACGTTCCCATTTGGATACAAAAACAAAATTTGCATGAAAATAAATAAACTTTTTGAAATTGATGAATGAAAAAACGAATTTAAAAAAGGTTAACAGGAAACACATGATGGTTAATATTACGGGCCGAGTTAAGCAAACCAAAGAAATGCTTCTTCTTTTTTATATGACCAATCACTCAGGGCATGTCTCTCATTCGCGTAACGCTGAGATGGGACAAGCGAGACAAGCGAGAAAAGTGAAAGACGTAAGAACATAGTGGGCCCAGCCGAGTGGATGTGTGCGCAATAGTGGTAAGTATTATGTCTTTATCAATTGAGCACGCACAACTATGGCTACGGCCAAGGTAAACTCTACCGCACTGAAATTAGAAACCGCGAAAACTGACTTAGCAGTCGCGATTCGGATTGGGACTTCAACTTTTCCGAAGAAATAAAATAAGTCATCAAATTTAAGCACATCTTAGATACCATGGAGAAATGACATAAAGAAACGTTTATAATTAAAAAAAAAAAAAAGAAATCCAGACTTGGAAAGCCAAACAACAATAATGAGTTTGCCATCAAATGCACCAATGCAATGCAATACAGTAAACCATACATGTTAGTGAAATCCTGCACTCATTTCTTCCATTCACGTCCGTTGGCCAGGGATATGCATTCAGTTATTAAATTTTCCCATATGAGTTATCATATTTTGTAAATAATTTTTAGATCAGTTGAAACGCTCATTCTAAATGAAAGGGAGAGATTTTGAACACGATCACTATACCCCAAAATATCGAAGGAATCATAGCGAATTTTATTGTATCCTTCATATGAATGTAGTACTTACAGGAGTTTGGGAAAAGGTCTACATTTACTTCAAATGGCCGACCGAATCGAATTTTTATGAAATTGATTTTTGAGAAATTCATGTAACAAATCGAAACTACTCAGGTTCATCCTTACAATTTCTTGAGCTATCTCATCGGTGGAATGATGTCGCAAAAACTTCACAAGCATCACATCTTGCAAAAAGTTATTGTAGGACATGCTAATAAGAGCTAAGCAATAGACGGTTTTTTTATATTTTTCCCAATACACCTAACACCCTTTGGCCGTCCGACATAAACACAGCGAAGCCTTGCCCTTAAATGTAACGCTTATGATCCGGCAAGAACGTATTACATATATACACATATAAATTTATTTTTCAAAATTTTTATAAGTGACAAGGCTTTAATAAATTGCCTACAGCTAAGAATGCTTTAATAAATTGCTTACAGCTAAAGTGAAATACTCATTATTTGCAATTAGCAAACATCTCTAAATGTCCAGAAAAATAAGTATTTAATGACCAATGTTATTTCAAATTGTGAATTTGTGGCCAGTGCTGTCGAACATTATTTTTGAAATATTAAAATGACGTTTGGTTCGGTGTATTAGAATATTAAGGAACACTTTATTAATTGGAAACGCTTTAGAAACCTTTTGTATACTTCTTTGATTTTTTTCGACTTTTTGATGCGTTCAAATCATCGATTTGTGTAGACTGATGTACATCTTCAAAATCACGTAAGATCTGCTGACTTTGACTTAAATCGAATAATTGATCATTAACAATGCTGTCGTCTTGAAAGTATTTAATAGCTTCGCTGGGTGCTATGGAAGTCATTGGTATGTGTTCAACGGTTTGAGCGTTAAGCCAATTATTCACTTTCGTTTCAGCTTTCATACTTTGATTAGCTGACAAATTCTTCAGTTGTATAGCATCTCCTTCCACTTCCATGTCAACATCCCAAATAGATAACAAGTCTTCTACCAAAGCATCTTTGTAGGAGTGAAGTTGAGTTGATGATTTTTGCCAACGGCCCATATGGAATCGCTTTCTTTT
Organism: Glossina fuscipes; assembly: GCF_014805625.2. Lineage (NCBI taxonomy): Eukaryota > Metazoa > Arthropoda > Insecta > Diptera > Glossinidae > Glossina > Glossina fuscipes. The sequence goes on from NW_023998414.1 coordinate 1,933,384, forward strand.
GCCGGAACTGTTAACGCCTTCTTGTCTTAATGCTACTTCGTCTTCATTGTTGGCGTCTATTGTCGTTTCGAAATCATATTTTGATGGATTACTTAAGAATTCGCAACGAAATATTTTACGCATTCCTTAAATAAATAAAGCAATGGGTAAATAAGTAGCTGGACAATGAAAATGTAATCAAATGGAATTAATTCACCTTTTAATTTAACTATATCACTATAATGTAAAGGAATTGATTGAAAACTACAAATATTTTCTGCATATTTGCCCATCATTTCATTGCTAACTTTTGTTGTGCGAGCATCAGTTTCTACCTTGTCACGTTTGATCAGTGTATGAGCGTACACATCACCATTCGAATTTGAAAAAATCAAATATTTACGTTTACAACTATCGTTCGCCCCTAAATCATAAAACTTTAATCCCGTCGTGCAGCATTGAAGACGAGCGTGGAGATTAGCTTCTGGCTGAAGACAATTGCCCTGCAGGCGAGCACTGTTATAAGCCTCCATTAAAGTGGGGGGTTGATATGGCAAACAGAAAGATTTATATATAAATGCAGGTTTTTCGGATGTAGGCGCCAATTCACATATTTCCGAATTAGGCGTGCGCGACATTTCGCAAATGCATAAATCGCCCGAAACGGGAGAAGAAAGTGCTATATATTCCTTATTTTCATCTTTGTATGTTTCCATCATTAGCGGAGCATATTGACACTGATGCGTCCAACGGCAAACGGCGTTTTGCGAATTAACAAGACTACTTGTTTTAAAATTTCTGATATCGAGACAGTGGAGAGCATGATTGGTACACACGTACAATAGATTATCGAAAGCACTGGTTGTTAATGCCGTGATATGATCACAAATACAAGTTCCATTTCGATTGATGTTGACATTGTCCGGCCATTGATCAGACGGAGTACGTAAATCAATTAAACTCAACTGCTTCTCATTAGCATATATGAATGTATTTTCACGCCATGGCTTAATGGTATTCCAAAGCCATCCCGATTTCTGCGATTTTACATCGTACAGTTTTACCAAAAATGGTGCACTTGTCTTTAAATCATATTGACGTAAATGCTGCTTCATGTTGGATATTAGCAATGTATCGACATTTCCCATAGATTGCGCTACACTAATAAACGGCGTGTTTTGGTTTTTAAATAAAGCTAGCGTTTTCGTTTTGGAACAATCGTCCGTAACACCATATATGGAGACAACATTGCGTTGTCTACAGATAAAACGATTTAAATAGGTACTGTTGGTTGAAGGGCTCAGTGACTGGACTTCAAATATTTCAGTATTTTCTTTCAGATCTAACGTGGCCAAGTTTTTCATAGACGCGTCAGAGGTCTTTTCTCTACTTAGTTTGCCAAGATCTATTATACAAATTAGATTAACGTAAAACAAAACTTGAAATTCATTTTGTATCTCTCTTTACTTACTCAACGTATGTAGATTATTGCCCGTAACATGCACTATTTGACGAGTTTGTGGTAAAATGCAGAGATTACCGCCGGTATAATAATAATCATAACTTCCATGAAAATATGGATCAGGATTCAAGAATACTCTCTCGGCCATATCAAAGGCGGAGCAATGGTATATTTCTTCCTTTTCAGCGGCTCTGATTTGTTTTTTATCTAATCAAAGGAATAATATGGTTTTTAAATAGATAAATATAATCGAAAATAAAATCGCTCTCTTATTATTCTTAAGATAAATTTGCGAGCGACAAAACTGTACTGCTAGGGTATCGTACAGATTGCTCCGTTTGGCGCATTAAAAGATATATAATACATTTTTTTATCTTCTACACCATCTGCGGAATAAGGCTATACTAAGTTTGCGTGCATGTATGTAACAACTATACCGACTTGAGGTAGATCCATCTTTTAAAAAAACCATCGATTTAGAATCACTTTCTTGTCTATTAATGAGCCCATCTGTCCGTCTTATTGTCTTGTGCCCCACCCCGGCCGCAATTTTTTCGGACGTGCTTTGTCCCAACGGTGAACCCTATTGAGAATGCTTCAAATTGGACCATATTCCATATAACGTCTCATTTGGAAAAGTAGCAGCTATTTTGGGCAAGTATAGACGGATCACATTTGAGGCCATTAATCAGCGAATTAAGAGCTTTATTATCTGGCGGGTCGATTTATGATGAAAACTGCGAAAAGAACTATCGTTTGTTTCCTAAATATAGAATATATTCCTGGTTCCATTCCTCATTAAGTTGCCTGTAGATAATGTCAAATGCATTATTAAACGTTGATTGCCCACTGGGATCCCGTTGGCGACGCGTAATTTTACTAAATTATCTACAAGTTACAAATGGGTTTTCTCGATTTTCTCACTAAAGGCAGCAGAATATTTCGATCGTTATATTCAACTTACTTTGCACCGCTCTCTGATATGTAGTCCGCGTGGTTAACAGTCGCTTTCTGTAAAAATCACGCGTCATAGATCGTTTATGACATAAGTCGACTGTTTCGCATTGTTTGTTAGCCACATATATGGGATGTGGTGCTGACACTTGGCAACTGGGATATAACGGTAGCACTTCTCGATTATCATGGGGGCACAAGGTTACATTGAATGCAGGAAATGCGCAGTGGCTGGCGCGCCAAATTAAGGATTGGCTATTGTCCACAAGTAGACGGTCTATTTGATCGATTTGTGAACCTTTCAAAATTCTCTTATCGTAATACTCGTCAAGCTCGTCCGAGCTCAAGTCTTTCTCCTCTGTGGCTTTGTCGGCGTCCTATAAACAAAAAATAGTATATGATTTTAATTGCAGAGCTAATAGTATTTTTTACCTTTTCCAATTTTTTTTTATTTCTTTCAATTATCTCGGGTTTAAATATTCGCGTCTTCTCTGCGCGCTTAGGCATTTTGAAATATTTCTAAGGTGAAGCTTTCGATAATCAATAAATTTAAAAGTTTCTCCTAACCCTTTTCTTCTTTCTTATAATTTTTCTTTTTTTTTTGCTTCACAAAACTTATTGATAATCTGCTCGACTGCCAGAGTACTCGTTGAGTAAAAACTCACCAATATTGACAGCGAACTAAAATTAGAAAATTTAGATACAATTTCTGCAATTTGTAATTTATGCAAGCAATAGAGGAATAATGACATATCTTTGAATTAACGATCGTTCGAAGCAAAGCTCATAGTTGAAAAATGAAGAGAATTAGATTGTGTTGGGAAAATCTTTTCAAATGAATAAATTTGCTACTTTTTCTGCTTCTTCTTCTCCATTGAATCTATCTAACAGAAATAAGGATGTTTTCATGTTAGAATTTCATAGCCGAGACATTCGAAGAAGTTAAAAAAATGTTTCTTCATGGCAGAAAAAAGAATTGCAGTCTTAAGATGACAAAAAAGACTGTTGAATCAATAATCCTTTAAAATTTATCAATTGACGCCAAACATAAGCTGAATTATAACTATAAGATTGACGGTGGTGGCCAAAAAGGCGTTCGAATTTTCAGCTTATGGAACATTTTTTATCAACTGCGTGCATTCTCTTCAAAGCAAAATGTAACTCGTACAATACGAAATTTTTTTTTGCGCTCGAAGAATTTCTCAAAACTCGATATTATCCATAATGGGCACAATGAGGCCTCATTTTCGGTTTCGGGAACCACGTTAGCATCTTGTTTTACAGGAAAATGTAAACAAACACATATGACCAAAACATAGAAACAAGAATAAAGAAATCAACATCAAAATCGATTCTAGATTGAGGGTCGTCCAACTTTCAAATGACACATAATGCCACCGCCACTTTAGACACCGTACACTCTAATGTCAACTGTTTGTCCATTAATATTTTATACTCAAGCAGCAGCTCGCAATATATTTTATTATTGTCAATCGTAATCAAATCCTTAACCTTAAGTTAGTTAGTAAAATATTTTCTACCATACGTATGAGGCTGGATGGCATAGTTCGTATTCTGTTATTGTCCTGTTCGTTTTCCCCCGTGATTTCCATTGTGTTCCCATCCTCTTCCATATCCTCTACTAATCTTTCTTCCGTATTTCCTATTAATCTTGCTTTCAATCATCGTCCGTATGCTTTGTTGCCTAATTCTTCTAAAATTTGTCTACTACGTTCGTGTATTTTGTCCGCATTGTCGAAATCTAAAATTTCTTCATCAACACTCAATGTCTGCCTCTGGGTCGTCAGTCTTTCCACCGTCATCGTAAACCCCAACTCCCTAGTGAACCATATCTAATCTATTAAATTTGAAAATTTTCCACTGCTGCTACTATTCAGTCGTTTCAAAAAACTTCTAATTTTTCTAATATTTTGTAAAACTCTCTGTTCTGTCATTAACTGTTCCATTTTCTTCTACAGCCTACCTGCAAGTCGCTTGCATTCTAACATCCAAGACCTACATTTTTTAATACCCCACAATTTTGTTTGTTCCTGCAGCAACTGACTAAAAAGTTCGTTTGGTAATTTTGCCATATATATTAAATTACAATAATAAACCAATATATAATATATAAAAATATATGTAATAATAATAATAATAATAATAATAATAATAATAATAATATAAATAATATATAACCTGGAAATAAAAAATATATACATATATATAAAAAATTTTTTAATCTTTCTATTTATTTCTTAAACACTGTTCAGCTTTATAAGGAACACTTCAGAGCTTTCATCAACCTCTGAAGGTTCCCTTTAAAGCAAGCCATTTAGTCACATTTCTATTAATTGAAGAAATTTCCGCTAATAAATTTAATACTTGTTATATCCACAAAAGCCACAATAGCTACAAACGTCTTACAGCATTATTCGGATGCTTCGGATATGAAACATTAAGGCCTGCCAACTACGTAAGTATGATTGTTTCTATATTATTAACATATTTTCATATAATAGATCAGTATTGTAATATATCTGACATTTAAAAATTTATATTTTAATATACAAACAATTATTACAACGTTGTACGGGATTTTGCAACAGCCGACTTTGGGCGACTTACGCCACATGTACTAGGCTTCACCGCAAATTTGAATGCCAAAATGCAATGCTGCCTAGTTAAGCTAACAGCTGATGTATATTTGTAAATGCCGATGAGGTGCATAATTGTTTTTTTTTATATATTAAATTCGTATTTTTTTAAAATAAAAATACCAAAGAATGCGTCTATTTAATCTTAGTTCTCGATTAAATAAGGTGCGCATAGGAATTGACCAAGCATTCACTTTCCCGGAACGTTTTAAAGGCACCATTGTAGAAAAATGGGCCAACTATTGGAAAGGATTATTCAGTGATTATACCGAGGTTGCAGTAGGAATTTTTAGAGAAGCTAAAGATAATCCGAAGAAAAGCTTGTTGTATGCATTAACCAGTTATGGTTTGTACGCTTGCGCTAGGAAAAATCCAGACGAAGAGGCCTTCTTAAGGCAATTTCGTACATCTTACAACGAAATGATTTTAGTCTCATCTGAATTACAAAATCCCGCATCGGAAGATTACATAAGACGACTGCAAGTGGATTTAAATCAAAATCGTTTAAGATTTTTATCACTGTGGCTTTTTACAATAGTGTGGGAAGACCTATATGATAAAGATGACTGCACGTATCCGGCCATCTGCGAATATACTAAGGTTACTTATTGGAGCTTTCATGAACAAATTATTGATATCGGGTTTTGGAATAAATTTTGGCGTCTAAATTGGAAATTAATAAATTATGATGTCAATTATCTGTAATTATGTTTCTTTTTTTATTATTAATATACTAAAATGTTTATGAAGCCCGAGCTACAGACTTCTCTGGTTGAAAGTATTCATCCAACAAAGCCTCACATTCCGGTATTTCTTTCACGTTGTTAATTTTTCCTTGGAAATTGCCATCTTTACCACTACCTTTGCCTTCGAGAATTTTCAAAAATTTTGTGGAAAAGTGATCTACAAGATTCGGTTGTCCTCTTAACACCATGTGACCTTTAGTAGGGCTATTACCAACTGGCGCTTCAGACACAGTAAGAAAATATAAACCAATTTCCTCAGGTGCATGTCTTAAGAAAGTGTTAATAAATTCAACTTCTATGCCATCTTTACGATGCAAAGAAAAATATTTTGGCAAAGGTCTAGGCATGGCTTCTAACTTCTCTGCCTCTATGATGGCCAAATCTTTAAGAATTTTTTGAAACGATTTTCGTGTGGCCTTTAGGTTATTTTGCAATTTTTGCAACAAGTCCAAGTGTTGAGTGGGACCTCCTCTAATAAATTACAAAACAAAAAACATTGCTTTTCATAAAATAATACGCATATGCAAATAATTGATTAACTAACTTGAACGCTAGATTTAATTGCTGCTCGCGTTGAAAGCAATCACCCAAACGTTTAATAACACGTAGGCCGGCGACAAAATAAACATTAATGCCAGTTTTTGTTTTCTCCGCAAACAAAAGTTTAATGGCTTGCAACTGTGATAAATTAGAGACATGAGTACCGCAACACATATTATCCCGCTGACCATCTATGCGTATCACACGCACCGGCCCTTCGACATCTTTAGGCAGATTACGCGCTCTAACTCCATCCATCTAAAATTACGAAAGCAGAATATCCTAATATATTGCATATAAAATAACACATATGTTCATTACCTCTGCTGATGCTGGATCTATAAGAACCACTTTTACCTCTTTCCCCTCTATAATTATATCATTAGCCTTACTTTCAATTAAGTCTAAAGATTCGCGACTTAATAAGTGCTTGGTATTCAATTCAATATAACACATCTCGGAACCCAACCACCATGAATTGGTTTCATAGTTGAATTCCGAATCGAAGAGTTCGGTAATCAAATGTTGTCCCGAGTGTTGTTGCATATGATCTAGACGACGTTGCCAGTCAAGTCGCTGTTGCACTTGTGTACCCTCCTCAAAACTTTTACTTGATTCTACAAAGTGGACAGCTTCTGAGCCTCTTCGTGCCACACTACGGACTGGCTCCCCATTTATGGTTCCATAATCACAAGGTTGCCCTCCACCCTCAGGAAACAAAATTGTATCTTCTAAAATCACATTAAAGCCAGTTAGCTCTTGTGATTCCGTTATGCCGGGAGGACACCATTGAAGTGAAGCTGGCTCACAATTTACGACTTTGGTTGTAAACTTGATAAAAGAATATCCGGTATATCCATTAATCATGCTTGCACATTTCTATAACTTCACTTACCTGCTTTAGAAAGCTATCTTCCTGGCACTTGAAAACCATTATCGCTTTCTTAATATTGCAATTAAATGTGGTTACGCAAATTAATAGCAAATAATTGGCAAAAATTCAAGAATTTTTCTTTTTCCTGTTAAAAAACAAATCGAAGTAATCGTTCAAAGCCAATTCTGCCAAGTTTTTGTTTGAAGTTTCAAAATATATAAAACAATATAAATAAAAACACATCGCATTTTTTTTTTTTTTTTTATAAAGATTTATTTAATTTGCATTAACTTTTTTCCAAACATGGAAAAAAAATACCCGAAGGATTGCGCGTTGATACCATCTGAAGTCGAGTATCCAGAAGAGCCGCCTGATTGTGTTTTTTGTTGGAAGGTCCGTCAAATAATACCACAACAGAAAGTGCGCCTTCTTAATCCTCAGTACTGCTGGCTTTATCCAAAATACGAACGCCGGCTATTAAAAAAAATTGAGCCAAATTTCGATCACTGCAAAACTTTGTATACGAAATGCGATTATCGTTTGGAACAATGCGCTTATTATATAATAATTCAATTAGAGGATCAATTTCGGGCGCACGACGAGTTGGTTAAAAAGGAAATGAAGCTGCAAGACGAACTGTTGGATGATATGTGGTTGCAATCTCAGAGGTTTATGTTATTAACTGGGTAAAATGTGAAATTTTTAAGAAAAAGAGGAAAATTAATTATTTTATATCGATTGATCTTATTAGTCAAGGCGTTTGCGTTAAACCTTATCCGGAAATCATTTCGAAGAATACTGAGAAGAGAGCTCTCTGCAAGTTCCATCGTGAACTACGACTTGTTCATGAATCCAAGTTAGTATCTGAATTCATCTAACCACGGGGAACACGATTTAAACTTTTCAATTAGTTGTTTGATAGGATCCTCAATGGCAGAAATACGAGTTTCGTTCACTGAATTAACGCGACGATGTGCTCAACTAGATATGACTGTAGAAAGCCCGCTCATAAAAGGAGCTTGGTATATGCAATCTTTAAAATATGTAAGAAATTTATTGGACGATTTATTTCAATACTTCTATCAACATATATGCAAATTAAAATGTTGGGCTCAACTTTTGGACCCCGGTGACCCCGAGGCTATTGAAGATTACATGGCCTTGATTAAGACGTTCGAGAATAATGGAAATAATTTAATGCAGTACTTTGATAAGTGCCTGTGTATGCGCACAAAGCGCAAGGAGTGCCTTAAGCCTCACGAACCGTGTTAAAGGGATATAAATCGCTTATCAGAATCGCGTATAACATATATTTCGAATTTCAATGAAGCATAAATTCGACTTCGTAGCTATGTGGCAATTTTCTAAAAACCCACATAAATTTGAAAACTTTATAAAAATTATTTTGTGGGAGAGAGAGAGAGAGAGAGAGAGAGAAAAAGTTGGAGAAATTAAATCGTGCAGTTACATTTTTGGAAATATTTTTGAAGATCACTTCCATTTCCCTTGTATCAACATAATTCGTGGAACTTTCGTTTTGATCCTAGAGAATATATTTACAATTTAATAATAATTGTTGCGGGTGGCATTATTTTTTCCATAGCACCACGAGCCTATCTAAATTCTTATTTAAGATATCGTCGGAACTTTATGCACCTGCTGAAGTATGCTTTTATACCAAAATGAAAAGTTTTTGTCAATTGTGGCTATACTGCACTACCAAAGGCCATCATCTGCCCGATGGATTTAATCAAATTTTATGCATATATTTTAGAATATTTTGTTTTACGTCTTTTTTGCCTTATTTTTCATCGTTTTACTGCCTTTGAAGTAACACCTGTTGCTGCACAAAGTGAAAAGCAAGACTGGAAGCATCATCTCAGAGCCCTGACATAAATCCAAGAGAAAATCTGTCGGATTATCGCAACAAAAAGGTTCAGGAGCGCACGGTTCCCAGCAAAACAGGAATGCGGAAAAATACCAGCTGACTTGCAACTATTTAATCGAATCCATACCAAGCAGACTCAAAACAATGAGCTGCATAAAAAGTATCTATTTTCCATTAATTGACGCTTTTTTAAATTTAATTAAAACAACAATAAATCAAATTTTGCTTCCCGTTTTTTATAGTTATGTAAATGTACAATGAAAACTAACTACATAAATTTTTGTATTAATTCCCTTTCGATAGATTTGCCAATACCGCGTCCCAGTTTGGCTTGGATTATATTATGGATGTAATATACACAGGTTATAAAGCCTGTCCTTTTGGGAAAATTCATAAAACATAGTTTCTGTCCGCTTCTCCGTGTAGGCAAAGAACACTTTAAAGTCTTACGGTTCTTATGTTTGAATATGTACAATATTTTATTATGGGAAAAGTGTCGACTAATAACTCAATGGTCGATCGGAACCTCAAGTGCGGTAGACTTTTTAATTAAAGCCGATAGCCTGAAAATGCTAGTGCTTTAAAACTTTATTCATAGAATTTATTCTCGGGCCAAATTTATAATAATTTTACGGAAATAATTTTCCTTTTTTGTAATAAGCTATTGCGTCTTGATTAAGTTGAAAAAATATATTTTCAAAATTTAATTTTCACTTTTTAAACTATCACATGACATATTTTCCTGCAACTGCTTCATATTTATTCTTTGATTTTCTTTTAGTTTTTGAATAAACCTGGCAGCTCTATTATAGCTTGAAAGTCTTCGGAAGCAAAGTAGGCTCCGTTCATATTTCAAAATATATTAGTCCCCAATACAATTTTTGTTTTTGCGATATAATTAATAATTTAAGGAGAGGGCGTTTAGACCATATGTCTTTAGCAGAGAGTGCAAGCGATCGATCGGTTCAGCATTATGAACTTGAGAAAAAAATCCTTAATCAATTGCTGCTGCTGGAGAATGAATTCCGTTCTCACTATCATTTCGCGAAAAAGGAACTCGCTCAGCAAATAGAATGGATTAATCGGTTATGGGTGATATCGCAAAGATATATGCATCTAACAAGGTAAATGTGATTTTGTTTCACTTTTTTCATTCATAAAATTTAATTGAAAATATTGAATTTTGAAGCACTGGACTTTGCTGCAAACATCCACAAATTTATACATCACCGATAGAAGAATCTATGCTCCAAGAAATGGCAGAAAAAATCAAGGCTATAAAAAATTCAAAGTAAGATACCGAAAAAGTTTTGACTTAAATTTAAGAATTATTTTCTTTCCAGCTGCCGCATATATACGTCAGTTAAAGAATTGAGAGAGTTTTGCACCATTTTTGAAGAATTATGTTCTCAATTAGATATGGCAGTAGAAAGTCCTTTCATAATAGGAGATTCATCTCACAAACCGTTAGCTTTCTTCATAGAGTTGGTTAGCGATTTATTTAAATACTTGCATGCATCTATCCTGCGTCAGAGGTACTCAGTGCATTTGATTGAACCTTCCGATTGCGAAACTGTAGCCAAATATAAAGCAGTGATTGAACCTTCAGAGGATTTCGAAGAGTACATGTCTGTAGGCCTCACATATTGCAGGTGCCTTATACCGAAACGAATATGTTAATTAATATACTGAACTGACATCCTGCACACAGTTCGAATATTCCATGTTTTATTTTTGATCAAATAAATTGATATATTCTATGTCAAACTGATCGTGTTGAAAATTTTAATATTTTCGATGTTTATTTATTTAATATTACAAAATTCGAAGTAAGATTACCGTTCAATGTACAGATTAACAATATTTATTTTTTGCCAGTAGTTGCTGCAAAAAAAACTATTTCTATACATTTTGCTTTTGTACATGTATTTACTTTTTAAATACAACATAGTAGACATTTTTAAAGAAAATAAATCTTTAAATACTTAATTTCCTAACGTAGTCTTCTTGCTTCGCGCTCGGACTCTAGCAAAGTTAAAATATCACCTTCCCGCACAGGTCCTTTCACATTGCGAATAATTTGCCGGTTCTGTTCACCAATAAATTCGACTTTTACTTGGGTACATTGACCTTGGGAACCAGTACGACCCAATACTTTAATGACACGAGCGCAAACAACTGGCTTATCCATTATTCTCTAACAAATCTTATTACTTTAAATAAAATTATTCACGTGCGATATAACTCAGTTGAATGCCGGATGTAAAAGAGATAAATGTCTGTCAATCCATTAAAACAAGTGTTTAACACAGGGCGACATTTATTTTAATAATTTTTACAGACTAGTTTTTTCCACGTATTACTTTAACAAGTTATAAGCAATTGGTGTATATTATATCTTTAAAATAATCAATAATTTTTTAAGCAAATAATTTACTCTGAAACAAAGAAAATAAATTTAGTTAATAGTAATCATTTGATGTGTTAATAAAATGTTATATTTTCAAATACTGGTAACTTTGCTAACGAAAAGTGACAGCAATGACACGTATTAATACAATTGCATTTCGGCAAAAACATAACAAAGTAACTTCGTTTTTGTTTTCTCTTTGCGTTCGGTTTCATACGTTTTTCTGATTTCGCTGGTTAACAACGTTTCAATTAGGTTATCTTTCTTCTCACATAAAAGTTAAAAAAATATAAAACTTTTCGATAAATCTTCAAATAAATCGACAAAAATGAAAGATCATTTGGTGATATTTCTGCTAATATTGCCCACAATTATTTGTACATTCAATACCCGTAAGTTTCAATTGAATAATTGAGTAGTAAGTTAGCGATATCTGTGGCCAACGCGGCAATAATTCTTAACTTTATATATATTATTTCTGATCGAATATTATTTCAAATTTGAGTTTTGTTAGATTTATACAAGTTCGTGTTATTTTTGTTAGATAACAAATTGTTTGTTTATGCCGAGGATGAGGCGATCGAAGACGATATCGTGGAAGTAGAGGTTGAAGATGGAGCGGTCACAGGCGATGATGCAGATGCGGATGATGATACCGAGAGTTTATCGTCGTCATCTCCATATGCAGACACATTCTTACTCTTTACTAAGCCCACTTATAAACCTGGCCAGCAATTGGATTTGCCGGGCGGAAAACCAGTTGAATTCTTAATAGGCTTCACGAATAAGGGAACAAATGAATTTATCATTGAAACGGTAGAGGCTTCCTTTCGCTATCCGATGGATTTTAATTATCATATACAGAATTTCTCGGCTGTGGCGTACAATCGCGAAGTAAAACCTGGTCTGGAAGCTACAGTCTCTTATTCATTTATGCCATCCGATCAATTTGCTGGTCGTCCGTTCGGTTTAAACATTGCCTTAAATTATCGAGATGGCAATGGTGTGCAGTATAGTGAAGCAGTTTTTAATGAGACTGTCCTAATTTCCGAGGTAGACGAAGGACTCGATGGGGAGACCTTCTTTTTGTACGTTTTGCTGGCTGGTATTGTAGTGTTGTTATTGGTTATTGGCCAACAGTATCTATTGGGCTCTTCAGGCAAGCGTAAACGAGCGGCAGCAAAAAAAATTATTGAGACTGGTACAACTAACGATAGCACAATCGATTATGAATGGCTGCCCCAAGAGACACTGCGTGCCTTACGTAAGATATTCTGCGAATATTTAAAGAAAGGAAAAGAAATTGTAATTTTTTTTTACTTACAGAGAAATCTTCACCTAAAAACAAAATTTCAAAAATCTCACCCAAACCGATTAAACCAAGCAGTCCTAAGCAAAGTCAAAGTCCCAAACAAAAGAAGACTGTCAAGCAGCAATAATTTTCTTAAAATTTGCCACGCCATCACTTTTTACAACAATTCATCAAATTTTTTTCGGATGGCAGCGACACTTGCTCCTATTGCCTTTTTCGAGAAATTCTCTAAAATAACATTAAATAAGAATATGACATTGATTAGCGTTCATATAGTGAAAGGAGCTTGCAAAGAGTTTGTTGATTAGTTGCTGCTGATTACATTGCTTTAGTTTTTGATGCATTATTTTTGTTTTTATAATCTTCGTTTACAGAAGATACGCCAATGGTTAAAAGGTTTAAGTTTATAGCGGGATCACAATATTTGCAGGCAATTGTAATCGCGGAAATGTTTTCCATTAATTAAACGAAAGTGATTTTTATATGTTTTAATTTAAAGTAAAGCGGTAACATTTGACTTGTATCGATTTAGCTCCTGATATTCTTTAAAATCTAATTAATGTATTTAATTTAATAATAAAAGATTTTATAAAAACAAAATAACTTAAAAAGAAAAGACTACTCATACCATTTCAGTCTTTTTAAGTTAATATAAAAATTTAAGTAAATAAAAAAATGGAAAAAATTTGAATTATAAATCAAAAGTTGACATTTTTCGTGAAAGCAACTTTCCACCTCGCCTTGGCTAAGAAGGGGCATCACGATAAAGTTTTCAACGTTTTCGTTGGCTGATAAACTTGTTATATAACTATTGTTTTTATATGTAAAGCGAAAAGGATCCGTAGCATTAATTGCTTCCTTCCATAATTTAAGCTATAGCCCTTCTGTTATAAAGGTATATGGATCAAAATTGCAGCATTTTGTTTTTGTTTTGGTAAAAATGCAGATAATCGAGACTAGTGCACTAGCTTAATGTATATACATATATAAATGTTAATATAAGGCATATTGAAAATGCAGCAAGCAAATTAGGTAACTCGACTTTTGCAAATAAAAACATTTATATGAGTGGGTGTGGTTATGTTTTTTAGCTGTGGGAAACAATAGCCATCTTATAACAAGAAAATCCGTAAATGCCCACTAATCGAATTTCTTTCACGTCTGGGCGCAAACAATGAAGTTTATAGAGTCCCGGAATAGATTGCACACTCTTGAGCCAGCAAGGTATTCAGAGTCGCGATTAAGTCTTATCTGCCGATTGCCCGTCCATAATTTTTTATTAAAACTCCGGCATATATAGTTTTAGCTGGCATTGCATCAAGCAGAACCCCTGTCTTTCAAGTTGCGAACCATACCTACCTTTCTTAGTCCGTTCTAATTGTGTTAATAAACAACGATAAATTTTATTTGCAAATGCTTTGCTGGAATAACTTACTTGCTTGCTGCATAGACGCAATATTTCTTATATTGGTATTAATGTCGAAATAATTAAAGGATTCATTCATTGCTTAGTTATATTTTGTTTTGATGGACATTTATTGTTCAATGTTATTGTTGAATTTGAAAAAAAAATATGTTATATATTGTGACGAAAATAGTATCCTGCAGTGGAAGTATAACGCAGAGAGCTGTACGTAATCGCAACAATTAATCAAGTATCGGAAACATCGGGGACATAACGCATAACGCACGTTTCCTATCAGAAGATTGGTCAACTTTCCTATAACACTGAATGCTCACCTCAAACTAAAGTTGTCTTACATTCTTAAGGACTTGAACATCAAGTACACCAGTAGGATGTATTATGTGTCAACTTTCCAGTAGAATATTTCTTTCATAACATGTATCCAAATGCGGGTGCTACCTACGAACACAAAATTGTCGAATTGTGGAAGTTCAGCGCGTATCCTAGCTCATAAATGAAAACATATTCCTTTAGCTCTAATTCAGATTAAACAAGTGAGAAAGAATCTTGCATACCCACTACTATGTTTTTCACATTCTGCTTTTATTTGATACGCATATCACTGGTATTATCAAAAAAAAAAACAAAAAGTAATTGCGGTGTCTGCCATATTAATTTTAAAATGAACCCACTTTTAGGCCGACAATATATCCTCATTTGAGGAGTGTACAAAATCATTTTAAACACTTTGTCTTATTTGCCTTATAGCAAATAAGCAGAAAAACCTCAAAAAGTAAAAAAAAAAAATAAATAAAATTTAATTACTTTTAACTTTGTGTGAGCATGGCGAATGTTTTCCATATTTGCACGTAACGTAAATGCGGTCAACTTCTAACTTTTAGATATTCCGAGTAACGAGCAAAAATCCCAAAATCTTTGTTAAAAAAATGCGGAGTTGCGTTCACTTTACGCTCCACTGTGCGCTTCTGTTCCGACCGATTTGGCCTATTTTTGAATATCAATTTGCGTGCAGAAGCTTCCAATGTTTCTACTAAATTTGGAGTCAATAGCGCCATTTTTGCGACCAGGATAGTGCCAACAACACATACCACACAGACGGACAAACATGGCTAAATCAAGTCAGAATTTCTTGTTAATCAAGAATAGGATCACTGAAGTTTCCTACATTGTTGAAAAAGCAAAATGAGTACATCTTACAATGGTGCGTATAAAAAACTTGAAATGCTTTCATGTATTTGTATTTACCCTTTCGACACGTGACGAATATATGTTTCCCTACAGAAAGCTGATTGTCAATGAAAGCCGTCTGTTTAATGATTTAGTTACTTTCGGGCTCTCGAATTTTTTTTTTTTTTTTTTTTTACAATGCGCAAGCGTTTATGGTCCATGATAATTTAAGTGCGAGATTACGAAGATTACTTGGCTTTCATGTCAACACTTTTTTATCATAAAATTTATACTAAGCTCTTAAGAATTAAGTTTTACGAAAATGCTGGAAAATTATACTAAAATTTTTATCAATTCTGAATGAAATCATTCTGTTCATGTTATTTTTTTAGCTTGGAATGGTTTTGCATTTTTTTTTTTTTTTTTTTTTTTTTTTTTAATTTAATAAATTATGAAAATTTTTATTTGTATTAGACATATATATATATATATTATGATTACATAATGAATATTATTGTTTAATTGATGGCTCTATTAAATTCGTTTATCATTTTTGTAACATATTTTTCTTCCTCTTCGATTTCTTCTTTCAATAAAGCTCGCAACTGCTGTAAATTGGGCATTGACTTGCAATTGCGAACGTTTAGTAATGTCTTAAATATTGTTTCCCAAAGTCTTTTATTGTGATAGCGGGGTATACGGGTTTTATGCATCCAGATACCATCCGAATTCTTTTCAATATCCATATATTTGCCGTAAAGTAGTACATGTATAACTCCAGCCAAACCATACAAATCCAATTGATATGTCCATGGTCGTCCTTCGCGCATTTCCACACAATTAAATGCTTTGTCGTTATGAACGTAGGAAAACGTTTGCCCTTCTTTGAAAAGTTTCATATCGATAGAAACACCAAAATCGATTAATTGTAGCATTCTATGAGTAACAGGATAACATAACCTACAAGAATAATTATTTTCTTTACATTAAAACAAATAAGAAAATAAAAAAAATAAATAAATAAAATTCAAAACTCAAATTAAGTATTTTGTGCAGATGTGCGACAAGAGTTAACGTGTGCTCCTGCCGTGGAGGCTTAACGATACGATGCTCGATGGCGTATGGAGTGAGAGAGCGTCACTTACGCCCCACAGGGCGCAGTAAAGGAGCAGTTTCAGATTAAGGGCATGTGTCTGGCGTGTCCTTCTCTCTGACGGGGCACGGTCTGTCTAACACATTTTGTTCAATTGGTTTTTTTTTTTTTTCTTTTTTTTTTTTTTTAATGCATCTACCGTGTACTAAAAAATTGATGAATTTATGTAAAAATACGAGTTCTTCAGAATCTTTGATCTTGATCAGATATTTATTCATCTAAAAAAAAAAGAAAAAAAACAACTTTCAAAATGATCTATCACTTGGATAATAGAGGACAATCTTTATAGATGGGTTGAACCCAATCAATATGGACGAAACAATTTGTGAAAAGACATAAAAGCCTTTCCCTGCGCGAAAGCCGATGACAAATGCTGTCTTAGCAACAGCGCAAAAAGAATTAACGGGATCGTCATATATATTAACATATTTTAGTTGTTATTAGTTCGAACTTAAATATACTTCCAGATTTCACTAAACACAGATATCACTGCTAAAAATTAATCTACAAAGTCAAACGATCGCGTAAGTTCGAATGCAATAACGGAAAATGGCTTTAAATTGCATTCTTTTGCATTGACCTGCATCGAGGAAGAAAAAATTTCGAAACAGTAGCTTCTACTTTACTAGAAAAGCTAAAAAGAGATTTCCATTTTATTTTTACAATTATCGTAACTAACTATTCCATTACAATTATGATGACTTACTTGTTCATTAGCAGAATATTATCGGCTTTTATATCGGCGTGAATTATGTTAGCGGCATGTAAATGATCGATTATTTCCAGTAATTCAGTGGCCAATAACATGACCACATATTCATCCATATTTTTTGTGGTCGATTTTTTGATTTTATTGCAAACAGCTATTAGTGAGCCATACTGGGAGAAATCTGATATTAATATGCTCGAATTATTACCAATTAACGCGTAATCAATAGCCATATACGCTGGATACTAGAAATATCGAAGAAATATATAATGATGATGATGATTAGAAGGATGAATTAATTTCTAATCGATTTCATTTCCATATACCATTTCATCGAATACGCGATCCTGTATTTCCAAGCAAATATAATATTCCCAAAGGTTTGGCGGTCGTTCCTGTTTTAAAGCGCACAGCTGGCCAGTGTTTAAATTTTTACCACTTTAAAAAATGAACGACAGTAAACTACTAAAGATTATGTAATGATTGATAAAGTATTCTTTCTGGTACAAAAAAAAAAAAAAAAAAAAAAAAACCCAAACAAAACGCGAGCACAGCATTAATAAAATCTTCTTTTTATTTATTTTTTTTTTTTAAGTGTTCGATGCTAATCCGAAAGACAGTTTTCCTTCAAACATTACAAAGGCTCGTACTTTGCTCGTACTTTGTGTTTCATCATATTGTAAGAGTAAAATATTAAGAAACATTAGTTTCGAAATAATAAGTAATCAATCATCTAAAGCATAAAATTGATTGATTAGTTGGTGAAAAGAGCCTTAAATTTTATGCTTTTTTTTTTTTTTTTTTTAAAATTAATAGAAAGGTCGTCCGTGTACTTACCAATATATTGCACCGTAGGCACCTGAATTAATGAATTTATTAACCTCAAAGTTAATGTTACCGATGGTGATAATATGTTTTGGAATTAGGCGTGGAATTTTCGCCATTAACGTACATGTTTGCAGACCTTGAATATATTGAGTGAACGTGACCTGTTCAAGATGGGCTTTGATTAAATCAATACTGAAAGGATTTACATCTGAGCTATTATCAGTGAACTGTTGATCAGATATATTATCAGTCGCATCGTGAATGTACTTGTTATTTTCGGGTGTTTTGGTATCATTATCCTCCCAAAGATGTGTAATGACTTTTGGAGATTTAGGTGTTTCTCTATAATATATACTCATTTCGTCATCATACGTCTCATTATCCCCGAATGATTTGTCTATTGTTTCGCATTTGTTTATTTTAATATTCCCTAAGCTCAGATAGGAGTTTTTCTTTTCTCTAACATTATCGTCGCTAGTGTTGGATCGTTCCGGTCGTTGTGTGTTCGAAAAAGCATTGACAGAAGAATCTGTCGCACTATGTGAAATGTTGTGCTCTTTAGTAGTTCGTTCAATTTTTGATAAATTTTGATTTACACAATCATTTTTCTGTTGCTGATAGGGCTTATCCTCTATTATTGAAAAGTCCGGCATAGAGGTATCCTTCAGCTCAGCGTGCACTTTAGACGTATGCGCCATACCTTTTGATTTTGTGCCAGAGCAATAAAAAGCCGCTGAAGGCACTTCATCTTCGAACAATACATTTTCTTTATTCTCATGCGTTTTTAACTCTAAATCGAAGAACTTTTCAATATCAGATTTGCATAATGATATTTTTTGTTTTGGAGGTATATCGGTGAAGACTTCAAATAAATCTTTTCGATAATGATCGTTTTCATTCGGCATTGCCGATTTTATTTCTTTCTTTTTCAAAACCGGTTTAGTAGACATATCAAATATGTCATCATCATTGAATTTGCATGGTGTAGGAGGGGCTAAGAAGAAGTTCGAAAAGTCTTCAGATTCATCTGTTTGAAATTTGCTTGGCTTTTGCGGGAACACTAATATATCGGGTATTGTTTCAGTCTTCTCTTCCTGAAATTTGCCACCACCTAATCGAGAAGTGAGCAATACGTTTGTAGCAGTCTCGGTTTTTTCTTCCTGAAAACGTATAGACGGCATTTTAAGAGAGAGACATTCTGCAGTTGGTTCTTTCCCTTCCACGCATGAAAGATTTACAACTGCATTTTTTTCGCCTATGGCGTCGTCTTCATAAATAGAAAAGTTGGAAGCTGAAACTGGGTTTGCATTAGTTTTAGACATAGCTCGAAGTTCAAGTGGTTCAGCAGAAACGTTTTTGCTCGCGATATTTTCTTCCTTCGAATTGGATTTCATATTCTCTTTACAGGGCGATTCCGTCTTTTGAACTAATTGCTCTTTTTGCGTTTTTTGAGTGGAGGAAGAAGTATTTTGCAATTCAACTCCGTACTCTGCAGAACTTATTGTGGATTTGGTGGAGCCCGATCCTTGCTCCGAAGTTTCTAGGATCGTTGATAATTGTTTACAAAACGGTGAAACGCCTTCATGCATATCTAGAGGGGCATTAAGAAGAACGACACGTTCTTGACTTTCCATGCATGGTTGTAATAATCGCCTATCAGTTGGCGATACAGTCTCTTTAAGAATAGTTCCAAATTGCCTGTGAGAAGTGGTCTTACATGGAGGCTTAGGCGTACTAACTAACTGAGCCTTCAGAAACAGATTAAACGTTTGAGTTGAACAACTTTCGTCCGCATCAAGAAATCCTTCTGAGGGGCAGTCGGTCTTGCAATTAATAGCTTTGGTATTTGGCCTCGTTACCGTGTCTTCGAAAATATCAAAACACGGTGCGTGTTGTTTTACTTCCTTAATATGGGGTACTGCAGGAGGGTTAAATTTGAAGCTATTTTCAAATGGTGCAGCCGAGTTTATTTTGCTTTCGATGCAATCGTCCGGCTCTGCAGATTGATTTTTAGCAGCGCCTTCTGTTTGTAGCGAAGCGTCTGGAACTATGTTTCGTTTTGATGTATTAACTGTAGTTTGTGTAGTTACCGTTATGTCGCCATAATCGTATACTGGTGATCCGCTTAATTTTGTTTGAACTGCTGCTAAGACACTGGGCGCCATCGATTTTCGTGCAGGGAGGAAGCTTTTACGTCTTATTTTCGCAGTGTTATGGTCAAAAATTGTTTCCTCCATATCGGTTGGGACCACAATTGTTTCGTTGCGTTTAATTTTTTTGGCGTAGAGCTCTGCAAACTCATATTCTTGCTTTGCAATTGGATCATAGATTTCATCATAATTGAGTACTAAATTATTTTCTTTTGGAGGTACATAAGTCTCGTTAGGCGTTTGTCGTATTGATTGTTTCGCAAAATGTGGATATTGACGTACATTAAAATTGGGCCCGTTACGCCAATATATATCTCTTTTTTTTGTGAAATTATTTTCAATATTTCGTAGCTTAAAATTGCTATAGGCCTTAAGTTCTTCTAATTGAAACTCAACATTCGGCCTGGGATATAGCATATACTTTTTGTATTCGGGTAAACTACCTTTATCGGGTGCCTCTTCAATCGTAACAGGCACGATCCATTCTTTTTGTGGTTTATTTTTGGGAAAGAAGGGTTTCGGATATTTAAATGTCATATCAAATTCAGATTTAATCGGAGCCATAGGGAGAGTTTGCGATTCATCTTCTAAAATTTTAAAATCCCGACTTAATGTCGCATTTTTCCGAAATAATTTTCCAGAATTTTTATCCGTATGAGATTTGTTCCAAGGACCTGCCTCCCGTTCATTTTCTTGATTGCGAGCGACACTAATCATTGAAGTAATCAAATTTTTAACCGTCTCGCATTGACCAGTATCATTTGCGTGCTTTAACTCAATTGCTGTCCCTGGATTGTCATTCTCATCTGTTATAACTTGAACTTGTTCAAAACTGCTTTTCGAAGTAGTAGAACGATTAACCTATATATAAAAAGTATTATGAAACAGTAACGTTATTATTGTTTGTATAACTAAATAAATTCTAATTTCAAGACAAATGGAACAATAATAGTAGTTGTTAGAGCCGCACCCAATGGATTAGAGTTGCACTAACTATATTCATTTAGATTGAAAAGCACAATTTAACAAGCCACACAAGCGAAATTCGTAGAATGTGAGATAAATATCTATTAAGAAGTTTTATTCTTCTTTCGATTTTAGAGAAATATAATAATACCTGAACTTAGATAGAGATGGAAACAGTGGTTCGTATAGTCTGCATTTCTCATAAATTTTTACTTTAATCTCCGTTCCCATCATAAGTTACACAAATTTATTTATAAATATTTAAAAGCCAAAATAGAAATAAACAAGTAAAAAAAAAAGAGTCATATTCAACATATACCTCGGATGTCCAAATGCAAAACATTTTGTTAAATGTGGCTGCGTCATTTGCGCGATTAAGATGATTTTTACCATGTACTTCCAGCCCGAAATATTTATGTCAATTGTAATGTCAATATCTCTGATCGCGTGAGGCACACAACATGCATAACATTCTCTATGCTATGGTTGTTAAATCCCAAAGAAATTTCTATGTTGTGCATTTAAGTTTTCTGTCCAATTTGTACTTTTAATCTCCTACTCAATCTATGACTCAATTTTAATTACTCTACTTTAAGCAAACTTTTCTTTAAGAAAAATAAGCAATAACAAAAGTAATATATATCTATTATATGAAGCTAAGTACTTACTTTTATTGTGCCTGGCATTGCATTTTTTATTACAGAACCCGTGCGTACACTTCCAACATTATGTTTTCGATGAAATCCCTTTAAGGAAGCTAAAGCCGAACGTCTTTCACTTAACTGTCGATTGGTTTCTTCTTTAATTGTTTCATTTTCTTTATATAATAGCCTTTGGGCCACTGTATATCCAAAATGTTGATGAGCTTCTTTTAAATCTTCTAATGGTTGCGCACGACAAGCTATGCCTTGTCGAAATATTTCATCGGCTTTACGGACATTCCCTTCCAATTCGTAAGAATAAGCCCAGGATATGTAAAAATCGGCAACCATGCCACCAAAGCCTGCTTCAAAAAATCGTTGATAATACGCAGCCGCATCATTAATACCATCCATCTAAAAACGTTTAGGTTAAATTTTCTCATTTAGACAGATTTAAAAGAAATTGAAATGTTTTTAAAAGACATAAAAATCTATCTGGCTGGTAATCATATAGAGAATCTATGCAAATTTATTTAATAATTGATTGATATAGAAAAAGGGCGAAAAAAAAAAAATTACATGTTCACGTCATTATTTCGAAGAAAAATTGTAACTAAGTAGAGAGGAACAATTTTTTTTTTCAAAAAGCATCTAACTATAATTATTACACCCACCACTGTAAGATTGGGATATAATTATTTTGTTTTTTTCAATCCAAAAGGAAGCTTCAGAGACGCTAGAAAATAAATATTCTTGATCATCGTGAAATTCTGCGTTAATTTAGCCATGTCTGTCCGTCTGTAAGGTATGTGTTGCTGGCACTCTTCTGGTCGCAAAAATTGAGATATAGACTCCAAATTTGGTAGAAACATTGGAAGTTTCGATACTCTACTCCTTGCGCGCAAAAATGGAAAATATCCGCCATGCCCACACAAAGTTAAATTTTGTTTTTTATCACTTTTTTGAGGTTTTTCGCTTATTTATCGTAAGACAAACAAGACCGAAGAAGACCGTTTAAAACTATTTTGTACATTGCTGCCTAAAAATGGGTTAATTTTACAATGAGTATTGTAGACACCGCGATTAATTTTTTTTGTTTAATACTACTGATATCAAATAAAATACCAATTCTTAATAATACCAACGATATGGGCTCCTAGTTAAAGAACTTTGCGAGTTGAATGCGAATAACATAGTGGTGGGTGTGCGAAATTCAGACGCCGCCGAATATAACTTTCTTACTTGTTAAATTAGTCAAGCCTACCTTTAAAATCAATTGCAAGGCCCTTGCAAGGCCAATTTTCTTGGAGAGAAAGTTATGTACTGAGAGAGATGAAAACCAAAAAGATAGGAAACGATAACGACTGACCGTGAAACATTCAAACTGGGTGCGAAATTAGGTCAACAAAAGCAAAAAAAATTCTTCTTATACATAAGAAGCACTTTACCTTAAAGGCGCAGACATTGACCAAAATATCGAACAAAGCGCATCTAATAATTTCTTTGATAGCAACGAAGACTCATTGTTGATTGTAACACTTCTATATACATATTTATGACTCGATATTGAATATAATAAACTTTTAAGATTATAGTTAAACTTACAAATTTAATGAAAAGTCTTATCATCCTTCCATCTTGATAATACCGTTCGTCGCTTGCAAAATAATCTAAACACTTCACAAGTACTTGCTTTAATCCCGATTCTTTACCGCCCGAGGGAAAACTTTGTTCAATCCAATCAATATAGTTATACCAGGCACTTAATGGATCATCTCCTCTATAATTATGAATTTCATTTTCTAGTTCGCGCCGTCTCAACGTAAGTTCTTGTGATGATTCCATGGTTAGCGATGCTTGCAGAACACTCGCATTACGACCTGTCGCCAACGGTTGTATATTTTCCTTTGCCTCATCAATATTCATTGTTGTCAATGTTCTTTTCTTTTTTCTTGGAGATTAATGTAGTTTAGAGTTTTTTGTCAAATAATTGCTTAAACTTATAGCAATAAAATAAATGAGTATTTTACTATATATACTAAAGTATGAAACACAGTAGTATTAGGATAGAGTACAAACTATTAAACAATATACACAAAATATGTAAATGCGCCAAATTTAAAAAAAAACTCGAAGAATTCTTCTGCGTACATTTATGCTCTTTACTACACACAGAGTTGCATTGGCGAAAAGCACGCAACTACATATATGTGCGTGCATAAAAGATTATAAACTTTGGACGGATGAAAACATAAGCGACATATTTTCACTTATTGGTATAATACTAATGGAAAGATTCAAAATCGCAATACTATGTGAAATTCTCTACACACGGTTCCTAAAATAGTACTTTCTGTTTTTTTTTTTCTTGGGCGTTTTTACTATACATTAAAGAAGCATTTAGCATAAGAGGCGGCACATTTAATAAAGAGAAGTATGTAGAAAAACACAATCCAGAACCATGAATTAACCATTTAAAAATTATCGAAACTGCTTTCAATTAAGGGTCGCATTAAATTATGTTAACTATTTTGCATCATATAAAATCGTAAATTCGTGGGATGTAATGATGTAACAATAGCAAGTATGTGCTGTTTCATTGCTCTAATCCGCAAGATTTGAAAATTTAAATCAATATAATGACAGCCTCGTTTGCAATATATTAATAGCTTGCTTAATGGCTGGGGGGTAATTATGTAAACAGGTGATCATCGCCTGATTTTATTGAGGAGACAAACTTTCCAATATTTCCCTTCAAATTTTCGATTGCATTTTCTGAACAACTGAGAGGGATGTAAAAAATAAGAGCCAAATTGATGTTTATTTGATTTTGTACAAACAAACTACATATACTAAACAATAACAGGCGTGTAAAATGAAATGAATAAAAAATTATGTAGAATTTGTGTTAGCATATATTTAGCTTAATTTAGTTCGATATTTAAAAAAAAAATTGTACTTACTTTTACCAAATCTTTTTCTATTTTTATGAAATTTTTCTAAAATTTTGGAATTAACAATTGATTTTCTAACAGCTGTTTATATTTTTATTTTACAGCTGTTTTTTTACAAACGTGAGTCTAACAGAGAGATTTGTGTTAATTTCGCTTGGTTATACTCAATGCTAATGCAAATTTACTCTCAGCGACAGCAATTTTATTGTCGCCAAATATGACGTAATTGAAGGAGCACATTTGGCGATAATCGCCAGCAACTTAGCCAATATGATAAGATACTCTTGGCAATTATCGCTTGCTTACTGGATTACCCGCCTAACTTGAAATATGTGTAAAACAGTACCAATAAATAAAGACAGACCTGTTAGCCTTCTATAGATATGAACGAAAAAATTAAATGACATAGTAGAATTTTCGTAGGCAGTTTTCATATTCAGTTCTTATTAAAAAATTATATGCGCTGATGAAAAATAAGAAGATATTAGTTACAGGTGCCGGGCAAGGTTAGTGGATTATTTTATAAATGTATATTCATTATAAATGTGTGGTTTCGATAAATATTTATGTAGGAATCGGTAACGCCTTATGCAAACAACTTGCTAATGCCGGGGCGTGTGTTATCGGTGTAGGACGTAACCATTTAGAGCAGTTAAAGGCAGATTGTCCTTCCATTGAAACTATAAAAGTTGATCTAAGCGATTGGCAAAAAACCCGTGACGCCTTGGCTTCGGTTGTTCAATTGGATGGTCTAGTCAATAATGCGGGCGTGGCTTATATTAAACCTTTTTTGGAATTAACAGAAGAAGATTTTGATAAGTGAGTTTTTAAATGTTTCGTTCAATTTTTCTATTTGAAAATCTTAGAGTTTCGCCCGTGGGGCAATTTTAAAAAGGGATTTTTTAGCAATAATGTATGTGATTTTATAGCTTATTGACTAAGCAGATAAGGTCGACCGCAGTGTTACCTTACTATATATAATTCTTAATCTGTCTTCTGAAGTAGTGACATGTCCATTTCTCTTACGGGATTTTCAAAATTTTGCCTATTTATGAAATAGATCTCCTAAGGAGGTCTAATTTGAAACCTGCTAGGACAAATGTCTAATCACTTGATACTTTGACTTTACTATTTGGTAATGATTTTAATAACATATTGCTTTTCTTTATAAATAGATGAATGTGTGGTTCTTTTCCCTGAACATTTAATAAAGATGATGTGTTCTCAATCAACCAATGAATGTAGCGATTCCGATTAACTAACGAAGATTCGAAAGATTATACCTTGCTAGTTCACTACTTATATCGGAAAGATAAGAAACACCTGTGGTGTTCAATATTAATTTTTCGAGATCTTATATCTGGTCCAGTAGTAGTCAAAGATAATTTTCCATTAAATCAAGCATACGTTCTCTAGGACCTTAACGGTAAAAATTCATGATAAATGTTCTTTGTGAGTTACGCAAGACGTCATAATTTTTTTTGAAAGAGTTACACGATATGTAGCTGTTGTATTAGCTTTTAAACACCTGTTTTCTTGCTATACCTTTGATCTGCACGAAAGAAATTGGGTTCACAAGTGTCCTCTTATTGGACTCTGACGCAATCTTTGATGATTTCGGGAGCTAGCTGTAAAATAATTGGCTATTCCACCAAACTAATTTCAATTTAGAATTCTTTTTATCATACGCTATAGTGTCATGGTATTCAATCTTATATTAGAAATGCCAAAAAGCTTACAGTTAATAATTTCTACTGCGTTTGTACATTTCAACAAAGATGCTTTCATACAACCCCAAGGGAATACTTTCGATTTAACTGACTCTTTACTTATGTAGATTATTTCGATTATTTCAAAATGATCAATATTTGGAACGCTATAATGCACTAAAGTCATAATTTACAATTTTAGCACTTTTGATGTAAACATTAAAGCTGCATTTAATGTAACTCAGATCCTATTACCCCAACTAAAAGATGGTGGCAGCATAGTGATGGTTTCTTCATTGGCAGCATCACGTTCTTTTCATGGTCATGCCGTGTACAGCGCTACTAAAGCAGCTTTGGATTCTTTAACGCGATCGTTAGCTTTAGAATTGGGACCGCGCAAAATTCGTGTGAATTCGGTCAATCCCACAGTTGTATTAACAAAAATGGGTCGTCAAAACTGGAGCGATCCGACAAAAGCAGAACCCCTCCTTGGTCATATACCACTGAAACGCTTTTGTGAAGTTGACGAAGTGGTTGCTACTATCATCTATTTACTTGGCAGCCAATCAAGTTTTGTAAACGGTCATCATTTAAATTTGGAAGGCGGCTATTCGGTATCGTAACGACCATATAAGATTATGTTTGACTAAATTGTTTCTTTTTACCTTTTTTTTTTTTTTAATTAAACAAAATTTTGAATATTGAAATTTGAATACATTTCGCACATATGTTAAACATTAGCATAATCTGTAATGTATAGATAATTGAAGCAATGTTAAACCTAAACCTAAAAAGGGACTATGATTGGATTGATTGACACGAGTTTGTCATAAACGCTTGATTAAAAGAGACTGTTATATTATACTACTATCGCGTATTCCCAATTATATATACATTTATATATATATATATATTTAATTATTATTCAATCATGTATGCATAACATGTATGTAAAATATGTATATGGAAAAAATACTTATTCCTTTTTTTCAACTAAAAACTTTTTTTTTTTTTTCTTTGATTCAGTTAAAAAAATAAGGAAACAAAGAGTACTTAAACATTAAATGTCTACAATGATTCACGCTTAAGATCCGATTTTCATTTGCTGTTGATTTTGCATTTGTTGTTGTTTCTTCTCTCTTTCACGTCGTCGCAACTTTTTCCGTCTTCGATCTATGCTCGCTAAATCGCTTTTGATTATGTTGTAAGTTTTACGTAAGTCCTGGATTTGTTTTAGCAAAATGGCTATGCACTGGTCAGGGCTGAGAGAAGGATCTGCGCAAAATAATATTAAAAATTAAAAAACAAGAAAAATTCTTTATTAGCTTTAAACATTTGTTACAATATTTAGGAGATAACGTTAAGGTTTTTCAATGAAAATGATATGATTTCTTCTTCACCTTGTCGTCGTATTATAAATATCAAAATCATTTTCTTTCGTTTCGTGAAACATATTCACTGAGATCAGGAACTTTATCATAGGAAATTATACGTCGCAATAACGTTTGGAAATTATCGATTTGTTCTTATTGAAATAATCTTTCTCATAACGCAACTTCACGTGTCTGATGTGAACTGAATTCACAAGTTATTAAAGAGACACCTTCACATATGTTAGTAAATGTGACCATATTTGCTTCGGTATAGTGAATGGAGTTCGTGAATTTTTTTCTATACATTGATATATATACACATATATATATATATATATTTTAAACAAAACAAAGACAGAAAACAAGCTCGTCATTTTTAAGAACTTTTATATTACATTACCCCAAGAATGGTGGCGGAGAGATTAATTATATATTTTTTTATAAATCAATTATTTACACGACGCGAATTGATAATCCTTAGATTGATTAACGGAAATAAATAAACTGCGCTTTTAATTAATATTTATGCAATTTCAACAATTGTGATGACATGTAGACCCATACGAAAATAGGATTCGATGAAATATATATGCACCGTTTAACACTAGAAGTACCAATAGAAGTACATCATTTTAATCCTTTGTAATTTTTGTTCTTCAAAAAAATATTTATACCGCAAGTAGTGTTCCAAAATTTTTTCGCTAGTTGCACTTAGATGAAAAGACCTTCAAATGACCAAAATCAATTTTTTTTTTTTTTTTTGGTCTACTTTTCCAGATACCGGTGACCTATACCTATTTCTACCAAAGAGGATCATTTTGATTTCCTTTTTTGTGGAGTTGCAAAAATAGCGCTAAGAAGTTGATATTTGGTGCAAACGTTACTCGATGCAAACGCTTCAAAAATGGTTTTAATCTGTCTAAATTCACGAGATAATTGCAGGAAAACATTAACAATTTTTTCATATTTTCGCTTACAGCTTTCGTTACTTTAGTAATATGTCCAAAATTAACAATAAAATTTTAATTTCAATTTACTTTAACGCATATTGAAATGTTTTTCAGCCAAATACTAATAAATTAGAATTAGCGTGCATGTGAATAGATCAGAACGGTTTCTTAATCATCAGTTCTTAAATGAAGTCCTTTATGCAATTTCCTAACGCTAAATCATGTTTATTAACAATGCCACCTTCTCTAAAGCGTAGTTATGAACTCGTATAACTTCCTGTTTTCTCACTGCCAGCTAAATCAATCATTGGCATTTTTACCGCGTGTTCGCTATCAGTTTTAGAATCCGTCACACGAATGTGCACTGGTAAGACGACGTGAGAACGGAAACTTTCAGTGTTAACAACGGTGGGATGCGGCGTTCGATTAGAATTGGCCAGGTTCCATAATTTAAGCAATTACTTGCCATAAATTTTTGGGATCAAAGACAAACAACTCACAGAACGTTGTTGGTAATTCTAGTGTTAAGATATCTCCGATTGTTACAAATGGAATGACATACTTGACATATTTTTATAAATCAATGCTGTACATAAAAATGATGTAATGCTAGTAAAGAAAGCATAAGTTATCCAGTACCGCAATAAAATCAATTTGAAAATTGTTATTATTGCTTTTCAAATGCTTACAAAATACATACCTAATTGCACAAGAAAATTATAAGGACAAGGCCTCGACCCGGATGCACTTTGTTGTTGATGTTGCGGTAAATGTTGTTGTTGCCTTGCTGAGTGTGTGGTACTACTACGCTGAGAAACATTATCTGAATTATCATCACTGTCAGAACCCGCTAGAAAATATAATAATATAATATTATTATTATTATTATTATTATTAATATTATTATTATAAATTTAGCCAGAGAATAAATTTTAAAACTCAAGTCTTAAAGCACTAGCATGTAAGGCTTTCAGTTTTTATTAAAAACTTTACCGCACTTGAGATTTGAACCCACGACAATTGAGTTGCTAGTCGAGACTCTTGCCCACTCGACCACTCAGGCGGATAATAATATAAAAATTTTATATATATGTACATATATGTACATATAATATATATATGAAGTTTTTGTACTTAAAGACCCTCCTAAAGTTCTATGTTTTAATTAGAGAATATTATGTTAAATGCGGTTGTGTCAGTTCGACGCACATAAAGATGTCTTAAACAGCCTGTAATTCATAATTTTCTTTGCACATATATGTAACGGATTTCAGACCAGTATCTTATGAAAATTATAATTTATAGCCGAATTGGCGGTCGGATCATAAATCAGCTAAGGCTATCACTTACGACTATATACGTATGTCAAATTTCTGCTTTCTATCTAAATTTGTAGGCGCGTGAACGTTCGATAAATGACAATTAGTTAACAGACGAGCGGACGAACATTGCTACATGGAGCTAGTCGAGAAAATTACGCTAATAAGAAATTCGTAAATTTTATAAAATCCCTTAGGACTATTTCTGGGTGTCACAGGTGCCAAAGGAAAGACAGTTAAAACGCGCATCTTTTCTTCGATGATGGGTGCATTAGATATTACTTACCAGCGTTCTTTTTAGTATTAGAAGCGAGAGGTCGCCGTCGCTTAGTTTGTTGCTGCTGCTGTTGAGGTTCATTGCCAGGTATGGAAACGGTTTCGCCTTGCTTTCGAGTACGTCTACGCTTACGTGGCGAGACTTCGTTTTCAATATCCATAGATTTTTTTACATCTTCACTACTTTCGTCATCTTGACTTGCGGAGTCGTTCGGTGAGCTGCTAGCTGTAGTAGCATTAACTGTACTCGTAATTTGTGTGCTTGGATTAATATTCGAAAAATCTTTATCATCTGATGTAGTTTCTTGCATTATGCCAGTCGCGGTCCGTTCTTGAGAATCTTCACGTCCGGCTATGACGGAAACAGGACTACCTGGTATCGTCTCCTCACAAAGCAATTGGTTTATGGAGTCGTTGTGATTGTCGGTAATATTCGAGCAGGATTCCAGTGCGGAAGAGGTTGTATGGATATCTTTTATTTGTGCAGCAATAGTAGGTGTAGATGACGTACTAATCGTCGTTATGACACTGAGCTTTTCTTTATCGTATCTTTGTTGCACGTCACTCAAAGGTTTCAAACCATCATCCGGCCTTAATTCTGTGCGAGGATCCAAATAGAAGCCTGAGGTGGAGCTTGGACCACTCATATAACTCACTGTAGGTGAAGAAGCATGAAATAGGCTTTTTGCGGCGCTTTGCAAATGTCCGGAGAAGCCGATTTGTTTCGCCGCTGTACAAATGGAACGTATTGTAGCTGTACTTTCTAAGGACTTCGCTACCGTCATGAATGCAGTGTTTGTTGAATTGCCTTGATTGCCCAACGTTTGTTGAATGATCTGGGTACTGGATTTACTGAAGTTAGTTTGTATGCCTTGTTGCGATGGTTGTGTTGAAATGTGTTGCAAATGCTTCTGGGTTGTCGGCTTCGGTATTTGTAATGCAGCGGCAGCAGCTTGGGCGGCTGCCATTACGGAAGGCACAGCGCTAGAGGCTACTACTACCGAAGCTGGTATATCGGGCAATTCAATGGGCACTCCCGTAGTAGTCGCTGTCAAAGAACTCGTGGTATGCGTGGTACTACTTGCCTTCAAAAGTGTACCAGTCGTTGTGTTGCTTTGTGTGAAATTAACACCACCTATTCCAGAAATTCTTTCACTTCTTGTAGTGCACAACTGTTGCATTCCCGTTGGCATTATAATAGCTGATTTTTGCGTCGCCGGTGATGAAGTTGATGTTAAAATTGCTGATGCTGCTATTGCTTTGCTCGGGGTTTGGTAAGTCATGACTGTTGTTGAACCTGGCAATTTGCTAACCAAACTGGACGGCATCGACGTGGTAATTGTGTTACTACAACCTGTGTTCGTGGTTATTGAACTCGCTCGTCCTTCAGCAGACGTTAGTATTTTAATCGGAGTAGGTGTCGGAATGTCCATTTGCGTATGATTGCTGCTGTTCGTGCTTTCGACAGAAGTGTCTAATTTAACAGGGGTTGTTGACTTACTAGAGTCTGGGCGCATTTCGACTGGGCTCGATTTCTGGTCAGATTGTGCCGGGGCTGATTCTTCAGCAACATCTTCGATTACCAAACGTCTCTCAGAATCGGTGCTATCGTTGCTATCATCTGAATAAGTTTCAGCTGCAGCCGCTGAAAGAGGTGTTGTGGGAGTTACAGGATGACTCGTAACTGGAGTACGTCTTTGTATAGCGCATTCCAATTTTTGTATGGTTTCACTCAGTTGATTTTTGCTTGCTATGGTTTCAAGCAAACCTATTTTCGGTTCAGGAGATGCAAGCGATGGCGATATGCGTTTGCTTGTGAGGAAACTACTTAATGATCCACTTAACAGACTAGTGCTCGGGTTCGATAATTCTGTGTTGATTTTAAGAGGTTCACTTAATAAACTGCTTGTGGAGAGATTTGACGGGCCCGGAACAGCCTCTAGTGGGGATTTTAATGCTGGATTTAGCAAGCCAGATATTACGCCTCCTAAAATTGGGAGCGTTTCTTTTTCCTTAATTTCCAAATCTTTTTCTTTTGAAGCCGCTTCTTGTTTTCTGTTTTCTTCTTCTTCTTTTTTTTGAGAAATCGCCTTTAAAACCTTGTCTGCTATGGAAGGGGTCGGTTTAGTTTCTAACTTCGACGGAGCCAAATCGAAAGCACCAACTGAGGCGGAAAGTAGTATTTTCGCATTTTCCAATTCAAACTTATTATCCCTACCGTTAGCGCTTGCCCCAAACGAAAGTTCAAATATATTACTCAAATCTTTGCGCGTTTCAACGAATGGGCTTCCAGCGATGCTTTTTGCTGTTGTATTACTTGCCGGATTATTCAATTTCGGAGTAGGGTTTACTGCTGACGACGTAGACGGCGCGCTGGCAAGAGATGTCACAAACGCCGTTGTTGATGTAGTTGATGCTGTTGACAGTGACGGTCTAACAGGGGTTGTGTCGTCTGTATTGGGCAATGACGTGGCAGTTAGAGGCGTTTGCATCGCATCAGTTAGTGCTCTGGTCGTTTCTTGCACAGTTTGGGCTAGTTCTTCATTTAAAGCATTAATATTTAGATTAAAATTGGGTGATTTACGTAAAGCATCAAATGCTGTTAATTCTGATTTTTGAGCGATTACGGGATTTAATAACGAGGTAGCATTGGCTGATGGTGTTAGATTAGATGTTGTCGTTTTGATAAGGGTTGGTGCATGCATAGAAGTAGCAATTACGGCAGGTTTGATTTGTCCCGCACTTGGATTTGATTTTACAATTAAAGAAGTTGCCAGAGATCCTGTGCCTGATGATGAGTGGTGCAATAGTTTAGCGTCTGCTACTAAAGGGGAAACACCACACGTATTCTTTTCTTCTAATTTTAAGTGTTTTGTTCTTTCGCTAATGGTTTCCTTCATAGGAGAACCACGTTTTTTGCGGTTAACCAAAGTGGACATCGGATTCGAGCCAAAACTGGTATGATGCTCCGTTTTGGAACATAACTTATTACGTACTAAATTCCCGGAGCTTGAAGAAGCCATACTTGATGTTATTACGGAAGAAGTTGAGGCTCCTACCATTGGGGATTTACGGATTTCAAACTCAAACGGTTCGGGATCTTTGAACTCATATACATCTGGAGAATTAGGTTTATCAACTGGAGGGGAATTGAATTTTTGTTCTTTACCGACGTTGGAATAAGAGGAGGATGAAGTGCTGGAAGAGCAAGATGACACCATTGATGAACTGCCGCTAATATCTAGTTTACTCATATCTGGTAGAGAACGTGAAGTCGACGTTGTAGATGACGATGAAGAATTAGATGAGGATACAGAAGAATTCGAGGAAATTGACGAGGGTGAACAAGCTGTAGGAGGCTCCACTTTGAGTATGTCTTTATGATGAGATGGCTCTACAAATTTCTTCGATGATTGGATATCGGTTTGCATAAGCTTTTTAGTTCCTTCTGCCTTTTTGATATTTTGCACGGTCTCTGGCTTTTTGCCCACTGCTAAGGGCTTTTCAACGATAACTGAAGTGTACTTGCTCACAGTAGAGCCCCCAGTATTTCCAAATCTTGCAGGAGCTATGATACTAACTTTTGCATCGCTGCTTAATACATGTTTCTTGTCCTCCTCCCTTAAGTCAACACATACACTACCACTTTTCAATTCACTTTCGGCTTTGCAAGATGCTATTGCGCTGAATACCTTAGATTCTTCCTTTAAAGGACTTGGTTTTGTCTTTAAACTTTCCTGTCGTTTTTCGTTTTCTCTGTCCTTAATAATTTTTTCCACAATTCTTGAACTGCTTAAAGGGCCTGTAGGTTTGTTTATCACAGCTACTGTGGGTGTAGTAACTGGCTTATCTTGTGTGCGTTGTTTGTCCGCATTTATTATTTGCTGGAATTTTTTTGTCATATTTTCCAATTGTGTAGTCTTGTCTGAAGATTGCGAATCATCATCGTTAAAAGAATCGGTTTCAGAAGAAATTTCTGTCGAAGATCTTTTATTGATTTCAATCTTCCGTTCCAGCTTTATGTCGTCTTTAAACGTGGTAGCGGTATTGACAATTCCCGGAGCCAACAATGTTTTAAAATCATAATCGGTTTTTTCATTTTTTGTTTTTATTACTGAAGAATCTTTATTTTCCCCTTTCACATCAGTTGCACTAATATCCGGATCAGAGCAAGTTTTTAAATTTTGAAATCCTTTTAATTCAGAACGTATCTGATTAAGATCGTAATCTCGTCCCTTGCGTGGAACATTTCTGCCGGTGGTAGATACATCACCGTCATCTTCATTATCGTCCGTATCTGATTGGCTATTGGGAGCCGAGATAGATGCTTTAGACTTGCCTGGAGATTTAAGTGTACCTGTATTTTTTCCACTACGTGCAGTTCTACGTACAGGCTCATCCGAGTCCGACTCAGAGTCTTCGGTAGGAACGGACACATCGGATACATTGGTGGAAACTCTTCGTGACGTATTCGGTAGCTGCCTTTGGGGACGTTTCTTAAGAGCAGAAGTAGCAGGTGACTTTGTACGACTCGAATTAGAAGCTACAGAGGACGGTGTAGTAGACCGTGGTGGCATGGAGTCGCTACGTCCGCGACCTCTCTTAGTAGCCCCCCCACTAGCCTTCACTGTTGAAGATGTTGTGTTATTGGTAGGACCGCTACCGCTAATAACGCTCGTGGATGACGATATTAAAGAACTCGCTGCAGGAGGTTTCGGGGGATTCTCTTTGGATTTTTCATTGCTTACACCTGTATTAGCCGCACGGCCTTTTTGCTTGAAGCACTTAGTAAGATTTTCAGCAATCCGCTCTCTGGGTACCCATTCATCGTAACGATTATTCCAGCCCGTATAATGCACCAAATACATAGGTGTTCCGCGTTGTACTGCAATCTCAATAACCTTGGCCTCGTATGTCACTTTCTTTTCATGATAATAAACTTTCAGTTTGTCGCCAGTTTCTACAATAAAATCCCCGGTATCAATTTTCTCAACTATTACTTCATCTTTTTTTCGTTTTCCACGCTTCTCATCACTTTGCGACGACTGTTTACGTTGATGTTTTTCTTTTTTGACTGAGACACCTGCACCTAAAAACGAGCAAGATAAGTGGTTAGAACATTCATCTACATATCAAAATTTTCGCTTAACTTATTTGATTTATGCAAATTATTTACCCTTCAAAATTTCTCATTATTTCAGTTCAAATATTTTTTTAAATTCAAAAATTGTATCAAAAGACATAAAATGAATGAGCATAAAAGTCGACAAAGAATATCCTGGAGATAAAAAATTTGTAAATGAATGTAAAAAATGCGAATGGCAAAAGGACTGGTGCAATTAGGGCAGTTCCAGGCAGGCCAACCAGAGAATACATTTTCCGGATGGTATCACCCCTAATCTATTTCCGAATTGCTCCTTCGCTTGGATTAAATATTTGAATGTTAAACTACTACAGGAATTTATCGGGAGCGACTACTTATTTGTCCGTCCTTTTGAAACCTACGCTATGAAGAAGTTCGAATGCTACTCGCATTTGTGTAGAATAACTATTATGTGTGGCTTGCGACTTTTTTGTTCGTGACAAGTGAGAGTTCGGGGGCTTGCGTTTCCAGGAGTTTTGTCAACTTTTTTTTTTGTTGCCACCATAGAAAGATGGGCGTCCTCTCGTTTGGAATATCAAAACACATGCATAGTTAGCTCATTCGCAAAAGATTCTGATGCGACGCAATCCTATTTCCAATTCTTTCATCAGAAAAATTTTGCGCAACATTATTTAGTAGCTAATTTGTATGAATAGAAAAAAGTTTAAAAAAAACCAGAGAATTATATTTGGCTATGAGCGAGTCTTTTATACATGTTATCTTAATATTAAAATAGAATATTGAAATTTTTAAAGTTCTAGCTTATGGATAGTCATGAGAAATATCCATATTTTTTGCTTTTAAAAAGATAAGCATTCTTAGTTTGACTTGGACTGTAGATGTGCCCTTTGATCAATGCTGTGAGAGAACTTTCAATGTTTCTGCCGATTTTGAAGCCGCTAGCCTCGTTTTTATGATCCGTTGAATGTTTACCCCAGATATTATATAGACATATGGACGGATATGCTTAAATCGATTTAGAATTTGAAGCTACAAAAGGTGAGTCCGTCTTAAGTCCTTCTGCGTATTGCATATGATCGCGAAAGGCTTTTTTTATACGAAAATCTCTTTAATACTCGCCGTTTGATTGACTTTGACTCGCGCCCAAAAAAGTGGTGTAGAGTGTTAAAAATCAATCTTAGTCATTCTTAGGTAAGGATTCTGTTAAAGTTTTCTTCAGCTGACATCATTCGTACATGAGATCGTATCTATATTATCTTATTTATTGAAGAGGCTGTTGGAAGAACATAAGCTAACAGACAAATTCTTCCTACGAAGATTCCAAGATTATGACGAAGCAAATATAATTTGTTTTCATTTTATCATTTCCATCGGTTCACATTTTTATCAGTTTTATAAACTACATTTCGGCGGAGATGCGTTAAAGTTAGAAGGTGTTACAATCTGAGATCAACATTTTAGTACATCGATCGTTTCAGAGTTATTTTCCGAATCGACCTAAGGTTGCCTGTCTGTTTGATGTTTGTCCACGTACTCCTGTGCGCAACTTACGGTTCTTTCGCATACACACGTCCTCTGGATAATCTCTGTTAAAAACGAATTACATCGATTCATATGTTCAACCATACCCCCCATCCCAATTTAAGTCATACCAATCGTCGTTTGGCCATTGTTCAATTAAAGGATTATCATGAATAGTGTGCTTATACATATATACAAATAAAGTATCATTTTTGTTGGATTATTACGAAAATTAATGAATAACAACACATTAGGTGAAATAGTGTAGGGTATTTAATTGATTGATCTTGTCCGATAATAACGATTTACTTATTTTAATACATAAACGTATGCTATATAATAATAACTTCATTCTTTTATTCTTTCATCCATCCTGAAAAATTGAGCGAAAAATGCTTAGTTGCTAAAGTGATACGTAACCCTTGCAGCAAAAGGATTATTATAATGAACAGATGATTCGCGAACACAGAAGATCTCCATATGAATTCTATTGCTTGATCAAAAAATTTTATCCAAATTATGAAAAATGTCAGAAATTCAACTAAACGGCTGGATGAAGAAACGGGAAACAAATCAGAATTCCGAAGCTAATGTTTTAACCCTAGAAAGACTGAAACTTAGTATATACCTATAATGCCCAAAGGCATTAAAATGATTGCTAGCTAATGTGTAAAATAATTTATTTCAAATTAATTTCAATCAAGTTATACAATACGTTATTAGTAAATATTAAATAATAGAGAAAACAAGGAAAATGTGCCTTATGTGTTATGACATACATTATAGACTAAAGTTCAACATTTTTCACAAACATACTTTTTGCGTTTTTCACAAATATTACTCGTTTTGTTATCGCGGCGAACTCATACTTGACCAATTCTGCGTTTGAACGGTTAGTTATATTCAAATATACTTAGCAAAGACACAAACGAATGAATGTTTACAGAGATACATTAAGCCGTTAATAGAATTCTGTTAAACCAACTTGTTGAAGGATTTTAATCAAAATGTTGTTAAAATAGAACTTTTGAAAAATTTTTCCAAAAATTTTATAAACAAAACACATCTTTATGTTGTTTAATTAAAACGTGATATGAAAAAGTTTTTGTATTATGCCGGAGGTTAAAGAATTGAAAGTTTGTTTAGCTACTGTGGCTAAGCCATGCTCTGCGAAAAAATGGAACTAGTCCGGCGTTAATCCTCTATTAATAGCGCTAACAGATATGCGCAGGTAATATTCAGTTTTGTTAGGAAAATTTTTTTATGGGACTTTGATAATTGCCATACTTAACTTAATGTAGGCTAATATATAAGCAATATTTGAAAGGCCGCTGTGGGCAAACTATGCCCTGTGAAAATATGAAGCTAGTCCAGCGTTAATCCTCTATTAATAGCCCTAACAAAGACGTGCAGGTTATATATTGAGTTTCGCTTGGATTATATAAAGAAAAATCGTAGCAATTAGAGTAATAAAGAAAAAACCGGTTACTATCCTCAACTGACTTTTGCCTAAATATAGCTCTCTTACCGGTCTAACTCAAAAAAAAAAAAAAAAAAAAAAAAAATGGCTGCAAACCGTGCTAATATGGCTCTCTTTTTTCCGTTTAACATAATTTTCAATCAGTAGAATCGTCCGCATATAGATATTTTTATTCACAAACATGCGCAATTAGATCTCAGTTTGTTAATCAAAAAACTCTGCACTTAAATATAAAAATGTTAAATATTGTGATATAAATGATACATCAGTTTTAAATTGATAACCATATAAATAAATTGGTTCTATTTTTTGATAACATGCAACGCTATTTAAAATATACTCATTACGAAGTATAGTTATAGAAATGTGCATGAGCATTATAGAGGGTCTTTTGCTATTTATAGGCTAACTTATGGATGCCCTCGCGGTAGAAACTTGCCGGTTTGAAGGCAAAATGGCCATCGACCTATGTTTGAACATCTTCAACTTTTGCGCACAGTTGATCTGCTAAATATGACTGCATCGATCTGAATAAGTTTTAATCAGAAAGAACTAAGTCTGGAGAATATGTGAAGTGCAATAAAACTACCAAGCCTAAGCTGAAAATTATTTCTTTGGTTGTTTTTGTTAGAGACGGACGAATGTACGCAAATTTTACAGTCTCCACGGCAACGCATTTTTTGCCCAAAATCTCGCGAACCACTTTCTGACTGTTTCGCAGCTTACTGCGTCTTTTCACTCCAAATCAACTCGAGCTGCATTTTTTTCAAGTTCAATCCAATTAAACACAGACAAAATGCAATACCATAAATGTCATTCGTTTTTTTATACTTTCATATGCGCTGATCGACAGCTTGTAAATAAGCGAAACTTGCATTGCTCAAACTTCAATTTCTAAGTTACCTATACCTGCAATACAAAAAGGATTGAACGCGTCAGTTACGTTTTAGGCAGCAACCAACTTCAGTTGCACAAATCTATTTGTACACCTAATGATATAATGAATAGCGACTTACAAGTCATTAATAGCCTCTCTTTTACTCCCATTTCTTCCGTATTTATGCTTCAGATTAAAGAGAATTAATGAGATTAGCTTTAGCTTGTGTAGTATTCTCTGTATTGATAGTGTAAGCAGAGACAACTAAATGATAAGATGGTCCAATATTTCATTTAAAATTCAAACTAGGAGATTATTTCCATTACCAATATGAATAGTAACGCTGTTAATTATCAACAATTTGACTGCTTGCTTTTTCACTTTCATTCTTTATCAGTATTGTACAA
Organism: Glossina fuscipes; assembly: GCF_014805625.2. NCBI lineage: Eukaryota > Metazoa > Arthropoda > Insecta > Diptera > Glossinidae > Glossina > Glossina fuscipes. Next base: position 1,973,216 of record NW_023998414.1, read on the forward strand.
ATTCCAGAACATTCTAATTTATCGTAAAATATTCTAGAACTTTCTAGAATATATTATAATATGAATATATACATATAATAGCTAAGTAAATTAGATAAAGATAAATTATTCCTTAAATATAATCCTTTTCAATAACAAATTTCTTTATGTTCCTGGATATGGAAATTTTCATTAAAATGTTTTTGGACCGTTTGGCGACGAGCATAATATTTAGAATTTTTCAATGTGAAATAAATGATGAAAAGAAACCAAATAACATTTGCTACGTATGTACGGGCATTTCATAGCCCGTATTCAGTTAAAAACATACAATTGTATGTGTTTCTGCAAACGTTTAAAAGAATGTCAAGTCACATCAAGAAATTATTAACAAAATCTTTGCCCATGCAAACAATGACAATGAAAGAATAAACATGCAAATGAGTGCTAATTAGCAGCGCTAGTACTGTTATTGAGAGCGAAAAGTTAAAAAATCCGTAATAGTCTCCCAGTTTGAAATTTTGCACAAAATATTGGACCATCTTCTTCGTTTAGTTGTTTCCATCTTTGTCTATTATATATATAAAAAACTCTTCATGTATTGCAATTTATACTTTACCTACCAGCCCTCTGCGTAACTTTTTACTCACAGTTTATTTAGTCGTTCAATAACTGCAAATTCTGACGTTTGCAATCAATAAACTAATGCAATAAAATTAGAAATTGAACAACGAATTAGAATTTTTGTAAAATTATTTCCCTACAAACGTAAATTGTGGATTTTCCGCTTTTTAAGGTAATTGAAACGCAGATTTACTAAATAAAACGGTCAATAAATGGTTATACCGTAAATAATGCATTACCGGTTTGCTTTAAAAACGTGCACACAGGGATGTTTACATAGTACTGAAACGAAGAGTATTTTTCCAATTAATAACAAAACATATACAATAAAAGTCGTCCTAAACAGTTTATATCAAACAATGGGGAGGTATTAATATTAAGTATAAGTAAGATTTATTAATGATATCAGTTGAATTTATAATTTAGCCGCTTTTGCCGACGCATTAACCCAAGTGAAGATACTATTGAAGATAGCGAATAGTCAATCAAACAAAATTAAAAAAATAAATTTGATGTTTGCTTTGTCGTCAAGTGTCGATGGGAAATTAATAAATGAAAATATTCTTTACACAAAATAATTCAAAAGAATGTGCCGATCATGGTATTGTCATTTTCCGCCAATAATGTCGTTACGATAGCGTAAATCATTCCTTTTCAGAAATCTATAAGACAATTGCAATTATAAATCACCATTCTAAAGATTGACACCATATTAAGTAATCTATATATATATATATATATGTATATATAAAACCTTGTTGCACAAAACTACCGCATGACAGTACGCGTCATAAGTTATTCGTTTTATAAATTTCAAACCAATATCTCTCAAGCTATTGGTGAAAATAATTTTCTTTTAACTTTATCATTTAGCGCATAACAACTGGGAAATTTTTTAGATTTTTTGGAATGCATTGATTAGAGGATCGATTTTCAATTTTAACATCTTCATCGATCAGTTGCAATAAAAATTGTCAACGGCGGTTGCTACTGAGAATGACTGATGAAGTTAAGCCGATCAGATCAATAAAGGAAAATCAAGCCTATTGCAAGGATAATAATTTAAAATGTATCAATACATTTAACTGCTGTAACATTTATCCATCACCGAATAATATAAGCCTTTCCTAATCTAATCTAAAGACGATAACATGTACTATAAGTAGAGTATTACTTACCATTATCAGGATAGTTAGATTGGAATGTTCTACACAAATTGTTACAGCCATAAAGTGCTGAAGAGTTAACAGATAAACGGTCACGTAATTTATGATCCACTATAGGCATAACGACAAAGGCTATATCTACATTTGATGTAATATGCAGCAAAGTGAGCAGCATTACGGAGACGTCTCAACCTAGAAGGCCTTTGTGTGTTTGTGGTATAGCAATATTTATATTGAACCTTTTGTAGTGACTATTTCTTCAGAAAACCATTATTGATACAAAGTCAAAAGGAGTATGAACAACAAATATATTGTTTTCTCTTATGACTCGGTCACAAAGCTAGATTAAAACACTAATTTTCCCAGTTGCTGAAGCACGGGAAACTCAAACTAGAACTACAGATATGTGCTAAACACCTCAGACTCAATGCTCATATTTGGTTAACTACGGAAAAACACTGAATGTATTCATCAATGTATATGATGTTCAGAAAGACGGATAGAAGTTTTGATACCAGGGGGGATTTAGTGAAGATATACATATATTAATAGATTCGTTTTTATTGCAATTTTTACGTTTTGTAGACGTTTTCGATAGCAAACGGCAAATTACTCCACGTATTTTCTTTAATACCCTTATAAGTTTTATAATCTTATAAAACGTTCGATTATCTTTTAACAAGACATAGACAAAGAGCTTGAGCATTCGAAAACATAACGTGGCCCTTTGTTTACGTAAGTTATAATAATAAAAACAATTTTATTTTGGTTACACTTTCCTTTTTTTAAAGCATCACTTGATTTGTTTACTCAATACAGTCGATAACAAGCAAAAAGATTATATTTCTCATCGTAGAGAAAATCTTCGCCACTCGTCGTTACAAATCAATGCATAAAAATTCAAAAACATTTTATTAATTATGGACGAGGCAAACGGCTGAATGCTCCTGAGCAGCATGTATTTGTATCAAATTTTAAATCTATATGCTTTCTATCTTTCATATGAAATGAATTAATTAATTACTGTCAGAATTGTGGGCTGATCGCATCAGGTTTTTTATGTGGTGTGGCTAAACATTTTTACAGAGATTTATATTGATATTTGCTGTTGGCTTTTGAATCATGTGCACAATAATGTATAGACTGAATTAAGCCTGTCTCCATCTTTTCACAAACGAGCCTAAATCAACTTAGAATACTAGGCCAATGAAGTCTGTGTGTGTCATGGTTCCGCGTATTCAAAATATTATAGATCGTTAGTAGATAATATCCTTTGCAAATATTTTTAAAATAGTATTATTAAATACTTGATGAAAATGATGTTAAAGTAACAGATTATTCAATCACGCTTTTTAATAGAATCCTCTCATATCAGTTCGTACTTGCTTTTCACCATAGCGAATTAAATGAAATTTAAAATATGTTTAATAATAACAAGTCAGAAAATTATATATCGATGCGTGTTTTAATATTGAGCACTTTTACCTTTAGAAAACTAAAAATTAAATTAAATGCCTGCACCGCATACTATTGGATACACACGGCCGGTTTTTGTCCATTTTCTCGTAGGCACAATAGGATTACGCAAGAATGTGAACAGCGTTAGTCTTCTATCTGAGCAAAACACATAAATTAGTGATTGCGAAAACAAAAGTGTTTTTAGTTTATATCGCGCTGTAGGTGTGTCCTTTAATCGATTTGGCCCATTTTCAATATCAACCTGGACAAAAGAATTTCGCTAAATTTAAAACTGATATCTTTATTTTGGCGACGAAGGGAATATTTTCCATGGACATGTACATAGATGGACATGCCTATGGCGATTCAGAATTTAATAATTCATCTTCTTTCAAATATCAAATAGTTTGACAAAAATCAAAATATCTTCCACGTCTCGGTTGTAAGGCAAGAATAAAATTATTGATTCTCCTTGCATAATGTATCTTGAGACTTGTCGCAATCTTCAAATACTATTATAGCCGTTAAACCAAAATTTAATTGCACATAAGTATGGATAAGATAAATATCGCGTAAATTTTAAACTCTTAAAGGCTTAATGATCGTTTCTTTCGCTGCATTAGTCAACATCTAGCCATCGCTCGCGAAAAGCTTTTATAAATTAGATCTAATGTGAATTCTTTTTTTTTTTTGTTATATCAATGTCATATTTTTTTTCCTAAGTCAGACGCCATGCTATTATGATAACGCACGATAAAAGTTCCATTCTCAAATCGTTCGATATTTGCATAAATAAGACTTAATAAAGCCACTCGCGCAGCTATACGTTACTCTATAAGAAATGTTTGAAATGTTTTATGTTTAACAATTCGGGTAAAATTTCGAAAATTAAAATGGACCGACAATTTAAGATAAAATATGATTTTCATCATACTTGTCATAGTGTTGTTTAACAAATCAGTGCGCGACGATATACTTCTTTGTTGTTGTCTAATACTTTTATCTTGAATTTATGTTTCGTTTCTTATATTACACAGGTGATGGTGTCATTAGTTCGAGCAGCTCTTAGGTTAAATTGTGTCTCATCGACTACTTTAAAAAATGCTTTTAACTGTTCGACAAAATTTAATCATTTGGATGACGTGTACAGATGGCGGCAAAAGTCAAACCAACAACACAGACTGGCAACGGGCATTGCCTCAGCTCGAAAGTCTAGATCTGAGAAAAAGTCAAAAACCTATCTATTAATTACGATCGCTGGCGTAACAATCGGTTACATGATATTTCTTAATCCTAGCGGAGTTGAAGGCAAAGCAAAACAAGAAATAACAACTGTACCTCAACCTGTAACGCTCAATACGGCACAGGATGATGAAGAAACATATAGGAAATGGCACGCAACAGAGCGTACAGATTTGCCCACCTATAAAATAGACGATGTGCATGAGCACAACAGCTTAGAGAACAAAGTTTGGGTAACTTACGGTATTGGAGTGTACGACATAACCGATTTCATACCAAAACATCCGGGCAGTGACAAGATAATGCTGGGAGCCGGGAATGCTATAGATCCATTTTGGGCAATATATCAGCAACATAATACTAAAGAAATTTTAACGTTGCTAGAACAATTTCGTATTGGTAATATTCGATTAGAAGATAATGTGGGAACAAATGACATGGATTCTACATGGGCACACGAGCCAAAACGTCATCCTATACTTAAACCAACGTCAGAAAGACCTTTCAATGCCGAACCACCAATAACCTTATTAGCTAACAGTTTTTATACACCGAATGATTTTTTTTACGTAAGAAATCATTTGCCCGTCCCCGTTATCGAAGCGGAATCGTACGAGTTAGAGATTGAAATAGAAACTCCTAAAGCTCAAACTAGTGAAACCAGCAAAGTTTTGACCTTAGCTGACATTAAGTCATTGCCTAAGCATTCGGTAACAGCAGCAATTATGTGCGGAGGAAATCGCCGTTCCGAAATGACTGAAGTGAAAGCTGTGAAAGGTTAGTCACATTAGAAATTAACCACTCAAGAATGTCTGTATGAAAATATTTTTGAAATCTTTTGCAATTCAGGCCTTTCTTGGAATGCTGGAGCAGTCGGCAATGCTAGCTGGTCCGGAGCTCGTTTAAGGGATCTCTTAATCGCAATGGGTGTTAAATCAAATGAATCTTTACACGTTGTATTTGAAGGGGCGGATCTTGATCCAACTGCAAGTCCTTATGGAGCATCTATTCCCCTTTCGAAAGCTATAGATGAGAGAGGTGACGTCATATTAGCTTATGAAATGAATGGTAAGCCTTTAAGTCGTGATCACGGATTTCCCATACGAGTGATAGTACCTGGAACTGTCGGCGCTCGAAATGTTAAATGGCTTACCCGAGTGACAGTAACAGATGAGGAATCGAGCTCACATTGGCAGCAAAATGACTATAAGGGCTTTAGTCCTAGCACGGACTGGGACACTGTAGACTTTACAAAATCGCCAGCCATTCAAGCTATGCCTGTTACATCAGCCATCTGTTCACCTAATGTAGGTGAAAAAGTCAAAATATCACCAGAAGGCTTTATAACTGCACGAGGTTATGCGTGGTCTGGCGGTGGTCGTCGAATCGTTCGCGTTGACATAACTGCTAATAAAGGTGAAACCTGGTATGTAGCAGATTTGGAACAAGAGGATCTGCCTGATGGCCGTCACTATGGTTGGTCTCTATGGACTGTGCATATTCCTGTAGATAAAAGCCTTAGGGGTCAAGAAATAGAAATTTGGTCAAAAGCAGTAGACTCTGCTTATAATGTTCAACCGGAATCATTTCATAATATTTGGAATTTAAGAGGTGTTTTATCGAACGCTTACCACCGCGTTAAAGTGACACTTTCTTAAATTACGGAAACGAGACACTATTATTAATAAGTATCGAACGCTATAATTTAATTTAACCTAACGGAACTGACAATTAATAAAATTACTATCTCCTATTTAAGCAAAAGCGAACATTGTTGCGAAGTGAATGCTTCCTTCTGAGAAGAATATTTTACTCCTGATAGCGAAACCTGTATAAAATTAAACCTTAGTAGAACTTGCTTTTCCTAAACCGTGCCAGTAAAAATTGCGGCAATAATAATAATATGTGCAATACATACTTGTTGGTGAAGAGTCTCTTGTAACTTGACCAGAAGATTCTTTTGAACCACCACTCTCCTTATCCTTTTCCTTGGATTCATCTTTCTCTTTACCAACTCCGGTTCCTTTCATTTTTGAAAGCGGTATATCGCCGTCATCCTTTAAAGATGCTTTCTCCTCATATTTTTCAATAATACTTTTGACTTTGCCTGTAGTTATGTTGGAGCTGCTTAAAGAGGTTTTCCGCTTGTTCTTGCTCGCGTCCTGACTTGATTCACTTGTGTTTTCTGATTCCTCTGAAGGCGCAGCAGCTACAGTCGATGTAATGTTAGCAGTAGTTGCAGAATTCGTAATTATAGATACATTAGCAGCCAATTTGCTAGTAGAAGCACTTGTTTCTTTATTAGTATCAGCTGGTTTGGGGGAAGCCACCGAATTCGCTCTTACTAAGCTTCGACCTTTGCTGCGGTTAGAGTTACGTGGAGACATAAGCATTGAACAACCCAATTTTCGATGGAATTCGCCATATGGTTGAAGAAACTTTTTAAATGCTTGCTTAACCAAATTCGTTATGCTTATTGTAACAGATGTAAAGCCCAAACGGATTGCTATTGACTTCCACTGATTTTGAGCTGTTACTCGATTATACCCGCCACGTTTTTGTACAGCTCGAAATAGACGATACAGATCAACGTCACGATTTTGTATAGAAGGTACCTTGTTTAAAGGAGTTCCTCGGTCATCCATATACTTATAAAGTTGGGCCACAAACCTATCTTTTTCTTCTCGCGGTTCGTCGTCAGATGAATCAAAGTCAATCTCATCTTCGTTTTCGCTCGACGAATTGCTAAGACCAAACAACGAATCGCGATCCCAATGAGGTGGTAAAATGTCGTTGTCCATATACTCAAGGGCAGCTTGCACCGCCGGTCCATCCTGTTTTGTGGCAGCTTCTCGAGTAAATTCGGTGGCTTCTTTCTTTGGCACTGTGTAGTAGCGACCGTCCTTAAAAGAACGCACTAGATATTCGTCTTTAACGCGGATACGCACTGTAGCCTAAATTGAAAATGAAATCTTACTAAATGGACACTTCTATTATCTAAATTCAAATTACTTGCGCTGTAGGTGCAACTACTAATGCCGGGAACCATTTTTCTTTATCCTTTTTCTTTGACTCTGTTTCCACACATACTACTTTACCAATATGCTCCTCTTTTTCGTTAACAACTTCCTTGGCATCGCTTTCGTCATCATCATCGGAACTTTCATCGTTCATATGGCCACGTCTTCGTCCACGACGACCTCCTACTACAGGATTTCCGAAATGTTCAGGATGCGTAAGCGGAAGTTGATCTAATGTCTCACTTTCATTAAAGTGACGGCCACTTTTTAAGCACAAAGCTGTCCGGCGCAAAGTAGTAATATCACCGTCGTCAAACACTACTGTATATTGCGAGCAATCTTGTATTTTGGTAATGGTAGCTTCAACATAATCCTTTCGCTCAGGATGTCGTACTTCTACTACAGCCCCAACTCTTAACTGACCGGGTCCCGTTTTTATATCGTCATCTGAGACAATTCCAGAGCCGAGGCCTTGTTTATAAGCAACTTTTACTTTAATATTGCGCACTACTTTGCTAACCTTGGCTTCGCAAAATGCACCTTTATATTTGGCACTGACCTCCGTGCCAACGAGTAGATAAGGTGGATCGTCGACTTGCTAAAAATACAAAATATATATTATTTGCAGCTACTTCGAAACCTTGTTAAATTGTGGGTCTAGTTAATTTTCTTTTTACTTTTTCTCTTGAGGGCAACATGTGTAATTCCTGCGCAAATAGACATACACACACACATAGAGATGCTGTTAGGCAATAATTAAGCGATTCACTTTAACTTACCTGCATTTTCTGAAGAAAATAACGTTCAAAACTTAAATTATCGCTTACAAACGCCACTTTTGCAAAAATTCTTTAAACATTTCTCCAAAATATAAATGTATTTTTTCTGGTGAAATCCAATTAGATTGCTCTTGCAGCGCTATGTCTTGATTATTGTTTAATTACATCGCCTTCTTTGAAGGAACAGATCTCCAAGTATTTTTCGTTTCTTCCACTTTGCGAACAATTCTGGTTTTAAACCAACTAAGGAAGCCTTCGTCCCGAAAAATATTTGCTTTTTGGCGGACGTAAAAATTTTTCACTTTATTACGTTTTTGTACTTCCACTTGACATTTGTTTGCCTCAGTGTGCCAACATTCAACTGAGTTTTATTATTAGAGTCAGGGCTGCCAAGCTTTTTTTATTTTTCCATAGCTTTAAAACAAATTCTCCAGCCTTCACGAATCTAAAATTCTCAATTCGCATTGAAACCTGTTTAGTTAACCCTTTGGGGGCTGACGCAATGAATCGTCATATTCGTTTTTGGATGGAATGTGCAAACAAAAACATATGGGTTTAGAACCAAAATTAAAAAAATTAACGTAAACATAACGACTAATTTTGTTAATCTTCATAATCAGCTTAAATTTTATAACACGATGAAGAGCCTGCTTGTGTTAATCAATCCATAATTAAGTAATTACCATTTATGACTCTCTAATAGAACAATTTCAACCTTAAAATATATGATCTGTATTTTAGGGAAAAAAAATACTGCATAATAAATTAGTCAAATAACCTTAAAAATTAAAAAAAACGATTAACATTTCTTCTTGAGCTTTTTTTTCTTGGAAGCCTTTCAAAGGAAAAGTTTTATTTTCTTTAGATATATTTCATAAAGTTTCTGGCACATCGAACTTGAAAAGTTGCTTTGGCAAATCATATCATGTTTATAAGACAGCCATAGAGTACGCAGAATGAAAAATAGGTAGAAGAAGAAACAAAGACAGTTCATTTTAATATAAAAATCAATTTCTCAAATTTTGTATTTATATATAAATTGTGTTATTTACATATTTTTTACATTACATAATTTGAAATTCTTATTTATATGATATGTATTATCGTATTTCCAATTTTGAAACCCTAAGAGGGTTAGCACAATGAAAGCGTTATTCCCATTTTCGGTTTGCTGACTTGTTACAAAAATTTATGGTAATTGACAAATCATATGGTTTTACTTTTGTATGCATACAAACAAGACAAAACGAAAACGACGCACAAGACAAAATAAAAGCAATTTACTTTAAATTTAGAAATTAATGTTCTCATTTTTGTTTATTTTACATTTACGTATTTTTTTTTTAACATCATTGGGAATTTTGGTTTAAACGACGTATTAATCTGTAAGAAATGAAAAACAAGCAATAGAAGTAATTTATTTTAAAGTTGATGTATATTCATCAAATTGTTTTATTAGAGAATGTTAAGTAGTTTTCAAATTATGGATTAATTAATGCACAAAAATATATCTAACATATATATTTACATATATCTAATCAATTTTCTTTATCACTAATCAACAAACAAACTTGTTTACTTTTAGATCAACTTTCCTATTCTTATTTATTATCAATCTGTTGTCGGTTATATTGATTTCTTTAGTTTTGTTTATAAAACCATATGTTTTTGTCTACACATTCCTGCGAAACAATATGGTAGCACATCTGATCTTTGCGTTTATCACTTGGGATTTTTTAATCTAAAAACGAAAATGACGAATTGTTGTGGCAAGTCCTTTATGTCGGAAAAATAATAAAATTTTGCACACTTCTCAATCTTTCCAGACGGCAAGAATTTTGTTAGACTTCCTCATTATAATAAATAAACAAGCTAATAAAACCACATAAGCCATATGTTCAAATCTTGAAATAGTTAAGAGTATTTTGAAATTTCAAATATTGTTTTGCTAATTTTCATGATGATATCGAAAACTACCATTTGTTTTTATTAATTACTTAAAAAGTTAAGCCTGGCTAAAACTTTGCGGCCTGTTAAACGCGTAAAATTATATTGTGTAGTGAGCCTTACGGTTCTAATATTAACATCCCTGCATTAAAAACATAATTTAGATTATGTGGTTATAATGGTCATCGTAATATCGTAAAAAAATTGCAATTTTCATGCCTTTTCTTAATGCAATCTTTATTGTCCAATACTTGAGATTTTTATTTAAGGAAAGAAGCGAAGAAATGAATTTACAGATACTGGAATTATTTAGTGGTATTGGTGGAATGAATTATGCTTTTAAAGGTACGTAATAGAAAGAAAATTTTCGGAAAGACATTATTTTAAAGGTTTTTTTTAAAGAATCGGGGATCCCTGGACAGATTGTCGCGGCAGTGGATATAAATACAAACGCAAACGCCGTCTACACCTACAACAATCGGCAAACAACAGTGTTGAATAATAATGTCCAAAAATTAAATTTGAAGACATTGGAAAAATTACAAATCAATTGCATACTAATGTCGCCCCCATGTCAACCTCATACACGCGTAGGTCATAAAAAAGATATTGAAGACAATCGTTCGCATGGTTTAATGCATATTTGTTCATTATTACCGGAATGTACATTTGTACGCTATATATTGATGGAAAATGTTAAAGGTTTTGAAGGATCTTTAGCTCATTCACAGTATATAAAAGCGTTAAGAAAAGCAGGATTTTATTATCGCGAATTTATATTAAGTCCAACACAATTAAATATACCTAATACTAGATATCGCTATTACTGCTTAGCAAGAAGGGATAAAAATTTTCCCTTTGAAGGTGAACACATCTGGACCGAAATTCCCACAATTAAGCAACACCAAAAATGTATAAACACAATAAAGAACATACTCGAATCTGATAATCTACTTTCTGCAGATTTTCTTGTTGATCAAAGGACTCTTGACCGTCGTGTACTGCTAATGGATATTGTTACGTCCAACTCTACCAACACTATGTGCTTTACGAAAGCGTATGCTTATTACATCGAAGGTACAGGATCTATTTTTTGTCCCTTAAAACCAGAACAAATGCATCAAATATTTGAAAAACTTAAACATTTAGATAATGGCAATAGCTCGAAAGAAAATCAAGCTTTAGAACGACGAGAGTTGTTGCAATCATTACATTTGCGTTATTTTACACCAAGAGAAGTGGCACGTTTAATGGGCTTCCCGGAAACCTTTAATTTTCCATTAGAAATTACAAACCGTCAAAAGTACAAACTATTAGGAAATAGCATAAATGTCCAATTAGTTAGCGAATTAATAAAAGTGCTTTGCCTCCAAGAATAGCTCTATTAGCTTTATATGATAATGGAGCAAATAAGCTGAGGAAACATTTAAGCTTACGAGCCGTCTTATAAGATTAGATTTTTTAAACTTAACAGGTAGTCTATAAAAAAACAAATATAAATTATATTTTTTATAAGAAAATCCACATCTCAGCTCAGTCGTATTAGCTCCAATGTTTCTTTCTAATTGCCATTTTTAGTTCAATCATGTTAGAAATCATCAAAACTTTTATACATGGAAGGTAATACATAATAAAATATAAATAATATAAATATATAATAAAAAACTAAAATAGAAATATAGAGTGGATAAAAAGAAAAAAAGATATCAATGCAAATACGGAACCCGTTTTCCGTGAAGGAAGTAACTATAATACAATTGTGAAGGCAGGTTGCCTTTGCACATGGAATCGGTTACGCTGGATACGTATCATTTCTTAATTTAATTTGAGATCCAAGTCGTTGCGATTTCACCACCTATCACTACCTAAAATGGATTTTTTTTTTTTTTAAGTGAAGGAGGGAAAGTCATCAGTAAGTTAGAGAGTTATATTTATGTTAGAGCGAATCTTCAAGACCTGCCCATCTCACACTAATATATAAAAATTGTAAAGTAGTGCTGAGCATGGGTTCGCTGATTTATAGGAAGTTTTTCCATACTGACTTTAAATGGATATATCTTCCGCGGATAAAGTATAAAAACTTTTCAAGATTTCAAGAAGGGCGTGCGAGGTCACTCCTTTCCTAATGTGAGCACACTATGCGCCGTTTTAAGCTTTCATTTTACTGTTTACTTCTATGAATAACAACGACAACTTTCAATAGAAGCGGGACGGAGGACTAAGGCGTAGTGCGAATATATCGCTTCAAAATGTTATGCAGATGAAAAACATATACAGGCATCCCCGACTTAACATGGCTATTTTTTACCGCGTTGTACCAAAACCTTGTTATAATATTTGGAAATTTTTTACCGTGTTGCATCGAGACCACGCCAAGCAGGAGGGGCCTGTATACACTTAACAAGGTCTGTGATCCGTATTTTATGCTTTATATTACAAATGGAAGAACATTTTTAGTATATTCTATCCGCTCAAAATCATTCTGCAAATCATCAAATCTTTGAGTCGAACATTCAAATGTCTTTGGTATCGGAATGCTCCACCTTGTTCATATATAATTTTATTACAACGCAATGTATTTGTTGTGAATTTAACCAGGGTTGGTTGGAACAAATGTTGAGAAAACCGTTGTTATCGTCCAGCAGATGGTAATGGATTAGCAGTGATGGTAAAAAGTCGCCTAAGATTGGCTCGAGGTATCAAGTCAACCATTTATGGCGCTATGTTTGCATTTTTACTCTTTATTAAGGAGTTTTGTAATATTGTCTCGACAAAAACTCGTCTTTTTGTGTACTCATGTGCCTATAAAAAAAATTTGGTCTCTGAACGCATGTCGAAAGCGATAACGAAAATCGAGTGACCGTTTCGAACGTGTATGTAACGTGTGCGTGTGAGGTTATTAACAAATACATATAGAAAAATATCGATGTTGCATTAATTTCAATAAAAGATATTCGCAGCAATAGCAAGCTAATAACGATTAGGGCGGTGCAAATTTCTACGCTATAGAATAAGATATTCATATATCATTGTCTTTTTTTTACTAATTAAAGATGCTCACCTAAACAAAATTTTGTTAATCCACCGTGAATATAAAAGCCTACGCATGTTGCGTTATTAGTCCAATTGGATTGAAGACGCAACGAAAAAGAACTTGATAATAGCAGAGTCAACGATATATAAAGATATTCCAGCATTTTGTTCAAAATTGAGGTTAGGAGATTCTTGGGTACTTTATCTGCACAAGTTACCGATAGCGGTAGTAACGCTGTTAATTGGTAGCCGGTTATTTGTTTTGGCAAAGATTCAATTAATAGTTTCTTGATATGATATCGCATTCTTTCAAACGTTTGCAAAGCAGAAACATATGCGATTATACGTTTTTAAGTGAATATGAGCTATGGTATGCATATAAGTGTGTGTGGAGCAAAAAAAGAAAATTTTTTCAGAAAATTTATTGAAACGATGAATAACCTTTTTGACAAATTATATGCCATAAAATTAAAAGAATGCTCGGGAATTTTCTTATTCGGAGCGCATGAATATTTGAAAGTTCTCATTGTTAAAAGTAAACGCGGATTGAAAACACGCTGAACGTTTTGTAATATTGTCTCGACAAAAACTCAAAAAAGACGTGTATCGTATGATTGATAAACGCCATACGCTGAATCGTACGCGGATCACGTACATTTATGTGGATCTCGGCGTGGTCGGTTTACAAGCTGGCCTGCAGGTTCGTCTTTTTGTGTACCCCTTTTCCCCAAAAAAAAAAAGTTGGTCTCTGAACGCATGTCGAAAGCGATAACGAAAATCGAGTGACCGTTTTGTGATGACGATAAGAGGCACGATATATCTTGTAGAGGGCATTTTTAGTGCATATGGTGAGGTAATTTTTATTTTTTTCCTAGAAACTAAGCCAGGACAGGACAATCTTGTAAAGAGGACGATGAGATGTTGCTTCCTTAAATTGTACAGAGGACGATGAGATGTTTTTAAAATGGGCTACGGATTGGCGAGAACAAATAACAGGGGATCTACAAATGACGAGTAAAGAAGGACTTGTGGACGTATACCCATTAAAAGCATATTATCAATTAAGTAATCAGAACGCCGATGACGATGGTTATATAAGAAGAAAACGACTTTAATATTGATAGTGATGATGAAGCAGCTACACCGGCAATGTCTATAATGAAGGATGCGGAAGAGGAGAGACAGATGTGCTTTCCAGAATATACCATACACTTAGATATTTTAGAAAATGTACGCTGTGACAAAATCTTCAAGATGAAATTTTTGAATTACCCTGGTACTAATTTGAAATATATACTGCAGAATGTTATGAAGAAAACGACGAGCAATGCAACTAGCATTGAGGCTATTTAATGGACTTTATGTTAATAGCTTTATTGTAGAAAAATAAAAGGACAGTTCAATTTGAATAAGTACTAGTTTATAATATTTTATTCATTTATTTAATTGTGGAGTATAAATAATATAATAATAATGTAATACCGCTAAACGCCGCGCAGAATATTTCAGGTATGATATGGGAAATAGGATAAAATGTATCAAAGACATATGTGTAAACAAGTAAAATTAATCAATATATAAATAAAATAAGTTAATTAGATAAAGATAAATGTATAATTACAACACAAATTCTTTTATTAATAAAACATTTCTTCATATATCTTGAAATTCGTTAAAGCATTTGGCGGACATGAAAAGTTAGAATATAGCACTTCTTCAAAATAAATGATGAAAAGAGAACAAATAATGTTTGCTATATAAATACCTGATGTTTGATGGTATGCATATCATAGCCCATATTCACAGTTTTATGTGTGTTTCTGCTTTGCAAACGTTCGAAAGAATGCGACTTCATATCAAGAAATCATTAACAAAATCTTTGCCCTTGCAAGCGTACAAATGGCTGTAAGTTATCGATGACAGATACACAAAAGGTCCTCAACACTCTTCTAATCACAATTTTGAGGAAACATCTTTGGAACATCTACGTATTACGTTGTATTTGATAACAACATTTTTGTTTACAACGAAAACATATGTTTTTTATTATTTGTTGTGCTCTATTCAGTCGTAAACAGAGCAAATTGCTCCATACACATTTTGACAATTTTTTTTTTTTTTTGTTACTCTCGCCACTTATTAGTTGTCAATTTGACAATAAGAATTTTCTTCTATATATTCATTTTCGATATCATTTTTCCATTGTTCTAGAAAAAAAAGCTATTGTCGCTCGAAAACTTTAAATAATTTAAAAATTAAAATTTCTTTAAATTGACGAAGGAAAATTAATAATATTCATTTAACTACAAATATTGTAAAAAAAGATTGTTTGCGATCCGCATAAAATTAGAAAGAAAAATTACAAATGAAAATTTCATTTCGTATAGGGAAAGAAAACACAAAGTGAAAAAATTTGAGGTGGAGTGAACAATTCATGAAAGACAAGCTTATAAAGTTTAAATTTTTTTATTATACGATATTGATATCATAAATAATGACTTTAATATGTTTGAATTTAACGAAGACCAGTTGTTTTTATTTTAACATATCTTCTTAAACAGTTTTACAATTTTTTGCAGCAAAAAAATTATATCAGACAAAAGATCCACATACAGAAGTAATATAAAGTCAGACGCACGCAAGACATATTACTACATTATAGCGACAATGGAAATCAAACTATTATTCAATGCAATCGCTAGTTTTTTAGATGGTTTTGAGGACAAAAAATACGCATTGCTTATAATATAATCATTATATATGTATATAAACAAGTCTCTATATCCTTAAAACAAAACAAACGAAAAGCAAACACAACGACGCTATCAAGGACAACGATATAACATTTTATTCTTCAAGTGTTTTAAAGCTACGAGGACGTTTCTTACCGTAAATCACCGTCATTAACTAAGTGAATCGTCCGTTTTCCATTACATACGTTTAAGGTATTCCACGCATCCGTGATTGAGTTGGGTGGTCATTTTCATTATCATTTGTTGTTATTATTCCATTAATCATTATACATAGATCAAGTAAGAAGATGAATACAAATTTTAAGAATTGAGAAAGTTACATAAGCCTTTGAGAGGATCTGCACTACTCGCGAACCAAATCTTTCGTATCGAAATCTTACATGTCTTTCGAAACTATTTGTATAAGTTATAAGATCGACAATTGCTTTAGACTATGAGCAGCAGTTTTTTTCGCAATTCCTTGGGCATTTTGCATATGCTTACATTCGGCATCCAGCCGAACACACGTTGATCTTTTAGATTAAGAAATCCAATATCTCTTGATGGATGCATCGACAGATAAAAACGTTAAGTTGGCTCATTATTTAATTAGGAATACATATACATTATAAAATATTTAATGGATATTTTCGCATGTTAGAAACGGGGCAATGAATGTAACCTGAATTCCTCGGTAGGCTTGTGGGTGGAAATATTTAGTTTTATGTATTTTGAGTACTAAAGTGTTAGTTTTGAATGAAAATTTGTGTGTCAGAATTTGTTTGCAGAAACAAAGAAAGCCATGGAAAAATTATAAAGGAGTAATATTTGATTTTTCTGTCAACATTCATTACGAGCAAATATATTGTTAGTTCAACGAGTGGAAAAATCACCGTAACGACGCCTATAATATGACCACAAATTCAGCTAATACTGATCTCTACTTGCGCCCTCTGCCTTTCCTTGATGCCAAATGGGTGCGTGCCGATCTCATAGCGTGTCTGCGGAATCCCGAAGATGCTGCTGTTTTATGGAATAATCTTATTCAAGATTGTGAACTAGTTTCCTCCGCGGCTGCTCCAGTTTTAAATGCTGCCGGCAACCTGTCTTATTTAGGTGACGATGGCAAACACTATTGTGGTGTTCAGAAATTGCAATGCTCCTGCTGCCCACCCAGCGATTATTGTGGCCCTCTGTCAGCTTGTAATTGTACTGCTTGCCACACACTTGATTCAGATGCGGCCATTAAAAAGATGACTACTGCTGCTCAGGTGGCTGCTATATATGCTCAACGTGTTGATAGTAACGAAATCTTTCTGTCTTGGTTGTGGGGATACACGCCAAATGCAGCAGCCAAATTAGATTGCCAACGTACCTTGCTAAATGAGATGCATGACACTGCTCTTCAGGCGGCCGGCAATTGCCTTTCCGCTCTACACCTACGACAACAGCTCTTTATCTATGAGCGATATTTTGTAGCCTTGACTAGATGTAAACAACTTCATATGGTTCAGCAACAACAACAACCGCAGCAAAAACCACAGCAGCAGCAGCAGCAGCAGCAGCAACAACAACAACAGCAACAGCAACAAATCTTTAATCAGCAACAAATTCAAACTAATGATAGTAATTTCACTCAAAATAATAATCCGACTATACCGTTTAATTCGTCACTGGGAGGACAAATGAATAAATTTGTTGCCAGTAGAGAGCGGTTTGGTAAAATTCGCCACGCTCCTTCACAAGAACTACGATCTCCCCGAAAAGATGGAGAACGAGCTACACTTGGCTTGGCTCGTGTGTGTACAAGGGCCGCTTTGAATTTTTCTTTTTTTTTTCTAAGGCGAGCTTGGCGTTCAGGTGAAGATACCGAGATGTGCAGTGAACTGTTGTGTGAAGCATTGGAATCTTTGCAAGATTTACCCGAAGCTCTTTTATTTGACACTTCACAGGTAACGTATACAACGCATGTTAGCATTGGGATAAACCCGTGATATAAACAGACGTTTAATTGTAGGTATCACCTCTGTGGATAGAAGTTTTGGAGCGCTCCATTAAATTTCTTCGCCAAGTAGCTTTGGGTGACTCTTTAGGAGGACGATGCACTGCCCCAAAAGAAGATAGGCATACTGCGCTGTGTTTGCTTTTAGAATTAGGCGTTCAAAAAGGTACATTAGCGGCTAGTCTTGAGGCGGTAGTGCTTTTGCTTACACTGTGGGAAAAAGAAAAGACTACCGACGACAACCGCGATGTCCCTCAAAATTCTGGAGCTCCCCTGATTCCCATCCTAAAACGTTACGAATCTGTCGGGAATTATGGTTTAACAACAACTAATTCCTCTGAAGCGTTGCCATCAAGTGCAACTGAATGCTTTTTACGTTTCCTCACCTTACCGGAACTTGAAGCTGCTAACGTAGATTTGAAACAAGCAGCAGTGGTAATTATTTCTCATTTAGATAGAATGGCTCAACCCCATATGTTATCAGGTCATTCAGTGCATGTTGCAAACCAGACAATAAAATTAACCATGACATCTAAGGGATCTTTGGAACCTCAGAACTCCGAAGAAAATGCTCATTGCGGTATGAACACAACTGATGGCAACAATAGTAATGGCGTGGATAGCTCGCCCATGTCACCACAATTACACGAACAACGTATATATGCATTGGGTTGGATTTCGCTGTGTCCAAATCAGTATGGTTTTACAGCCGAACCTGCTGTGAGCATTCCTTTGGCTGGCGTCAATAACACTTGTGCTCAGTATACAGCTCCAGTATTAAATTTTTATTTTCAAGTACAACAGGTTGTTATATCGGAAGAATATGTATTATTTTTAACCCAAGACGGCAAAATGTACACTTGGCGCATATCGAAGCCGGAAACAGAACCCATGTTAATTGAAGAGCTATCAGATGTTCATATAATTTTGGTAGCAGCTCATTGCGAAGGTCGTCACTATTTGGCGGTAGATAGCACAGGTGATTGAAGACAACGAGAGAAAAGATGTTTTAATGTCTATTATATTTATACCGCAGGTAATGCCTATTCTTGGGGAAATGGGGAAGGCGGACGTTTGGGCCATGCAGACACCTTGCCACGAGAGCAACCAACCAAAATTAAAACGCTGGAGCGTTGTGTTAAATCAGTTCATGCTGGCTGCACTTACAGTGCTGCTATCACACTCCATGGCAGCCTTTATACTTGGGGTCGCGGTACATATGGTCGCCTCGGTCATGGCAATTCAGATGATAAACTGTTGCCCACTCGAGTAATTGCTTTAGAAGAACACAATATTGTTGATGTAGCTTTGGGCAGCGGCGATTCTCATACCTTGGCTGTAACAACTACGGGATTGGTATTCTCTTGGGGTGATGGCGATTTCGGTAAACTCGGAAATGGCTCCTGCAATGGTTCGCAACCACCGCAATTGATTGAAGCATTACCCAGAGCGCAGAGAGTCTTTGCTGGTGCTCAGTTTTCGGTGGCCTTAACGTGTGATGGTAAACTCTATTCATGGGGTAAAGCAAATGGGGGCCGTTTGGGCCACGGACAGCTAGATAAACAAGTGCAATGTTTGAGCACACCAAAAATCATTAGCACTCTTCAATCCAAAGTTATTGTAGACGTTGCCATTGGGGTTTCCCATTGTTTGGCTTTAAGTTCAAACGGTGAAGTTTTCGGCTGGGGCCGTAATGATTATCAGCAAATATGTCCGGCATCCGTTAGCAAGGAGCCTTTGCTAAAGTATCCAATATTAGCTACTCACCCATCGGTATACGCATATGGCATTGCTTGCGGTGCAGCTCAAAGCATTATCTGGAGTCAGACATCTGTACAAGGCATACCAGTCCGTGTGCCTTTCGTTATAGATTTAAGTGAACATACGTTTCGATTGTTGGATCAGTTGCTAAATATGGTTTGCGGACAAGATTCGAATAATCGACAGACACCTAACCAGGAATCGGAATGTGTTGCTGTGGCATGTTTAAATTTGCTGCGATTGCAATTGCATGCCTTAATCGCAAACGGTGTACGGCCAATATCAGTAGGATTATCGGAAGGTTCTCGATTGTTAGTCAGTCTAAAAACTCGCATACTCTCATTGGCAGGCGGAGCGAATGTTTTACGCACGATGCAAGAAGCTGCACAATGGGCTCTTCAAGTGGGTTGGAGCGTTCTTTTACCAACCGCTTCAGAACGAGCTCAAACTTTAACTTCTCTTTTGCCGTCCGAGCCTGGTGTTTCAACGGCTGGACATCGATTTATGACTGACTTGCTAGTTGGATCGTTAATGGCAGAAGGAGGCTTAGAGACTGCCTTAAATCAGGCTATACGCTTGGAGTCTAACGACTGTGCCGACAACGGGCATAATCTGCCCTTATTGCATTTAATCAAACAATTATTGCGAAACAATTCAGCCCTTACTCAAGCCAAGCTTACACAACTCCTGTTACAAAATAGCAACGGCATTGTTAAGGTGGAGGAGGAGTCACCATCATTGTGTTCACTGAACGCGCAGGAGTGTTCAAGTCCCAGCTTAGATTTATTGCACAGATTTCAACGTTTATTATTTTCTTATATACATCAAAGCCAAAAAAGTGAAGATCTTAGTGGAGCAGAAATGTTACTCACTAAATATTTGCAAAGTGCGGTCAATTTATGCATACATTCACTGCAAAAGGCGCATGAAATTGCACTTCAGGGCAAAGAGGGTGTAGCCGATATTCTTATGGCTGACATATCAGACACTCTATTGTACGAATTACTTATAGGTTTAATTTTATTGAAACGGGATAAACCTTCGATTATGCCTGCTTTTGACTGGTGTAATCAATTTATCCCACTTTTACATGCTTTGGACAATTTGAATCGTCTAATTTGCGATAGCGATGTGCAAGATTCGGATGATTTGGGATGGCCGGGTATAATATGTCGTGGCAACCCGAGCAAAACTAGTATCCATTCTACGCAACCAGAAGAATGGATTTTGATACGTAAGCATGACCTAGAGAATCATATATTGGATGGAGGAAAATGGATCGTTCTCAACAATTTCGTTTGCGATATTAGTGAATATAAGTGAGTAACTTACTTTATCATTCCTGGATTAATTACACTTTTAAGTTAATTTAAATTTTGTTTATATTTTTTAGAGTTGATATTCCAGGGATCAAGGATTACCTTCGAGAAGGTATTGGTAAAGACCTGACTACAGACATAAGCAATAGTAGTTATTGTGCTCATTTGGAATACATTTTGAATAACTACAAAGTCGGCCGGTATGCTTCTAGCGTCAACGATGAGAAGGTAAATTTGCGGACGTTAAGTAAATATGACAACAAAGAATTTTCTCTCTTTGCAGCCCCACTTACAGCAAAGTAAAGTTCTTGCACATTTCACATCAGAACGGGCTCTGGCCTATTTGTTGGGCTTAATTGCAAACACTTTACAAATGGGTACACCGTTGCAGCCCGCAGAGTTGCAGGGCAGAACCATTTTAAAGTCTAGAATTTTTAGTGGCGGCCTACAAGTACTACAACCTAGCAACCCTTTTGATGAAGAGAAGGGTGAAGCACGCAGTAGTGCAAGTACCGCTGGAAGTACTCCAACGGAGCCCCCACCTCATAACCTACCATCGGTTGGAGCTTCGGCAGTTACTACAAACAATGTACAGCATCGTATTGAGACTTTAGTTTGTGGTTTGGCAGATGGTCGATTAACAGACCCATTGGTAGTGACATGGATGACAATATCGGAGCGCTTTTGTAAAGATAACAACCTTATTTGGCATCAAGAGTTCCCCCCTGAACATCCAGTCCAAGAATTAGAACGTTTGCTGACTGGTGTTCTAATACGCCATCAAAGCCTGGGAGGAATGATTTTGAATACTATTGAGCGGGAACTAACAGGCGTGGCAAACTCGGCAACCAAATTACCAAAGCAAATAGCGGAAATTATAAAACTGATTTATCAAACAAAGTGGTCGGTGGTGCGCATAAGACAGCAATTGAATCGCAGCTATAAAGAAGTTTGCGCACCCATGTTAGAACGTTTACGTTTTCTGCTTTATGAGGTTAGACCGGCAATTAGTCTAGAGCAGGAGGGCTTGAGAAGCCTCTCCATTTTGCACACTCTGCCACGCTTTAAACGTATCGCTCGTAAAATACTTTCAGATATGAGAGTTGCAAAAAAACAATTAGCATGTGCTAAGCCCGAAGACATTTTAAATGTGACAATCCAGAGCCAACATGTGGCACAAAGGCTGAATCAATCCCAGGTAAATATAGTTTAAGTATATTAGTAACAGACTAAGACTACATTTTTGATTAACTACATTCTCGTAGGAATGTCTCCTTGATGCAAGTCATGTACAAAATATAAGCGATGAAAACAATTCTATATCAGCCGCAGAGCCAGTGACAACAATATCCAATTCCGCAACGATATGTTCGCATTTAGCTCGTAATACATCGCACGAAAATCTACTGGATGGAGGAGATAATAATCTTATGTCAACTGAACGCAAAACCGTTAATGAAGAAGTCAAATTACAAGCTCCTGAAATTGACTTTGAGGATAAAAAACCAGACGCTGAACCTCGCCTGAATAACGACTTTATTCGTAAGCTTTGTGAAAAGTGGTATTTTTCTGGCGAGTTGAATGTAACACTTATGAATGAGATAGTAGGGTTTGTTATGCAAGAGGTTTGTGATGTGGAAACTGTGCGACGCGCCATGTATTGTCAAGTGCAGCGCTATCAGATCCGACGTCAGGGCTTAGAAATGTTTCATACTATTTTGCAAGTTAATGGTTTATTAGATGCGGTCAAGTATAATATATTGAGTGGTTACTTAGGTCTGCATCTGAAAAATAGTAAAAACACCACTTTGAACGTCTTAGATGATCTTAACTCTATAACAGCATTTCAGAAGGCAAATCTGATGTTAGCTCAAGCTCGAATTTTGGAATGGGCTATAGAAGAGTTGAAACGTTTAGTCAATCAAGAACAGATCCAATTAAAATCCAAATGTAATGTAACCGGCAAGGACAACTCAAATTTAGGCACTTATGTATTTTTAAAGAAATTGCCTAGAGCACGTTTTCTTCTGAGTATATTTGGAATTTTGGCCAAAGACATGGGTCCAAATGAGTTAAGTCTATTAATCAATTCTGGAACGCTGGGAACTGTTTTGGGTCTACTCAGCCAAACAGGTGGAGATATACCGGCAGTCAAGAAAAGATATGAATTGTCTGTTGTGTATGAAGATACTATATTGAAACAAAGATCTAATAAGGCCAATCTATCTGGTCCGGAATTGGCAAAATTAATGAAAATTGGCACACGTATTGTCAGAGGAGCTAATTGGAAATGGGGTGATCAAGACGGCAATCCACCTGGAGAGGGACGCATTATCAGTGAAGTTGGTGAAGATGGGTACGCATATCAAATATTTGTGACTTCTTTCGTAATTTATAAAAAATCTGTTTACAGGTGGGTTCGTGTAGAATGGTACACTGGCGCCACCAATTCCTATCGCATGGGTAAAGAAGGTCAATACGATTTACGTTTGGCTGATAGTGCCTTAAATATTGCTTCGCCGGATACAGAAACTGAAAAAATTGAATATTTTTCTGATGCTCAGTTAAATGGAGAATCTCATCCAAACCCCTCTAAATTATTACGCTTTGCTTGTATTCAAATGCTGCAAATTTTATCTGTAGGCATTGGATTGCATTCTGAGAAGATGAATAAACATGCAATTTATGGTATATGTTCCATGTTTCGTTCTATACTAAATCCTGATTCAACGTTAGCGAACATTTGTGGTCTTGATAATTGGAGAACATTAGGATTTTTAAAATCCATTGCTGGTAAGCTTGATAATGTTCAGAAGCTATGTCAGTGAATTATTGTTAAACATAAGTGCTTTTTCTGTTAGAAATTCTGTACGCATTTATTTTATCACTTTCGCAATAGGTGAGTCTCCAGCATTATCCAAACATTTAACTTCTTCAATATGGATTAACTTCTACATAAATCTGCTTGAGCAACCCACCCTAAGAGAGCAGGATGTGTTTCGTAAGATTCACTGCCTTCGTTTATTGCAGATTGTTCTTGTGTATTGGACGAGTGAAAGCGATTTACCACGCATGTGTGCGCTCGTCCGACAAATATTTTCCACCCTGGGTAAATTAACACTCTACTGTCCAAACGATTCTTCTTTGCTGCAGACAACAAACGAAAATAAACCTAGAGTACTGTTGACAGCTTCACACTCTGGCACTGTAGCTGAGGAAATTGTCGCCTTGCTAAGACGTTTACATACACTGCCTGTTTGGAATACATCCATAAACTCATTTTTATCGCAAAAGTTGTGCGTAGCTGCTGAATTATTTGGCGAAGACGGTTTAGACTTACAGCATCTAGAAAATGAGTATATATTTGTGATGGGCGTATTGAGTACTATTGGAGGTTGCGATATACGACCGCGAGTTGGTCTTCAAGTACATTTTGAAGGCGATTTATGCACTATTTGCCGGTTTACCACTAAAGGAAAATGTTTGCTTAGTATGGCTTGTCAGTCGTTGAGCGGTGAATTTCGCCTCCTTTCATTGAATACTGCTCTAGAAGGCGCCGACTATAGTGTGTTCAGTTTATCTCGACTGCCTATGAACGAGATGCTCTTAAATTCATGGTCTGTTCTTCTCTATGGTCCTGGAGAAAGAAAAGAGTCTGTTCCCAATGTCATAGATATAAGTCTTTTGCGTTCTCAACAAATACAGTTAGCTGTTCTTAATGCAAACTGCGTTTTATATCGTCATCAAATAGCACTTAGAAAAATTTTGAAGCAACGTTCCCCTGGAATGTGTTCATACTCATCAGAAGAAAGTGTATCTGAGGAGGAGCAGATACAAAAACCAGTTGGAGATGCAGATACCCCGCGGACACTGGATTCAAATAATGAGGAATTTTCCAATGCTTCTTTTTCAGGTGCAAATGAGAATGAACTTTTAATACAGAGTATATTGATTAGAGCAACACAACCATCCCCTGTTAAAGCGTGCTATAATTACAACGAGTTAGCCACAGCTGCTTTAAATTGTGCACAGGTGCTGGCTTCTCAAGTTCATTCGGAGATAAATGATTCAGGACCGTTAAGCGGACGTAGCGGTAATGTAATGCCTTCTATTCAACCTACTATGATTCATGGCACACCAATTTACAACATGAGTGTATTCGACGAAGCTACAGGGACTAGCAATCCTGTGGCACTTGAAACGAAATCGTCTGATCAATCAATAGCCTTTACTACACTCCTTATTTCACAAATAACTGAAATGGGTTTCAGTAAAAAATCTGTAGAACTGGGTGTTAAGCAACTTACCATACATCCAGATATAATACCGACCCCGGAGCAAATAGTACAGTGGATTTTAGAACATCCGGATATTTGTAACAATACTATAGATCCTATTGACTATAACGATCCATCAGAGTTGGAGACTAACACCAACGCTATGATGGCCAATAAAGTAGCTTTATTGCAGGATCGTGAAACGGACTCTGATAATGAGAGTTTAGATAGCAGCTCGGATACAGTTGAAGGTTCATCAATGCAGGATCAATCTGTAAAATTCGAGAGCCGAAAAGATTTTCAATCAGCAGATCAATATGCTATGTATGTCCGAGGTTTGGTTACCCCCGGAATGATAGTGCGCTGTTGTTTAGATTTCGAGGAAATCAAGAAGGGGGATATTGGCACTGTTCTTAAAGTAGATACGGAAGGCTTGCACGATCTTAATGTTCAAGTGGATTGGCAATTACATGGTAACACATATTGGATGTGTTTTGCTCACATTGAATTGCTTGAAATGTCTCGTGAAAAGTTAGTTTTTAATATGAATACAGGCCGTTTATCTCAAATACAAACGGGTTCTCAGGTACGAATGCGTGCTGCTCCTCGTTATAAATGGGGCAATATTTTACGAGGCAGTGTGGGAACGGTAACCGCAGTTTGTGGTAAACATGTTAGCGTGGACTTTCCACAGCATCCAGGTTGGAAAGGTTCTATTAACGATATAGAGGCGGTGGGAACCTCGGTACAGGGCAGTACCTTATTGGGCCTTAATAGTTTATCAACTCCTGCGTCTACAGATCTCATAGAAGACTGGTCTAGATGTATACGCTCTCTAACTGTATCCTCCAATGAAAGCACTGCCAAACACTTGCTTGATCGTAGTCCTAATTGTTGGCAAAGTTCTTCTAGCACACAAGGAAAACATTGGATTCGCTTAGAAATGCATGAAAATGTTTTAGTACATAATCTTTCTATACTTGTGAGCCCAAGTGACCACTCCCATATGCCTTCGTTAGTAGTTACAAGAGTTGGCGATAGTATTGGTAACTTAAAGGAATATTCGTGGATCTCAATCAAAAATACGGACACAACTGTGGTGCTAATGACAGATGTTCGCCAATATTACCCTTGGATTGAAGTAGTCATTAAGCAGTGCCGTAACAACGGAATACAATGTAAAGTTCACGCACTCAACATACTAGGAAGACGAAAACAAACTGATTTGGACTTAATGCTTATGAATGCTTCTTTCTTGGCCTGTGAATATGATAATCTTTCTGATTCTAATCAAAATCTAACGGCAATGTACATCGACCCAAAATATTCCGCCCTTAGTGATCCTCCTTGTACAGTAATGGTGTGGGGCTTAAATGATAAAGAACAATTAGGCGGACTAAAAGGCTCGAAAGTTAAAGTGCCCACATTCTCGCAAACTATTAGTCGTTTGCGCCCGATCCATATTGCTGGTGGCTCGAAATCTCTCTTCATAGTATCTCAAGATGGTAAGGTGTATTCGTGCGGAGAAGGAACAAATGGTCGTTTGGGCTTAGGGACCAGTGTTAATGTTTCAGTACCACGCCAAATACCAGTTCTACACCAGTATGTGGTTAAGAAAGTAGCAGTACATTCGGGAGGAAAGCATGCTCTCGCGTTAACACTAGATGGTAAAATCTTTTCTTGGGGTGAAGGCGAAGATGGAAAATTAGGCCATGGGAATCGCTTAACAATGGATAAACCTAAAATGATAGAAGCATTGCGTTCAAAAAAAATTCGGGATATAGCTTGTGGATCTTCCCACAGCGCAGCTATTACTTCCGCCGGTGAGCTTTATACATGGGGGTTAGGAGAATATGGTCGCTTAGGTCATGGAGATAATGCTACTCAATTAAAACCTAAATTAGTAGCCGCTCTAAGTGGAAAAAGAGTTATACAAGTTGCATGTGGCAGCCGTGATGCTCAAACATTAGCATTAACCGAAGAAGGAGCGGTTTATTCTTGGGGCGATGGAGATTTTGGTAAACTAGGACGTGGTGGGTCGGAAGGATCCTCGGTCCCCCATGAGATAGAACGTTTGACTGGGATCGGTGTAATACAAATTGAATGTGGAGCTCAATTTAGTTTAGCTTTAACACGCACTGGAGAGGTTTGGACATGGGGTAAAGGTGATTACTATCGCTTGGGTCATGGCAGTGATCAACATGTACGTAAGCCACAACCAATTCAAGGATTACGAGGACGTAAGGTTATTCATGTAGCAGTGGGTGCTTTGCATTGTCTTGCAGTAACTGATATTGGTCAAGTTTATGCGTGGGGTGACAACGATCATGGGCAACAAGGTTCTGGCAACACCGTCGTAAATAAGAAGCCAGCGTTAGTAATTGGTTTAGACTCAGTTTTTGTAAATCGGGTTGCTTGTGGTAGTTCCCACTCCATTGCATGGGGTTTACCACAGTCACCAGCAGAAGACGAAAAGAAAGGCCCAGTGCCATTTGCCACTATTAAAGATCCTTTAGGAGGAACTAGCCTTGGTATATATGATTCAGAAACTGCGAATACTACAGCGAATTCCAATGGTACAACCAAGCAATCAATGAAAACCAATTTGAGTGAAACACTTTTAACGCTTGAAACGAATGGGGCTCGTCAAACTGCTCTAAACTATGTGCTGAATGCAATGAGTATTCTACAAGCTAGACAACTCATAATAGCTGCTTTAACAAGTCACAGTAAAGTTAATTTACATGATAAGCTCACCAATGAAATAGAATCGGATTATGGTAGCTTGAAAGACACAGCCTTAGGAGTTAATCTTAACCATTCCATAGCAAACAATGCCAATGATATTATAGCTCAAGGTGGTGGAGAAGCTCCTGCAGATGCCACCGATCCAGCTGTTCATGAACCATCGCCCGAATTAGACGCCCCAGCTCCGGCTGGGCCACTGAGTGCTTTCCAAAGCTTAACAGGTTCATTATCACTGTCGGCATCGCTCTCTAGTGCAGCTCCACATAAGCATTCAAAAATGTCAGCCAGCGCTATGTCTGTAATGGCCGCTACCATGACACATCAAGAAGAAATGATCGCTGAAACATCGCTGACAGGACTCGATGATTTCACTTCACTATTAGGAGAATCAGAAGCTAAAAGTTTAGTCGAACTACTAAAATTAAGTGTAGCCGGCCGTACGGGTCCTTCGAGTACGTCGCAGACGATTGCGGATACTTTAATTGCGTTAGGCTCGAATAGCACTTCCATTGGCGCCATGCTTTTAGAGACATGTGTTACGGAGTTGGAAGATTTATGTACCTCGCGTCATAGTTTAGAGAAAATTCCGAAGCCCGTAATGCAAGAGAGTAGTCATCCTTATGTGGACAATGTTACGACGACTGGTCATGTGAAAATACTAGGTGCAGAAGCATTGCGCTTGGAATTCGACTCAAATTGTTCTACTGAGAAGAGGAATGATCCCTTGGTGATCATGGATGGGGCCGGGCGAGTTATCGCTATGCGTTCTGGTCGAGAAATTTCTCAGTGGGCTTCTGAAATCCGCATTCCTGGCGATGAAATGCGTTGGAAGTTTACCTCCGATAGTACGGTAAATGGATGGGGTTGGAGATTTTGGGTGCATGCCATAATGCCAACTTCATCAATGAATGAACGAGGTTCTGATCGTGCAGTGCTTTCCCAACCATCAATGGCTTTAGTAATGGCTTTGTTAGATGAGCGATTAGGACCCAATAATAATAGAGTATTGTTGCGCTTAGCGGCAGCATTGGCCGCTTGCGCTCAATTAAATTCTTTGACAACTGCTCAGCGCATATGGTCTTTAAAGCGATTACATGCTGTCTTATTATCCAAATATGCACCGAAACCTCTCGATCCTTCTTTGAATTCGATTTTAATGCCTTTGATTCCCGAATTATTGCGGCAGTATGAATATGAAGAACCGCAAGTACGCGGTGGAATTCATCTCATGCATTCAGACTATTTTAAGACATTGGCGGCTCTAGCTTGTGACATGCAATTGGATGCGGTATTGCCACCAACTGATGTTCATAAATGGGCTTGGTTCAAACGCTATTGTATTGCCGTTCGAGTGGCTCAATCCTTAATTAAGAGAACTGAATTACCCAAAGCATTTTGTTTAGAAGTTCGAAAAAAATTCACTGAAATGATACCACAACCTCAGAGTACCTGCCAACAATCAGGTCCGACTATGATTAATTCCACAACTTCGATAGCTTCATCTACGAGCACCACAAGTAATCCTACTCCTCCTCCTTCACAAATACAAGACGCCGCACCTTCTATAGTTAACATTTTAACCCCAAGTTCTTGCAATTTAATACAGTACATTGATTCGGTGATGTCGTTATCTCTACATGACAATTTAGGTGCTTGTGGTGGATCATCAGGAACTTTGCCGGGAGAAAATGCTGTACGATTGTTGCATGAAGATCAAAATGTTTTTAAAGCTGAACACGACAGTCAGCTTCTCCAGTGGTTGAACCGAAGGCCAGATGATTGGGCATTATCATGGAGTGGAGCCAGTACAATTTATGGGTGGGGTCATAATCATAGGGGTCAACTTGGCGGTTTGGAAGGAAGTCGTATAAAAACTCCTACGCCTTGTGAAGCTCTAAGTTTATTGCGACCCGTACAACTGGCAGGAGGTGAGCAGACGTTGTTTGCTGTTACTCCTGATGGCAAACTTTTTGCTACTGGTTATGGGTGCGGAGGTCGTTTGGGAGTGGGGGGAACTGATTCCTGGGCTGTTCCCACTTTAGTCGCTTCCTTGCAGCACGTTTTTATTAAAAGAGTAGCTGTGAACTCTGGCGGGAAACATTGCTTAGCTTTAACAACTGACGGTGAAGTGTATTCTTGGGGTGAAGGCGAAGATGGCAAATTGGGTCATGGAAACCGAATGAGTTATGATCGTCCAAAATTGATAGAAGAACCTACTGGCGTTGGGATTGTGGATATAGCATGTGGCAGCGCACATTCGGCGGCAATTACTGCAACAGGGCATGTATTAACTTGGGGCAAAGGGCGTTATGGCCGCTTGGGTCATGGGGATTCTGAGGATCAGTTGCGTCCAAAATTGGTGGAAGCGTTGCTAGGCTATCGAGCAATTGATATTGCTTGTGGCTCCGGTGATGCTCAGACTTTATGTATAACCGATGATGACAACGTATGGAGTTGGGGCGATGGAGATTATGGCAAACTGGGGAGAGGTGGTTCTGATGGTTGCAAAGTACCTGTTAAAATCGAAAGTTTATCAGGTTTAGGGGTGGTAAAAGTAGAATGTGGCTCGCAATTTTCGGTGGCTCTTACAAAGTCTGGAGCAGTATATACCTGGGGTAAGGGAGATTTTCATCGGTTGGGTCATGGAACCGTAGATCATGTAAGGCGTCCTAAGAAAGTGACAGCTCTGCAAGGTAAAAAAGTGGTTTCTATTGCAACGGGTTCTTTGCACTGTGTTGCGTGTACCGACACGGGCGAAGTTTACACTTGGGGCGACAATGATGAAGGTCAATTAGGCGATGGAACAGTTAGCGCTATTGCTCGACCTAGACTTGTACAAGCTTTGGTAGGGAAGCACATTGTTAAAGTGACATGTGGCTCGGCCCATACACTGGCTTTGTCTACGTTACAGTTATCAGAGAGAGTCAGACCGCCTCTTAATCCACCGCTAGAATATGATTTAGTTCGAGACTTGCCACCGGAAGCTCTACACGCCCGCTTAGTACTGTTGCATCACTTTTCAGAATTATTGTGTCCCTGTTTGGCCATGCTACCTATCACAGGTATGTTGAGGCTGAATAGAGAAATATATTTAAATGTGGCGTTATTATAAGTTTTCGGTTGTTCTTTTTTTGCCGCGTGTAGGAGACTTAAGTTTGGGCGCTTTAAAAGATGTTTTAGTATATACTATTAAAGAGGCAGCCTTTCGTAAAGTAATACAAACGACGATGGTGCGTGATAGACAGCACGGCCCAGTTATCGAACTGAATCGCATCCAGGTAAAGCGTTCACGAAACAAATCTGGTAATGGTCTAGCGGGTGTTGATGGCATGAAGAGTGTGTTTGGGCAAATGGTTCAGAAGTTGCCCTTACTTACTCAAGAAGCGCTGTCTTTACCGCATAGAGTGTGGAAAGTAAAATTCGTAGGTGAATCAGTAGATGATTGCGGTGGAGGCTACAGTGAGTCAATAGCTGAAATGTGTGACGAATTGCAAAACGGAAGTGTGCCCTTGCTTATAACTACACCTAATGGTCGTGGTGAAGCTGGTGCCAATCGCGATTGTTTCCTTTTAGATCCCACGCTAACATCAGTACTACAAATGAATATGTTTCGTTTTCTGGGCGTATTGATGGGTATTGCTGTTCGTACAGGATCACCTCTAAGTTTAAAGTACGTATTAATGAATCATTATCTATAAGGCGGAGATTAGAGCTTCTATGTATTATATAGTTTGGCTGAACCGGTTTGGCGTCAATTAGCCGGTGAGCAATTAAGGCCATCTGACCTTACCGAAGTCGATCGGGATTATGTAGCCGGTTTGTTGTGCATTCGCAATATGGATGACGATCCTAAGGTTTTTAGTACTCTGGAATTGCCTTTTTCTACTTCATCCGCTAAGGGACATGAAGTGCCGCTTTCCACACGTTATACTCGAATAACCCCTCAAAATCGTCACGAATATGTGCGTCTGGCTTTAAATTTCCGGTTGCATGAATTTGATGAACAAGTGAAAGCCGTGCGGGATGGTATGTCGAAGGTAATACCAGTGCCGCTGTTATCGCTCTTTTCGGCTGCCGAACTTCAAGCAATGGTTTGTGGATCTCCAGATATTCCCTTAGGTTTACTGAAATCTGTAGCTACATATAAAGGATTTGACCCCAATTCTCCAATTGTTCAATGGTTTTGGGAGGTTATGGAAGAATTTACTAATCAGGTGACACGAATCATATTTGAACCAACCTTTCAAGTTTATTCCAACTGTTTTATTGTTATGGGTTTTCAGGAGCGTTCATTGTTCTTGCGTTTTGTTTGGGGCCGCACACGTCTGCCACGTACTATTGCTGATTTCCGTGGACGCGATTTCGTTTTACAAGTTTTAGAGAAAAATCCGCCGGATCACTTTTTGCCTGAAAGTTATACTTGCTTCTTTTTGTTGAAAATGCCACGATACTCCTGCAAGGTACATTGAGCGCATGTTTCATATCAAGTCAACGAATTATTTTTTTTTTTCTTCATTTTAGCCCGTGTTAATGGAGAAATTGAAATACGCCATACACTTTTGCAAGAGCATTGACACGGACGAATATGCCCGAGTTGCCATGGGCGATCCCACCGAAGCAACCGGCAGTGAGGACAACAGCGACTTAGAATCTGTAGCAAGTAATGAAGCGTAAATATCGCAATACATCAAAAAAAGAAAAAAAAAAAAAAGAGAAGAGGACATAGCAAAAAACACAACATATTAGACTTAAAAAAATCTTATTTAAATTTGAAAATACGATGTAGTTTTTATTAGTGTGTGTAGTAGTAAATTTATGGAACAAATTGTTTTAAAATAACGGAAACATAACCGAAACAACCAATGCATACAATTGGTAAGTTTTCCGATTTCTCTCTCTCTCTCTCTCTCTCTCTATATATATATATATATATATATATATATATGTTCTTTATGAGTTTACAATTTCTCTTTATTTGCAGAACACTATGGCCAACTATGAAATCAGCATTTGCTAGAATTTGAAACGGCTTAGTTTTATCCTTTTAAAATTCTAAAGTTTGCATTATATTAAAGGTTTGCTTTGTTTAGTTTAGACGCAATATGCGGTAATGCGATAATAGTAACTGTAAAAAATTAGTTTCATTCTAACTTGCAACTCACGCAATATTCTCCTAATGAGAATTCCTAGAAAAAAAATGCGAACTCATCATATAGAGATAATTAGCTTAGTAACTCACTCTCATTCATTTAACTACATTTTAAATTTTAATTTCTTTCGGAAATTATATTGTATTTAGCTCACCATTCTCTTATATTTAGTGTACTTCTATTCAAATTGATTAAATTAATTTAATTCTTGTGCAATTAAAAAAGCAAATATTCTCCCATATTTTATAATGGTTATTGTAAATTTTTACGTGAAATATATTTGAACCAATTTTGCTTCAGAAAAAAAACAAAAAAAATGTCCGAAAACTTTTAATATATATCCTCTTTATATTACCGTTATTAGTATACTATGTGGCAAGTCCATTCCTGCATCTACTTTGTATTAGAAGTTGTCACTTTCGCTCTCTCTCTCTCTCTCTCTCTCTCTCTGCTTGTCTTTGTTTCCTGTTGCATACAATTGTCAAGTGTCGTTCGAAAAATTTTAACCTGAAAGAATCTGATCAAAAACTTTCAAAAATCGTATCCTAAATAGAACATCGAGATTCAAAATATGATAATCTCTACCATTGCAGTTAGACTAGCAAAAGTTTTAATATTAATAATCAAACGATTTTTCCAAATCCTTCAGGCTATTTCTATTGCTTTATAAAATGTTTAAAATAATAAAAAAAAAACATTTGAGTACTAAAAGTGAAAAGCAAACACGAAATGTTTCGTCGATTATTTGAAGTATGTCCCTTCAACATGAAATTAATGGCGTCCACTTTGTTACCGTTGACTTACAAGTAATTTTAACTATAAATATGACAAATATTTCTTGAAGCCTTTTGCTTACAACGGGTAACCAGAGTTTTTCGTTCAAGAACGTATCAATTAAATTGAAAAATAGTCTCCTGTAACTTTATTTATATATTTTTTTTTATTCTTGTATTAAAAACTTAAAACCTGTGTACGTCAAGCTCTCTCTCTCCTACCGACTACTGAGAAATAAAATGAACTTTATTTGGCTTGTAACATTCATACACAGAGACGATAAAATATATCACTGATTTTCGAATTATAATTGACGGTCTAAACAACTATATACAATAAAATACTAAAACAATTATTTTTTAAGCGTAGCCTTTTAATTCTATTCTAATTTATGGTATCCTCGTATTGGCCCCTAATTACTCCCAAGGAACTCTTCAAATTGAATTTTCTCGTCTTTCAGTTTAAAATTTTTAATTTGTAAGTAAAACGTAATTAATTTCGATAAAATGTTTATTTTTCCACTGCTTCACTGCTATTCTTATATAGGTTCCTAATTAATCACGGATCTTGTCGATCACTTGTCTCTTCGTATTTGAAAGAATACGAACATGCGCACAAGAAGTTCTCGTTAAATATATATTATCGCCTTGATAATGGGAGGTATAATCTGTATTTATTAAAAAAGTTTTTAAAATCGAAAAATTTCTAAACCACGCTTATAAAGTTAATCTGTAATAAAGTTTTATTTAAAAATTTTTATTAAAACGTTGAGAAAAATCTAGGTGAGATAGGTAATCTAAATATTCTCCTAAGACGATACTAACTTTGTTGTAATTTCTTATTTATTTGAATCACTTTCACTTTACCATCACCGTCACTATCGCCATCACCATTATATAATCGCATTTCATCATTATATGACAGCGACTAACTTTGAATTCATAGCATATGTAGATTTAAAGTTTATGTGAGTAGCGCGTAAGATTCATATAATAATACATGATATGATAACTTGTAATCAGTATGTAATTAATTTGATCGATAGTAATCAATATAAAAATGTGTATCAAATCGTTATTGATTAATAATTGTTTAAAACAGAAAATTGAATTACTTGTTAGCGTTAGTTATTATAGTATTTTTGTCTTCATCAAATGCTCTTATATTTTAGTTATCAATTAAATTATGTTTGCGCTTGAGCTTTCATTTCAATGGTAAGTATTCGTATGATATGTATGAAAACCATTAGAGCAGTTCATCACGAATATTTCTTCATTATATATAGAATATAAATTTATTCTAATATATAGAATATATTAGAATAAAAATTTTTACTTCGAAAAATAATTTTGACTTCGAAAACCTTTCTTTCAGTCGTAATATAGCCAACATATAGTCACCAAAAAAAAGTAAGTATTTTATAGAAGGTTGTTATAACCATCGCTAATGTAATCCCAATTTTAAGGTTACATTCCATGCCTGAGATGATTCAGTCGAAAAATTTCAAAATCGTTTTCCTTGCTGCGGTAGAAAGTTTTATAACGATTTATCTATTAATAACAAGTGAACAAAGAGAAAAAAAAGAAAAGAAAAAAAAATAAAAATGTAAAATGGATCTTTGACTTCGAACCCATATGTATTAAATTAATAAAATATATTATTAAATTTTTGCTTATCGATTGATTAATAATTTCTAACAACAGGCTACACAAAATAATTGCCCTACGTATAAATATCAATGTCGATGGATGTTCTTGTAATTATTTTACGTCTCAATATCGGCGATGAATTGTAGTACATAGTTTATAGTTGAATGTGTGTATTTTCAAAACACATAATCTATGATGATCATCAACTACGAGTGTGTTTCTCAGTTTTTGGAGACTCTGATATACGTTCCGAGATTTCTGATGCATAGTTTTTGTCGTAAAAGAACGCAAGGATATGTTCATTTGGTCTGCATTCCTGATGCTGTTATTTATAAAAATTATTTTCATAAGCCTTAATTGACGTTGAAGTTAAAAGGATGGATCCAACGATTACCGTATCCACTGACATAAGAATTTGAAATTAAAATATCGTTTCTTGTATTAGTTTTTTGTTAAATTCTGAATTTTTTGTAGGTATGACAACAATTTTTCTTCAGCGAAGCATTGTGATCGCTTCGCATAATACATTTTTCCATATAACAACTTATAAACAGACAGGTATAGAATCTCTTTCAAATGGATAAGTATAATAAAAGGTGAATCGGGTTTGTTGTATACATCGGTACAAATTTAATATACCCTGGTACCGCAAGTGGTGTAGAGTTTCAAAAAAAAAAAAAAATTTTTTTACTTAAGATTGATTAGCGAATTTTTTAAAATCCGCTGGATTCTTCGTTGCTTTCAGCTGCTGCTAATGTGGACATCTCGAGCGAAAATAAATTATATTCATGTAGTTGTAACAATTTAAATTCTCCAATGGAAGCGCGTAAAATATTACTTAACTAAATTCCTAAATTTCAGAAGGTACAATGGCAAGAAGAGGCCAAAGACGTCAAGTTTGCTTACAATGTACCTTGTGCTATGAACTGAATGTTGCACAATTTGGCTTACATTAAAATAAGAAAAAGAAAATTGTCTATGCAAAGAAAAGTCATGCTAACTTTAAACGGGCACTGGGATTTAGATGGTACTTAGGCTATTACAATACCTTGCCACAGAGAGCGGAGAGAATATAATTACATTTTATCATGAATAATGACAGATTTATCCGGCTACATCCGGGCCTTAATAGCTTCAACGTATGCTGTTTTGTGGTTAGCGTAAATTTCTAGCGTATTTATCTAAAACGCAAGCAACTTTGGCGGTTTCACTTTTATTTACTTTACTTCCACATTTCACAAATTTTTTATGTTCTTTTGTAAAAAATATTCCACTTCTAAATTTGAGATATATCCTCGTAATTACGACAAGAACAGCAACGAGAACAACAACATTCAATATTATTAAAAATTAATTCCTTTTCTAGGTATCGCTCGATTATCTTGGATTGAGGCAAGTGTTCACATGAACAGGTAGTAGTTATCAGGAAATGCAAAAGTAACATTGCTTCCAGTCAGTTCCTTATAAATTGGGGTAAATGTGTTTCGTGGTATTGTGTTGGGATTGGGAAACTATCTAATTGAACACGAACTCGTTTGCGTAAAATGTTAGCAGTAAATAACAAATCTTCTAGAATCGCATCATAGACAGCTCTTGCGAGTACGTGGGATCGGGGACATTTCTGTTTCAAAGGATTTCTGATTTTGCTTGTACGTTTCGGTAGAATTTAAAATTTTGTGCATAGGAATCGACACATAAATGATGATTAGCCTTCTTGTTTCACAAATTAAATTTCGTATGTTCCAAATCGCCCGTAATGCAATTTAGGATTAACGTTACCTTCAAGCTCCAATAAAATTGAAGGGGTGGATTTCTTACATCCATCCGGCTCAGCACTATCTGGCTTAACAATCTTCAATTATCCTGGTCAATTATTTTGACAGAAAAGGAAAGAAGGTTACGATAATTGCTTTCAGATCTGACTTCAGTTATCTGGTAACCCTTGCGTATGCCTTGCGTAGTCAACAAGAAAATGATTATAAGAATCATCGACTGGTACATTCTACACCAGCCGTGTGTATGGAGACGTATGCTACGTAGGGGACGCGACTATTATGACGAAAAAGCACCACGCATAGATATATGAAAAATCAATTTTGTACGTTGGTAACAGCCAAAGGCATTTATTTCCTTTTTTTTTTTTTTTTGGTTTTAAAGACGAACGAAATTAAACGTGTAATAAAAATGAAAATAATGCTCACACAAATGAGCGGCACATTTCAATTTTGTATACGAATTTTGCTAAAGTATAGCATAATATAATGGGAACTACATCAATGATAATAGTAAAGAAAAGTGTTGCTACAAGTACTTATGTTATTCACTGAAAAGTTTAATTAACGGATGAGGCGGTTTTCAACGGCTATTGTTAATTGAGTTATTTGCTTTGTCTATTCCCAAGGGTCCCAGGGCTCAGTAAAACTGCAATTATAAAAAACTATTCACATTTATGGGGCGTGCATTATTATAGGTTGCATCAATGCGATAAACTTCACCTTTTTTCGTTTGAAAATTTCAGATCCCGTCCCTTTGCCTTTACATCGACTGTTTCGAACGGTTTAACGGGGGCAGAGTTCATTACCTTATGATGAGTTTGCTCACATTTGCCTCCATGTGAAGGAACTGCTTGCTTTGGAGGATTATTACTATCGGATTTTTCGCACTGATTAACGACTGAGCTACGACTTTCATTATGCTGACAACGATCGCCACACTTTTGATCAAGTGACGGTTGATTGCGTTGATCAGACGACGTAGCAGGAGCTTGGTACAGTTGGCGTTTATCACAATTACAATCAGTAGATGAGGATTTTTCACATTGACATTTTGGACATTTCGTCAAGGCATCTTTTTCGGGTGCTGTTATGGCTGGTTTGTCAGGCTTTTTGACAGCCTGCGGTGGCGTCTTCTTCGTTAAGCGATGATATAGATACAAAATTGCAAACGAGGCGTATGTGGCCTTGGCAACCTTTACAATATTTTGAAAACTTGAAATCGATTCTCTATTTGAAAAACTGAAATGAACTTACGTTAGCACGTCCTTTAATGGTCGTGCTATTAAAATAATCGGATAATTTAACCATATCGAAAAATAAACAATTAAGATAAAGAATTTATATATAGCAATACTTTTAAAGGAAAAAATAAATTTCGAATATATTTGCTGCAATCATTAATCTATCAAATTAATAAAAATATTTCTGACAGTTGCATGCGCAGACGTCTATCGTCTTCGTAATTTAATTTCAAAAGTCTCTATTCTTTTTGTACCATAGTTTGAAAGGTTACAAGTAGTGGAGAGAGGAAAATTGCATTTTTGAGCATTTAAATGATGTGTAAATTGTGCGTTTCTTGGGAAAAGCCGCGTATGAAATCAAGTCATCAGATTAGACCCAGACTGACAGTCATTAGCAACTTCAGAGTGATGTTCTTGGACGGCTAGAATTTCGTTTATGGTCTTATCGAAGAACATAAGTCTTTTGTTCAATTAGTGTGCCATTGTTCGAACTGTGTATGAACTTTATACAACTTTTTGCAAAATACATTGCGGTTAAAGCTAAGCTTAAGGTTACTGCAAGCATCGAAAAAGAGGTAAACTTTAATAACAAGATTTTCAATGGCTTCTGTAAAAGATTCACGTTCGTTCTAAAGGTGCCAGTTGACGAGTTGTTTTTAACAGAAGTCTAGGTGTAGCTTATTGTTGGCTTCATTCCGTATAGGAAAATTAAAAGTTCTCTTAGTCTGACGATGATCATTGATCAAATGGATCTTATTTATGTTCCCGTTCAAATTCTTCGATTAAAAGAGCCCTATGCTTCCTTTTTGCTTTTTCATTCTTTTTGTAACTCTTTGAAAGAGTTCAAATTCAATGGTGGAATTAGTTTATCTTGAAAATTTTTGTCTGCGATCTTTCAATCTGCGAAATTTTGTGAATTTTTGTGAAATTCATACATTCTTTGATAAGTATGGCAACACGATCACCATAACTATAAGGAACGCATTTAAATATAGATCTATAATTTGAGAATTTCAGATCTAATTTCTTTCTCTCTTTCTGCTCTGGATATTATATTGCAAAAAAATCTTTTTGGTAATTTAAGAGATTTAACCCTGACGTGGACCCAAACTGTTGCAGCAAATTGAAAGATGATTTCAAAGGCGACATTTGCTCAATAAATTTTGTGCATTTATCATCAATAGCAGGAAAAGTTTTGAAGATTTCGTTAAGCACTTTTTCAAATTTTGTTGTTTTGTGGTTTTTGTTTCTTTCGGAACCATTCAATCTGACTACAATTGATTTTTGTAAGTATCTTGTTCGCATCAATTATACGCATTTCTCATATTTGGTGGAGGGAAAGAGTTTTCAATTAGAGGTAAGCTTTCTTCCATATTTCATATTGCTTAAGCATTCAAAAGAGTTAACATATTTTTCCTGGTCCTTATCGTCCTTATTTTATCAATTTGTTCATCATGTTTTCGCTTCGGAGAGTCGTTGCGCCGGATATTGCGGGAGGATTAACAATAGGCAGATTGCAGATATTCCCCAGCTGAGACATCTTGCCTCTTTGCTTTTGCAGATTTTCGCAATGTATCCAAATCTTGCATATTTTAAGGATTGCTTAATGGTAGGTCTAAAATAATCAACATGAAGTATACAATAATTAAAAATTATTGTTTTGGGGGAGAGTATTTCCTTTAATATCAGTTTTG
This sequence comes from Glossina fuscipes, assembly GCF_014805625.2. Taxonomy (NCBI): domain Eukaryota; kingdom Metazoa; phylum Arthropoda; class Insecta; order Diptera; family Glossinidae; genus Glossina; species Glossina fuscipes. The sequence goes on from NW_023998414.1 coordinate 2,013,586, forward strand.
AGTCTGCTTGCCGGGATAAATTTTTTATTGCCATTAGGATCTTGATGATGGTATCTCGCCACCGATTTGATATAAATCCAAAACTTTAGGTGTGAACTAGTGTGCTGTCAAATCTTTATCAAACAATATTTTGAGTACCGGTCAGGGGGCCATTCCCTTAATAGTATGTATATTAAGAAAAGTATTTATTATATGTATATATATATATATATATATATGTCTTTTTCATTCGCTATCACTTTTTGAACACTAATCTCTTAGGGGGCGGGCAGCTTTATGGTGTCATGCCCAGTAAAAATAATAAAAAAAGCAACTAACTTGCCAGGAATCGATTGATGGTTTAGTCCAAATTTACTTATGCAAAACAGACAACTATAAGGTTAGATAGGTAAAACAGAAAAAAAAGCCTTTCGCCAATGGCTTGACTTTGTCTCTATTTTTCTCCTGTAATAGTTTTTAATGCAATTTCTTATATGTTCTGCAAATGACCTTCCACCAGAGCTTCAGGTTGATAGCCGCAATGAGATGTGAGGATTTCTTGTCTATAGTAAAGGCATTTGTTTTTGTTTTTGTTTTTTTTTTTGCAATGTAGGACCTGGCAATAAATGTCTTAAATTCAGTTTTTCTTTGCCTAAAATTCTAGGTTTAATGGCATAACTCATTAATTTGACATACCTTCAATGAGTCTATAATATGTCAGTTAAACAAAAACAGCAGTAAGTTCGTCGGACACATTCAAATCTTTAAATTTATCCAAAAGTTAGATATCGCTAATATATAACCTTGAATTTAATGTTAAGCATCGAGTTGTCTAACTATGGAAAACGGCTTTTGAGTCGCCCGACATTAGCAGATGACGGATCGGAGGCTTCGATTTTTATCGGAGGCCATGGTCTATCCGTGGAATCACTTTCTTTTTGAGAGATAAGTAAGAGAGGGGAAGAGTTGCAGTGCCAATACACGATCCAAATCATCCAAAGTCGTAATCATATGTTCGAAAGACCATGCTAAAGTTTTAGGTCTTAGCAATACAAGAAAATACAAGAAATACAAGAAAAAGAAAAGCTTGCATTCTGCTATTTGGACCTTCTACGATAGTAACATCCGGTCGTCGAAGCAAATGAGTCATCGTGTATATGCTGCTTGAAATCAATTTATTCTATGTAGAGGGATATGAAGGAAGTGAAGTTTATCGTAATCTTCTTTGCCTTGAACGGGAAAGGGCAACCGTACATTAATGCGGCTGGGTCGGCTGAATGCGAACAGAATCAGAGGATTTTGGGATGTTTCGCTAAGTGTGAAAACAGATTCCCGGCGACACCGACCTTATTGTTAGCTCGTCAGACATCGAAGACGTCTGCGCCCTGGTAGCATAATGGCTACGCCTGGTCATTATATCATCAATCTTTTTCGACGCAGGGATTTTCAATTAACTGCGACTAATATCTAATGATTTCAGGTTAATAGGTTAAACAGCTTTCTTTACCCTTAACCAAGTTCGAGTTAAACCGAGTGATTACGGCAGTTTTGCTTGCAACATGCTACAGTGAGATAGCCGAATGGGGAAACGTCATTGCTAAAAATCGAATACTTTCAACAGTGGGATATTTTTTATAGCCTCACCATCTCACTCGTCATCTCAGTGAAAATTTAATATCTGCAAGATGAACCAGCGAATTCCTTTGGAGACTATGAAATGCAATGAAAATGGAAGATATGTCACTTAAGTACTTTCATATTTTCGAGTTAAAGTGAAAGCCGAACCCTTATAGAAAAAAAGTACAGTTGCCTTCATAATAATAATAATTTTTTTTACGTCCACACTTTCAATTTTGCTCGTTAAACCATGAAATTACTTTGTAGCCGGTGGCCTCTGATTTCCATTGCCTACGCCTTTACCTTTGGTGCAGCATACAGTCCCGTTTTTCGTGAATTGTTTTTTTCTTTTTGTTTGTGGAGTAAATAAATTGAGAGAAAAGCTCTATTTTTCATGTATTTTCCTTTTTTTGTTACAGAATCACATTGAATTAATCGCATTATGAAATTAATTAATGCAGTAACATGAGATTAACAGTACACTGCTAAATGGGCTCCGATAACGAATTGTTAACAAAACTGTTGAAAATTTTTCAAAAAATCAATTTTTTTTATTGTTGATCCAAATGATCCAATCCATTACATGGTCAAGAATGATATAAAAAGATTGTTAAAAAAATTGTAATTCTCGAATATGATATCATCACAGTGTACGGGCATTTGAAATTTGAATTATGTATCACTCAAAGAATTTTCATTTGTTGCATTCGAATTTCGTAGAACCTCTCTTAAGCAGCATCGTCTGGAAATATACGCGGAATATAGAATGTAGATTAAATGGCGTTTTTTGTTTTTACATTGATATTTGGTGTAGTTACACTGTGTGGGGCAGAGGACTTTATACTGATCGTGTCTCGGCGCTGCCTTTTTTTTTAACAATTTTTAAAAATTATTTGTGGTTTTTGTAAGGACATTCATTGAATAGATGATCAAGTTAAGCAAAAAAAAAAAAAAAGATTTTATTGTGAAATGAAATCTTGCGTGATATTCGGTAAATAAGTCCCTTGGTCTACATACATACGAAATAAAGAAAATTGCATTATTTTGGGAACCTATCACATATCGCACACGATGAGCTTAACACACCAACGAAGATGTCGTCAGCGTCTTCGTTTTTGACTTTGTTTCCATAATAATAAACTAAAATCATACTGTCATTGTACCGTTATCCCGAATTGAATTAAAAAGCAATAAATGAATAGAATTTTGTGCAGTTTACCGTAATGCTATTACAAAAGAACAATTAATTGGTGAAGAAGTGTTACTTTTTTTCGCATTGCGTGTATGTGCGCGATTTTCATTAAAATTCAAAATAACAAAAATTAAAAGCAAAAAATATAAAACTATTAAAGAGTAAAGAAACATTTCATATTCGTTTCGTTAAAACTTAACTAGGAAATGGTTTGAAGAGTAATAAGGTTTACATACGGTTTTACCTAATTCGGTAAATAAATATAGGAAGTTTAGTTATCTATATACATAGATAGAGACCGGAAATGATTTCTTGCCATCAATTTTAGTTGATCTAATATATGAAGAACTAAAAATTATTTTATAAAAATTATCTTCACATAAGGATAAATATCTGTACATTGCATTATATGAAATAATCCGATATAATTTTATAGGAGATTATTAAAAAATATTTTAATGTTTTTATTGTCGTAGTTAAACTAGAAAATACAAGAGTTTTTATGCGTATATAAAGGTATATGTACATGTACAGCAAGACTTTAAAAGTAAAATGTGCGCGTATTGTGTACATGTGCGTAAATGTACGACGAACACATGTTGAGAGAAAAATATGTGGTGACAACAAAACGCGATAAAGTATGACGTTAAAAGGAAAAGCCAAAAAAGCAGTAAAAGCAGCGAAACAAAACATTAAAACAATTCGCAATAGTCAAAATTAATTTGCAGACTCAGAGGTGAGAGCATTAAAAATAAGAGAGAAAGAGAGAGGTGGAGATCGAGAGAGAGTGAGTGCAATTTAAGTAGAAGTGTGTTTGCAGAGTTCAGTAGAAAGAGTAAGAGTTGTATAAAGGAAAAATATGTATATGAGAGATGGTGAGAGAGATGGAGAGAGAGAAAAAGAAAGAGAAAGAGAAAGAGAGAGAGAGAAAGAGAGAGAGAGAGAGAGAGAGAGAGAGAGAAAAAGCGCATCTGTAAGAGTCAAGTCTAAGAAAAGAAAAAAGAAAAAAGAAGCAATTCACGCATACGGACGATGTACTACTATACAATAAGCAGAGTGTAATAAATTTATGGACAGAAATATGTACATACACACGAGCAAAGTGAACGAACCGCCTTTAGTTACCAGTTTTGACTCCCAATCTATGTAAATTGGAATCCAGTGTTGTGCCGAAAATCTTATAGACACAATGTGTTCCCGGTTGGAGTTTTTCGCTGAGAAAAAGAAAAGAAAAAAAAATATCTTAATATAATTCATTGTTAAACCATACAAACGCATTAACTTCTTCTTAAAAGCAAGAAAAGAAAAAAAAAAGTTTAAAGAAGAAAAGCAAAAGATTGCATTGAATTAAGTGATAATGATTTACAGCAATCGACAAACAACAATAAATTGTAATAATATATTGCTTTTAGAAAAGAATTAATGTCGAACAAAAAATTATTTAATGAAAAATGAAAAATATTTATTGCGAAAAAAAAATTTTTAATAATAACAAGAAGAAAACCGTTTAAAGTTTTCCAAAGTTGAAGGGAAAAAAAAGAAAAAAAAAAAAATTCATTTTAAAGTCGTGTACCTATCTGTATGTGGTTGGATGTATGTATGTATGTACGTATGTATGCATGTATGTATGTGATACATATGCAAACGAATGCATAAAACTTAATGTGTACAACAAAATAATTAAAACGCGCCCAGTTTTTAATGAGTTTTTCTTTGCATCAAATTGTTGTTGTTTAGCGAAATTTTTTTTTCCTTTATTTTATTTAGTAATTTCGTTTAGTCTTTTTATTATTTTTTCTTGTGTGTATTTATTATTTTTTTATACACTTTACATTTTTTTAAATATGTATATACCTACATGTATATATATATGTATATATATATATATATTTTTTTTTTTTTTCATTGTTCACATATATTTCGTGTATCTATGAAATTTTTTTCTGAATCTGTTGAGTGTATCTGCAAGATTTATGTTTATTTCCTCTCGTATTCCTCTTTTTTTCGCAGAGAGTGCCAAACATTACAAATCAATTAAAGAGAGAATGTGAGAGTGACATATAGAGAGCGAACGAGAGAAAGAGAGTGAATTTATTTCTTTTACTTACCATGCAATGCACTCCGTTCTCTCGGTTTTTTTTTTTTTTTTTCTCATATTCATTAACTGGATTTGTTGTTGATGTCTGTCGTTTTTTGCCATCGTACGCCGACATTGAAATATTTCTTGCGTTTTTATTTTTTTATAAATTTTGTTTGTGTTTTGTTTTTCTTTTTTGCACAAAATTCGTGACTTTGCAAAATATGAAAGCAACAACAGTAAATATCGTTACATGAATGTACTTTTATTAAATATTCTGGACATCAATTTTCTTTTTTCTTTGTTTTTTTTTTTTTCGAAGATGCTCTCAAAAGAAAAAGTGAAATATAACAAAAAAAAAAAATTAATAAAAATATGTGCAAACCCAAAAATGTTATCATGACTAGTAATAGTTGGCATAAAAATATAGTAACGCTAGCGTTTATTGAACTAAATGTTTATGCTTAGTGAATATTTTATTGAAACTGCATTTTGTAAGTTTGTAAAAACGTTACGCAAATGTTTTCCTCTCAATTATACTCATTGGATATTCCGTCTCAGATGTATAATTATTTCATTATTGCCGAAATATTATTTCAAGCTGTTCACATGTAAAGGTAAGCTTAAAATGTTAAATTTTACATCGCTGAACTCTCTCTATAATAAATATTTTATTTATCAAACAGAGTCATTTTAATGTCCATGCCAAGCTTTAAAATAAGTAGAGATATGCGGCTAATTAAAAAGTTCATTTACCGGAAATGATTAAAAAAAAGCAACAACAACAAAACAAAAAAAAAGCTTGTGTTTTTTACCTTGAGTCGAATCTATTAATAACCATCAATTGCATCTGTATGTGCGATATTTGATTGAACGAAGATTTATCGAATGTTAATTGTATCGCACCTACTGAATATCGTTTATATACATAGATCACATATTTATGACGATATCTTTCCGGTTCGATTGTTACTGGAGTTTCAAACGAATAAAGTATACAAAGCTTTAAAATATTGAGATTTTAATTTAGAAAGAAGGACAAAATAATGATCTCCTTGGCGCGTCCATGCACTGATTTATCTGCTTTACACTTAAGAATATATTTTCGTTTCTACGTCAAGTTTTGGGATGACAGGTGCATATGTCCAAATTGTTTTTACTATATTCATATTTCAATCCACAACATACACACAACATATATAGTTAACAAATCAGAAAGTCGTAACATTCAAGCGTTGCTCTTGTGAGACACAAGTTCTCCTATTCGTTCACTTGAGTTTGACCAGTTGTGAGAAGCACTTTCCTGAAGGAATCCCTTTGCTTGATGAAAGCAACTAACAGCTCAAAATAGGCGGCAAATGTTTGCCTTTCGACAGACATCTATTTTTTCTTATCAGTGCTCATTGCCACGGAACATCTTGACTGGTCAACTGGTACAGAGCATGTTCAATTTTTGCCGACCGCACGTGGCTAAAAGTTGATTTGATTGGTATAAGCAATAGGTGATCGATTCCATATAGTTTATGACATTTTGTGAATGACCTTCGTTTCAAGTACTTTTTCTGTAAAGGGTAGAATTTATTTCTCTGGCTAAATTAATTATAATAATAATAATGTCTCGTATCTGTTTTTTTTTTTTTTTTTTTCTTCCTATCGCTTTTTCTCTCTATTTCATTTTCAAGAACATCTATGTCAAACTATAGTTTTAATGTCAACTATTATGATGGCAAGCGTGCCAGCCGTACGCAATGAACAAACGGACATGATTAATTCAACTAAACATCATATTCATATCTTAGACACATATGTAGTCTAAGGAGTCGCTGATGCGTATGATGTGCGCCATGTCCACTGATAGTCAGCAACATGTACGATTTAAACGATTCTTATGGAATATTCTAATGTTTTAAATCACTTGGCCGCAAGTTTCAGTTAAAGCAGTCAAGTAATAATAAATTATTTGCCGCAAACACACAATCCACATCTCACAATGTTTGGATAAATATGTTTTGTTTAATAAAAAGTAGATGTTTTAATTCAGATTATGCGTTATTTTGGTCATCAAAATAATTTCTTAATATCTAGGTCTATCTCTTCTTTCTCTAAACTTACTTCTAGAATAATCAAATTACGAATATTTGAAAAGTATGATAACACATTGTTGACCGGTGACGAGTTGACTCATTCAGTATAAATAAAATTTATTGGAGTTTATTTAAAATGCTTACTACCAATATCAATTACAAAATAATCGCCAATAACATACACATAGTTTCTGTACAAAATTCGCCGGTCAACAAAGTGTTAAGATACACTCGCAATTGAAAATGAAATGAGATATTTGCCAAGTAACTTAACAGACTTCTGTAAAAATCCATTACATTGGCATGTTAATTAGCTAGCAGGATTTCAGATATTAAAAGCATAACATAGGCTTGCATCCAATTTGTGTTCACTTCTAAATCTATACTATTGTTATGTATTTAACCCAATCTTGTACGTATAGAAGCGTGGGATTACAAATTTGCAAGCACAATTTGTCCCAACTAGGCATTGCGGTATCCAGCTTAACCTATGTAAAGGAATTGAAGTATTTTTCTCGGGAAGAATAACGCTGGGAAGTGTTGAAATTTAAATTGGAAACGACGTCCCCGTCGCAATAGAAAAGATTATGCAGTTGGTATTTATCATGTGTACATAGTATTTTTCAAAGAAAGAAGAAGAAGAAGAAGAAGAAGAAGAAGAAGAAAAACGAAAATTCGAATATATTTTTCGGGAACTATTTGTTTTTATTTTTTAGTATTAACAAAAGTTGACAAGGGGATAATCGCCACATTTGTAAGCAACGGATATAATTGAGTTGGTTTGGAGTGAAAACACAGAAAGCAATGAAAAAAGTAAAAGCAACCGCGAGCAAATGATCTTCAACTTGGACTGAAAGCATCTCTTGATTGCGACATATTCATCAGACCTGTCTCTTTCTCATTGCCACAGAATTGAATGGAAAAACGGTCACTTTCAAGTTGTACGATGAGTTCTTTAAAATTAATACAAAAATTATGATTATTCGTTATTTGTTTCATTAATGTCATTTAAGGGGTGTTTCTTCGAGGTGATATCAATATGAATTTTTGTTTTCTTTAGATATTGGTTGCATCTTAATCTAAGGACGATTTCATGTAAATGACTGCCTGTGGACTCTGGAATTTTTGAAGATTTAATAGAAATATATCGTATGATCTTTTTTGGGGATTACACGATCATTGAACTTTTCTCCCAATAAATTGATTTTGTCACGAAATGTATAGCATAGTGCACCCATATATCGTCCAAGTCGAAATTATCTTATGACATTTTCAAGTTCATAAAAGATATTTTTTTTTGTCCACAAACCAAGCGTAAAAGCCCCTCAAAAACATCAGATATAATTTTTTTTCCACCATAAGGGCAATAATCTTTATTTATAATACTAAGTTATTTAGCCAAATATGGGCTTCATCTTACATCCTCTATACGATGGATAACTTTGTATGTATTATATTCCACATTCCAATTGCAAGGTCCAAATAATGTATTGAAAAAAAAAAGTTGATCCAAATCTCAATTAGAAGTGGGTTTTTTCGGAATCACACACTGCATGTCGCTATATAGTTCGAATTTCTCAAAATCTAATGTCCGTTAAACGCAAAGTTATGAAACGAAAATAACAGTAAAAGAGATCTGGTAAACTGGAACGGTTTTCCGCTCAGTAAGCTTCTTAGCAACTATGCTTCTCTATAACTAGTGTTTTCGCAAAACTGTATACTTTATAGTTCGAAAATTTTTTTTTATATTTTTACTCACGACGGATGATTTTGGCCTTTCTCTACATAACATAATAGTTTTTCATTTCGTTTTATTGAGTTATTCAGTGTGTACGTCCTCTGTGACTTCTGTTGCTTGATTTGAGGCAATCTACTGCCGAATTCCATCAAACAACTTTTATAGGCTTATAGTGATGCTGCTATATCATATCCCAATTGTCGGTTTTGATGTCAACGATTTAAAAGTGACGATTTGGATGTCAATGACAAGCAATCGCCTGGAGAACGGGAAAAGTTCGGAGACAATGGATTCCCAGACTTATTGGACAAAAACCCAATTTAAACTCTTAAAGAACTTTCGAACAGCTTAGCAGCTGATGAATGTGATAAACTGTTTCTAGTCGCTTACATGGAAAGATCCAAAAGCAGGGGAAACAGCTACTATACGAATTGGTTCAGCAGATCAGCAATAACGGTTAACAGACGCAAAGTCATCTTATTGCATGACACCGCTCGGCTATAAGTTGCAAGAGCTGTCAAGGATACACTGTTGCAGCTCGAATGAAAAGTGCTGCCACGCCCAGCTTACTCAACAGTCATAACACTTTCTGATCACCACTGCTTCATACCTGATACGGTAGCATAGGTTCGCTGCCACATGGTTTCGAAATGCTGAAGAGGTGCGAAAATGGATCGATAATTGGATCGCTGCCACACGAATATCACTCTTTCGTTACGGTAGAACGGAAGAAGTTGTAGAAATTGATGGCAAATATTTCGATCAATATATCAACCTTTCCGCGATAAGCGCCGTTTTTAAGCGCAAAAGCGACTAAAATACACGCAAACACATAACAAAAACTTTTATGTGCGTTCGCAATTGTTCATTGAATGTTTAACGCCCAAGATATCCTTTGAATTATGTTTTAGTTTCAAGTTTCAAGATAATATAAAGATTATAAGAAAGTAAAAACTTAAGTTTAGCTTTAATGAAATTATTTACTGATAAAATTTTCAAACTACGTATTAAATTGTTTTAAGCAGTTTTAATCACACAAAGTACAAACTTTTTTCGAAACGAAATAAAATATCTTGAAGGAAAAAGTTAAAGATGTACGTTCTTGTACCTATACATTCCTTGTGGTATTCCAGCTGCTGCGCTGAGATGGGCAACAATTGTTTCGAAAATTTACTTTAAAAAGATACTTTGGCTGGTCTTATAGCTCTCACTACACACACACACAAAAACATGCTCTTCGAACTATACGCAGTTTTTGCTGCATTGCGTCGTCTTCCCTGTACACAGACTTTTGCTTCACTATACCGTATGGTTCTACTGGTCGCAACGGAACCCATACTAGGACAAAACAATTTATATGCAGCGCATACTTAAGGGTCTTCAATATCAATATGCTAATGGTTTCTGCTGCGTTTAATTGAAAGTTTCCCTTCACTAAGGTATTGGTAAGCTAGTCTCTGCAATGTCTTCTTTTTAATATACAATGTACTTTTGAGGCACTTATGTACGGTCCGTATAGATATATGTACTCTCTAGATGGCGGCATCATTTGCGGATCTCGCACTAATTACTTTCCATATTTACTATAACAGACAATGTAGGCGTTCGCCAATTGTTCAATTCCACTCCTTCCTTTTTATCAATCTTATCAATCATTACTGCTTCCGCACATTGTTGCATCGTTTATTCCGATTCCATCAATATTACTCTACTCTACTCTATCCTACTACTACTCTATTATGGCGCATAGTAAAATAAAGTTCTTTAAGAAAGCATTAAGGTCAATATGTGGCCATATATCTATACCCTGGATTTAATTTGTGTAAGAATGTGTAATTCTTATCATTTGGTGACATGTTTCAAGGTCAGCACTTGTTTCCTTTGGAATATTCATATAACATATTCTTAACGAATACGATTCTAGTACGCACATGCCTTCACATATCACTGTTTCTGCCCTTTTGACATCGTCTTCGTGCCAGCAATTTTCTATGACTCGATGGCCGTTAAGCTGCGAATTGGACCGATTATGTTAAACTTAAGCAAGTTAATACTGCTTCGAAGTTAAAGCTCTCTTCTATGCGACAGTTTGGATCTTCTCCATACAGCTTCTATGGGAAGTTTGTACTCACGTTCATGTTCTACTCTTTCAATTTTTTACAAACTTTAGCGGAATTGAGTAAATCTCTAGTGTCTACCCTGCCCTTCTATTTTTAACAAAGTAAATTATTCGTTTTATTTCATATTAAACGCGACCCCTTTTATTAAAAACACTCCTCGTGTAGTTGCGATTGCGATGGGGGCGGCTGATGGTGCGGCTACTGCTACGGTTAGAAGATGTTCTTCGCTAAGTCTGTCTGTCACATTTTGATTCGTGTTCTCGATGTAAGATTATCACGCATTTACTACACCTCCCTCCGTCTCGATGGATAAAAAAAAAGCTGCAAAATATTATGTTAACTACGGCCATATTAACACCAACAACATTACAGTCTAACTTATAGTGAAATTGCAGATAGTTTTAGAGAATACTTGTAACAAGGTCGAACTGGTCTACGGATTATGCAGTTTAAACGGAAGCATATTAGTTAAATACGTCATAAAATACATATATATTTTTTAATGAACGAAAAATTTTAAATCGATTTCGGACGACCGCAATCGGAAAAATTTTAAAAATGCAACATGTTGCAACGAAAAAGATGCAAGCTGAACTAGCCCACAGTAAGTTGGTTTTCTTAATTCGAGTAAATTTATGTCTGGTGGTTACAGTCATATTCTCAGACTTCGAAGTTCCTATACTTCCTCTGGATGTTGAATGCATTGCGGTTTTTGTGATTGTGTGTCGCCAAGATTACCATCTTTATGACTTGCTTTCTACGTCTCGCCATTCGTCTTTTATTCGTGAAGTGGTTGAACATATGAAGTTACCGGATGTGATAGTAGTGCTTGCCAATGTTAATTTGCTAAATTTTTCTTGGCGTCTTAATGGTGACATCGGATTGTTGGTTTCCATATAAACCAAACGGTTTACCAAGGGACGTCTGTCACGTAAACCTTTTTTAGCGCATCGACATCCCTAATACCAACAATAATATTTTAGACCTAATTCTTTGGAGCAAGTCTAATCTCTCAATTAGCCGTCTTACCAGAAGATCCTTATCACTCTTCACTTAGCATATCAATTCAATTCAGGCAGCTCATCAAGTCTAATCGCGCTCAACCTTAGTCTCAACGTGCAAAGATTGACTTATAATCAAACCGCCTTCGTGTTGTGCAGAAGGCTTTTCTCTCTCTCCCCTTGACAATGCTAGGTATTCGTCCGCTATCACAATTCAATCGTGTCTGCTATGCCAGGTATTTATTTAAGATTAAATAACCCTAAGCGAGTCTGTTAGTTAGTGAACTGTAAGGAAACATCACTATTCATTTCTCTCATTTATGTCTTTTGGCGGCTGCGAAATGTCCGATGGTCTCATCATTTCAAACCTGCTTGCGAAATGCTTTCAGCTTAATTTTAATTGCACAAATTTCAATCCTTCTCTCACCTGTGTATACCGAATAGATGATTGTTCATCGATTCAAAGAATTATTATCTAGATTCTAGATTACTACGTACTTCCAACTGGTTATAATCGAAAAGGTGAAACAACGTTGCGAATTAACGAACAGCGGATGATTTAGACAATAGAGTCTTTTGGTTTCTAAGTCAAGTTGTTAGCGATTCTATATGATTTTTCCATGCTATTCCATCATTGGTCAATGTTTAAGCGTCATTTTAACATTCAATTTGTTCAGCCAAAGCGAAATTTCGTTGCAATCAATTTGTAGTGGTAATGGTATCGCTAGATGAAAATATGATTGCTGTTTTATCAGCGTACGCCGCAGCGAAACAGGAAAATCGAAAATAAAAATTGTATAGAGTATCGGGCTTAAATTGCTTCTCTGATGGCTTCACTTCATCTTCAATTTTATGCATTATATATATGATCTCATCATTTGAACTCTGCCAAAGGAATCCCTGTTTTGTAAATAGGATCGAAGTAGCAGATACATTCAGGTTCGAAAGCGGTACAGTAAGTCATCTATTGTTGATTTGCTAAATTTTACGCGAAGAAGAAGAAGAAGAAGACGAAGTAAAAAAAGAAATTTTTTAAATATGAAAAGTAGTCGTCAATCATGTCAGACTTTATCGAAGGTTTTCTTCACATCTATCTTTAGTCGGTTTTCCGATGCACGGAACAACACTGTAACACTGTCCAATGATGTCCATGTTTATTTTTGAAATCAAACTGAGATCTTATTTCGTGTATCTTCGTGGATATGCTTTTTTCAAATATTTCACAAAATGTTACCCGTAGGCTAAGTGATCGCTATGAGTTTGCAACAAGCTCTGGTTCATATGACTTTATGGTATATAGTATAGTTATTTCTACGGATTTTCACAAAGTTGAAGATTGGTTTAATCTTAATCTATTGTTATAAAAGCGAGAGCCTTATTTTTAACATTTACTTTTTTATAATGTTATCTTGTGTGTTTGTTAAGATCTAATACCGTAGCAAAAGTGAATAAATATTCAACTTTTAATTTCTTGCATTGTTAATGCTTTAGCTTCTACCATAAACGCCTGAGCGGCCGAATAGGCAAGAATTTCGACTAGCAACTCAATGGTCGTGGGTTTAAATCTCAAGTGCGGTAGAGTTTTTAGTAAAAACCGAAAGCCTTACATGCTAGTGCTTTAAGACTTTCATTTTAGAATTTATTCTCCGACTAAATTAATAATAATAATAATAATAATAATAATAGTTTTACTATAAATTTCCATTTTTAAAAATTATTCTATTAGATCCGCGTTCAGATCAGAAATTCAGAATCACTTTTTTTTTCCTCATACCTGTAAAATTGCATTTCTAATAAGTGCAACGGATCTTTCCAATTATCAAAAATTTTTCACTGTTTTCCCAAATACTGGTAGTTTAGTTTATCTCCCTGAGAGTGATTGCTCTTTCGGCATTTATATCATAATTTAATTTATATTTCGCGAAAATTTATTATTTTTATATATCGAGATACAGAAGAAATAATGTAAGGAGTCGTTTCAAGTTAAGTCCGTGTATCTTTCCTGTATAAAGAAATCATATTTTCGGAAAAGAAAATTTTCAAAGTTAAAAAAAGCACGCGTGCGTGCATTGATCTCGACACTGACATATTTTTTATGACAATAAGAAAACAAAAAAAAAAAAAAAAAAAAAAAAGAAAATACAAAAGAGAGCAAAACGGAGTAAGAAGAAAGGACTTGATACAGGCCGAATAACTTGAATTCCAATCAGACGGAGCAACTGTGCATCCACCGATGCACACACACAGAGAGAGAGACAGAAAGAGAGAGAGAGCAAGCGAGTTTAGCAAATAAGACTCTCATTAAGTGAAAAATGAAAATAAATGTAAGTTTGGAAAATAAACAGAAAATTCACGTTGACAGCTGATTGCGTCGAAACAAAAAATAAGAATGGCCGTGGATAGTAGAAAAAGAAGCTGATAATGATGACGATCGAAACGGATGAAATTTGAAAAAGCCATGAAGGGAAGATAGAAGGGCATATGCATGCGTGCGGAGATGCCTTTGTAGAAGCATTTAAAAGAAACTAAAAAATAATATTAATAATAATAATAGCAATAATAATAATAATTATTATTATTGTATATTATTAATATACACGATACATACGATGTTGCGGTTACACATATCGACATTTTCTCTAAATAATGTTTAAAAATATTTTTCATATACATTTATAAAGTTAATATTATTTCATCATATTATTCTCTTTTTCCCCCCTCTCTCTCTCGCTCTATCTTTCTCTCTCCCCCACTCTTTTATTATGGCTTTCTCTCTTATTTGATAATTCTCTTCGCGCTCTTACTCTCTCTTTTTATGAGAACTCATATGGCATTCCGCAGCAATAGGTTATCCAATTAGAGTGTTACATACGTATATGACATATAAACATACTTTACATATATATGCAGATTCAGCGCTATCTTCTTGTTCGCTCACTTATTTAAATAAGTGCGCGGGGTTGAGAATTTTTTTAAATGGTTTTCTTCGTGCTGCCGTTGTATGTAATTTCTCAAGCAAACGTAAAATAAAAAAAAAAAAAATAAAAAAAATTAAAAAAAATAAGACAAAGAAAGACGGAGAATATTTGTTTAGTGGGTTATTGTTTATTTGACTTTTCTTATTATTTATTTACATATATATATATATATATATATATATACGCTGACTTGTGCATATCATATGCAATAATAAAAAAAAAAAAAAAGGAAAACTAGCAAATTGAATAGAAATGAAATGAAATATCTAAATAAAACGATACACGTTGTTTATCATGTTTGAAGAAATAGTTTTTTTTTTTTTCGTTTTGTACACACACACACAAACACACAAACACACATTCATCCACCATCAGAGGGGGTGATATTGGATTTATCGAATCTTTGCAATGCGCAAAAATAGTAAAGATTTAAGATAAAGAAAAAAGGGGTGTCACAAATTGGGCTACAAATGCCATCGATATGAAAGACTGGTGCAATAAACTACGCAGTTATGTGATTATTGCATACAAGCTTTAAATTTTATATCCGTCCAAAGCTTTGCAGCGATGATTTATGATTTATGTTTGAACAAACATTTTGAATATGCTCAGGTACATTAATAATTACATTTTGGGCGCTTTTTTTTTTTTTAATTGCTATCGCAAATTTTATCCCCAGGCCAGACGATATTACGTTGCCACGTGTTGCTACTGCCACCAGACCGTTTTTTTTTTTTGAATTTTTTTGGACAAAACTCGCCTCAGGAATTTCAATAAAAACTCCTTTTACGAACAAGTTTACGTATCTTGTTAACTGTGGAAAATATACAAACAATATAAAGAAATTCTTCAAACTCGCCTATTAGGCATGTAGAAGATTTGTAATTTCACTTTCTTAACACAACTAATAGTCGTCTGAACGGCTATGCGAATCAAAGGATCATAATCGCTATCAATTTTGAAACAATCTCGATTTAATTGATTTCGCAACAGATCACGCAACAGATTGAATACATGCCTATAACCAACCCCCGTGCCTTGGAACGAGGGTCATAAATGTGTTTGAAAAAAAGGTACGCTCTTCTCAGAAAAAGTGCAACATTACGCGACAGTATTATAAATAAAATCATTATATTATAAATAAAATCATAAAATCATATATCGGCAACTAATGAATATTAACTCTAAACGTTAGAGAACATGCGGTCTGTTTGTTCCGAAAAAGCAAAATTTCAACACATCAGAAACGATCTAACATTATGTTATTGCTATTGAACATATCCTCCTATGAAATATAATTTTCTAATATAGATTTCAATTTATGCAAAGAACTTAAAACTTGTGGGAATTCTGGGAGAGAATCTGGAATATGTGATTTTCATAATTCATTTATTTTTTTGAGTAAAAATTTTACATCATTAAGCGAGCGATACAAGCTGTTGCCTGGTAGGGAAAAGTCAATTTTGGATGCTTTTATTCAATCGCGCGCTTAAATCGCTTACGTTGTTAACAGCAACGAATGGAATCAATCGTCTAAACAGTCTAGAGCATCTGATAATGCACTTAATCCTTTCCAATGCCATGAAACAGAAAATTATCTTACGTCTTGTCAAGCTAGATTTCTTTACCGTTTATGCAAATTCGTCCATGTTCTTCTACGATACTTTTCACACATTATTATCGCACGTCCTCCACTTTCGTCTATCGTATATCGTTAATTGCCTGAAGAGTTTGCGCAATTTCGTTTCGTTTCAGCCAATTCGATTCGCAAATGGAAGTTTCGTTAATACGCTAGGCATCGAAATGTCAAGCGTTTTATTCTATTCACCCTTACGCAAATGATCTAAAATCTGTTTTATGATCAATGTGTCATTTCGCGATAATAACGTTAGATGACATGTGTCGGTCTACTTACATTTTTTCGGCAGAATTGGTTTGACTTTATCAATGATTGCTCAATCGGACCGGAAACAATGAAACGAATCATTTGCTATTAATTTTGCTAAAGTGTCTTTATCGTAGGTACTGTAAACTTTTCTGTTTTCTGCTCAGCGTTATCGACCTGATAGATCTTCTTATTGTAAAATATGCGAATTTTTTTTTGAAAATTTTGACTCATTATCAAAACTCAATTCATTTTCACCGAATTAACAAATGCTGCAATGTTTTTTTTATCTTTAGTCGTGCCACCATTCATCTTTTTTAATTCGAGCCATGATTTATCAATTTCTTCTTTCTTTCTCATTTATTTGTTGCCAATTTACACATCTATAATTAATTAGCTTTTTTTGTATAAAAAAAAAAGAAAAAAAAAACAATTGCCTTCGAGCTGATCTCCGCACACTTTGCACATATCATGAGCAGAATAGTATATAGAACTTAAGCCTCATCCTTCCTTAAAAGATCAACTCATAAGGTCATTCAATAGATATTGTCGAGGAAGTTTCGTTCGAATTCGTGTTTGATGCCCTTAAACATTTCTAAAACGGATTTATTGCTTTAAAACTTCATTTATGATCCTAGCTAAAGTATTCGCCATCAATTGAAGGCCGTCGAAAAACCAATCATATGTCTTCAGTGCGAGTCGTCTTTAATCACCGTACGCTATAACTTTTAAAAGTAAAAATTAAATTGAACAAATAATCAGAACGATTTGGAATTTATGATGCGGTCACTCGAAGCTGTATTATGGTAACGCTGTTTACGTAAAAGATGTAACAAGTTTCCAAGTAACCTAAATTCATTCTTTCCGTATGCTAAGCATATTTTTCATTTTTCACTTATTTTATGGTAATTTATTGACCAGACAAATTGTCTCCGTCGTCTCCATTCGATTGAATTTAATTTGAATATAACAAAAAAATTTTACATTCTCTAGTATGTCTAGTATATGCACCTAGAGTGTAATGGATACAAAAAATGTATAGGAATTCCTTACTCACCTTTTGCATAATTGTTCCACATTTCATAGTTTTTTCCTCTTCAAAGCAACTTATTTTGCTTAGATTCGTGAAGAGATAAGCATTGCTTTTCGCTCACGCCCCTTGTCAATATTACGGACATAAAACAGTTTAGTTGCTTTTGTTGTAAAAGTGTTGATTTTCGAAAATCTCATAGAGCAGCAAGTGACAAAATTGAACGGAGTGAAAAGTACAAATAACTCTAAAGTGTATAGTTGAGGGTATAGAAGCGCTTGTCAAGAGCATCCTTGGCGTTGATCTGCATTAGAGAGGCGCTCTATATCACGAACGGCTACCCAATATAATACACTTGATGTTTTTGTTTACCCTTCAGATGCATGAAATTTTGTTTTTAATAAATAAAATTTGAAATCAACCGGGAAATGAATGCAATTGATGAAAAAAAAAAAAAAAAAACATACGAATTTTTCTTTAATAATGCTTCTGATTACGTTCATGAACATGGTTAATGCATGAAACAATTATTTTTTTTGGCATCTAAACATAAAGGAACATTGCATTTGCCACATGACCACTGTGTGATGATATCCTTATATAGTGGAATTTTACTCGTCAACCTATTTGAAAATATAGGCCAGTGACTAACGTCGTCTTTCCGTACATTCACAGACGACAAAAGAAGAATTGACCTTCCATGGTTTTTCGCCTGTAAACTTTGCTCTAATCGGCCGTTAGTAAACCGATTTCTTTTATTGGCTTTTACACGAGATACCCTATTGTAAAGAGCATCAGAATTTTGTGGCAAGGGTTTAACGTGGGTTCCTGCCTGGAAGGCTTAACCCCACGGTGGCCCAAGCCACTTTTAAGCGTACTACGCCCCCTGGCGAGTTAGACAATCCCCACAGAGTAGGGGCCTAAACAGCACCACAGTCCAGAACAGTTTATTGTGTATGGAACAATAAACCCCACTCTGGTGAATGGCGAGGCCTAGCTGCACTCAATTGTTCCATTTTAGCTAGGAACTCGCCAACCACAACCACCACGAGTACTCCCCGAAGGGCCGCACCCAAGCAGTCAGGACTCACAAATTGATCAACTGACTGCTTCCGCCATAAGGCTTCCACTGTGCTGTTGATCAATTACCAGCATTACCCGCAGGCATCCGTGACATGTGTTCAAAAGTAAAAATAGGTAAAAGGGGAAAACTTATTCGTCATATCCCTTTTCCATTTTTGCATGTATTAATTAATTTACCAGACATTTTCTATCAATCGGCCAAAGGGAAGGCCGTCCGTCAATTCCTTTTTGCATTAATAGTATAATTAATTAATTTATTTATTACGACTTAAGGACAAAGTCCATCATATACCCGCAGGCATACGTGGCTTTGTGAGGCGAGCTTCCTGACCCCCGTGGCTCCCAGTTTGTTTTGCAAAGCCTTATGGCATACTTTGGGCGGTTGTTAAAAACAACCGTACTTGCTTCGGATTCTCCATACTTTCCTGGTTGCCAGCCCCAAGTGAACTACTTTTCTTCAAGATATATAGGTCTCGGGTATTGCACTGAACATGGTAGACTAGTCTAATGCACTCTACCATGCACTCGCTAGATTACTACCTTCATTGTACTTAAATACCATTCAATATATTTCCTCGGTAAGAGCTCTTCTTCCAGCCAACCCCTCCACCATCTCTCAGAAACTCGTCGCCGAGTTAGCAGCCCAAAACCTTAAACTCTTCTTAGCCGGCCGAAGCCGTTGCCCGGGGATCACCGCTGGGAGGTGAGAGTTTCGGCACATCTATGCTTCTCATCAAAGCATAGTTCATCTCCCCTGTAAAGAGCATCAGTCAAATCACTGCTGAACTGACTGAAGATTTGTTAGTTGGTATCTTTGTGATGTTCCTTGCAATGAAGTTTCTCTTCATAAATAGCCATGTATTTATTACGGCAAGATGCAATTGATGATAGGCGAAGACGGCCGTTGGCATTTATACGATGGCGATCTACGTTGCCCATTCCATCTATACGCATATTATACTCTTGCACTATTTTGGGGCAAGAGACATCGATCTTATACTTAAGTCGCTTATCATATCGATGAATATTGTCTAGGGATTGCGAACCGTCGTTCTCATTAGATCCTTATTGCCCGCGCATCTGCAATTAGGAAATCTATTCTATTGTAAAATTTCGATTCGATCGATACCTTGTTTTGATAAATAGTCTGCCAAGGGCAATGATGTGTACAAATTATTGGAAAACACTGTACAATTCCCCATTCTTAGTATCACACTGACATTATTGATAACTTCCAAATCTGCCTGATCTCCGAATCTATTTCTTTTGTTTTCCTGGCCGGCGTACATTTCGGTACAGCATGCGTACCACATTATGCTACATGAAACAAATAGCCCCAGTTGTACGGCTTGCGCAATTATTGTTTTAAAAAATGAACTATTTTTGTCGAAAGAAATCATATAATTATCGAAAGAATGGCCAAAGATTACCCAGTAATATGGCATTTATGTGATTGCATGGTATTTTCTTTTAACGATGACTGATCAAAAAGTTTTTTCACTTAACATTCAGTAAAACTTGTAATCGGAAGTCTTATCACGAGGCCGAGGATATTCTGGCGCTTAAGATAGACGATAAAATTTAAGTAGCATTAATCTTAATAAAGTTGGAGTCTAAATGTTCACAAGTGATTTTAATGGGCATTAAAGGAAAGTTAACGGCAGCCGCAGTCATTCAACTCGAACGCAGTTATTTTTGTTAAACTAGTGTCTACCTGTGTTTTCCGTGTTTAAGAAGGATTTCTTTTTCGTTTTGTTTTTCAAGGTCATCCTGTCAGCATTTAAATTATTGTCTAGACTGCCTCATATGTTTTACTACGTAGTCCTTACTTCGCCAAACAAGGCAATCTTCAGATTTGAACATCTATTTAAAGTCTTGATTGGCTTTGCTAAGTTTGCGCTAAGTTTGTTTGGAAAACATCGATGTCGCGATAATAAGAAAATTGCATAGGGAGTTAGCTTGCGAATACTGGGGCTCGACCGCTATTTGAATGAATTTAGTTGATTTCCATTATCGTCTTCAGTTCTCCGATCAAGTAACATTGCATAACTACATCTTTTGACTCTATGTCCAATTTTATATTTTGGATAGCATTTAATTTTCATCTATTATTACAGAGACAATGACTCTTACATAGAAATTAATATAATTATTATTATAATTTTTTTTTTTTTTTATATAATATTTTTAGGGGGATGGGACCCAAAAGACGTGTTTCCGTTGCTGAGCGGCAGCACCGTGCGCACGCAACACCCAATTTAGCACCAAAGAAACGTCCCGCAACTACAATTTCCAGTCAATCTCCAGCAACGAGGAAGCTTTCCTTAGTTGCAGATTCTTCAACAGCGTTGAGAAAAGCTCCATCGAAACAATTAACATCGCCGCTAAAGAAATCATTGAAATCGACTAGCAAAGAAAGAAAATCGGAATCGGATAAACCGTTCGAAAACCTAAACGAAAGCAAGAGTGAAAAAGTAAAAAACGAAGAGAAGAAAACAACAAGAGCTTCGTCTAGAGATAATGCGAAACGAAATTCCCAAGAATCAGTGAGTGATAAGAAAGCACAAAAGAAAGAAGATTCACCCTCCTCTGATGTATCCTACAGTTCTCTTGCTAGCAATTCTAGCTTAAGTAATGGTTCTGAGAGCGTTACAAAACCGGAAACAAGACTTCACGATAAGAAAGATGAGAAGACAAAGGCAATTAGTAAAATGTTAAAGAGTCTTGATATTAAAATAAGTGGTTTTGATAATATATTACCGAAAAACGAAAGCATCACCGAACTTGGTTTGAAATCTTCTATATCGGAGAATGTCAAAACCAAGTCAAGAGCGGCTGCTGTCAAGGTGATTGCTAGCATGAATCCTCCAAAACCTATTAAACGAACAAAAAGTGACGAGGAGAAGAAGCGAGCACAAAAACAACCAGAGAAACATTCTCAGCAACATAAAGAGAAAGAATATCAAGAGAAGACTCAATATAAACGAATAGGAGAAAAGAATCCGAGTGATGTGAAGCAAAAAGAAGAAGAAAGCAAGATGCCGATAGTTGAAACAAAGAAGAAATTGGCAGCAAAAAAGGCCAAATTGGAAAATACTCAAAAATCTAAAAAAATACAAGCGACACTTAAAGGAGTTAAAAAAGATAATACCTGCAAAGAAGCTGCATTAGAGAAGAACGATGACAACCAAAACGGAGAAGAAAATTTTGGAATTGAAAAACTTAATATTGTAACTGATAAGCAAAATAAAAAGCTGTCGACTGAAGTCGACTCAGAGGAATTCCATCGTCACGTATCGGATCAGCTTATGGATGAAAATAGTGACAATGATACTCCCTCTAAAAAGTTGAAAAGTCCGAAATTAAAATCGATTCCAAAGACAGAACCTATCAGAGAAGAAGCTAACAGCTCGGAGCAAACTAAAGATGTATCATTTCCTAAACATGAGGAGCAAGTGCACAAAGAAGAGAAAACACTTGATTTTTTCAATAAAAGTCCTAAAGCGGAGGGCGGTCTTCAAGTTCATAAAAGAATTCTATCCCCAAAAATAATTAAAATGGAAGATAAATCAAATTTAATGACTGAAGAGAAAGAAGAAATATTAAGTGTAATATTGGATGCGAATACTGAAGTTGTGCAAATGGAAATTGAAGAAATTACCGTAACCGGATTGGGAAAAAGCGATTTAAAGCACAGGGCATTAGCTCAAAGAGAATTAAAAAATAATGATGTATCAAAAATGGATAATAAAGGTAAACTGAAAGGAACGGAAGTAAAAGCTAAAGAAACGCTTAAAAGTTTGTTTGTCCCCCCGAAAGAAAAGAAAGTCTCAGATATTAATCATCGATTACAAACTAAATTTAAAGTTAATCCTATTAAGCCAAAGATCAGCAAACCGATGAAGAAGACCAATCCAGCATCGCGCCTTTTAACTCTGAGTGCCAAAATAGAACAGAAGAAAATGGAGAATAAAGATGATATTTATGACTTTAAGTCTGGCTCTGAAGATGAGGGATTTATTAAAATGGAACTGCCAACATTAAAAAACTTGAGAGAATTTTCAGATGAAGATAATCAGCCCTTAAAAACTACTCCGAAACGAGAAATTCCTAAATTCAGTGGATTCCGAGAAAAATTCAAAAAAGAATCACAACTAAAAGCAACAGCTATGACTACGTCAGTAAAACATCAAGAACAAGAACAGGAGAGCTGTGATGTTGAAGAGACTCGGAAAAAAGAAAGAGAGACGATAGTAGAAAGTCCTGGGTGTCTTAATGATAAGGAAGCCATAAAGATAACACCCGCTAAGTCCAAGAAAGTTTTAAAAACAAAAGCTCAAAATAACAAAGCTGCTAAAAAGCCGGCATTAAAGCAGAAGGAGAAGGTATCAAAAGTTTTAAAAGGTAAATTAACAAAAAAAGAGGAGAAAAGTAAAGATAAAAACAATAGCGGAGACAGCGAAGCATCTTCGTCACCAGAGAGTAGTAGTGATTCCGAAGATGAACAAAAGTTGATTGTTTTCGGTCAGAAAAAACAACGAATGGCTTCGCTCAATGCCTTAGCTAAAGTGCAATGCCTATATGAAAATGAGTCTAGAACGGCCTACGAATTAGGTTTATCGAAAGCAACCTTGATGCCTCCAAAAATACGAACATTAGATGGCAGTGAAGACGAAAGGGATAAAGAGAAAGACAAAAGTAAGGAAAAGGATGTCGATAAGGAGAAGTCTAAAACAAAGGAAAGAGATAAAGTAGAAAAAGACACTGCAAAGTTTAAAGAGAAGGACACTACTAAGCTGATCGATGATAAATCCAAGGCAAAAAAAGATAAAAAGAACGAAGATCCTCTAAAAATCGCAGACACAATTAAAGAAGATAGCGAAGAAGAGCCTGTGGAAGAGCCGAAACGTGAATTACGTAATGTTTCTGGAGGCCGGGGGCTAGGAAAGCATTGGGAATTCGACAGCGATAGCGAGCATGACGAAATCGAGCGCATGAAATTGAAAAAGAAAAAACTTCAGAAGAGGCTTCAGGCTAAGAAGGAAAGGGAACTAGAAAAAGAGAGAATTAAAGAACGTAAAGAAGAAGAAAGTAAAGCTAAAAACGAGAATACTGTCGAACATAACAAAGATAAGGAACCTATCAAAGTGAAACGGAAATACACAAAAATGAAAAAGTCCCTCAAAAAAGGGGCGAAATTAGCTGTAGCAACCTCTGAAGACGAAAGTAACGTAGAGTCTAGCGATAAGGAAGTGGTAAGTGAAAAAGAAGATGAGAGAGAAAAAGAGAAAAGTAAAGTGTCAAAAAGTAAATCGGATGCGAAGAATCTCCCTAAAAAACGTAAAAGAATTCTTAAGGAGGATCTGATAGGCGATTATAAAGGCATTCTAGCACGTAAACGCATGGCCAGTTTAAATGCCAGTGCTATTGTGGCGGCAACGTATGAAGTGGAAAGACATCTGGACAAAAATTTAGGCAGTGAATGCAGCAGCTATGAGAGTTACGAAGATGAAAGGAAAAATACAAGCAAAAAATCGAAAGAAATCGGAAAGAGCGCTGAAAAAGAGATTAAGAAAACTTTTGCAAATTCGGCCGTCACAGATATGGATGGCAAGGTACCCCTTACTGTAACCAATACTCCTAAAACCCCTACAAAAATAGAAAAATCTCTAAATATTTGCGAAGAGAGTAATGATTCCAAATATTCCAAAGAAACCAAAGAGACTAATACGGACGCAACTACAACTACATCGACTAACACTGGAAGTTGTAATACTAGTATTGCCACAAGCAAGGACTCTAAAGAATCAAGCCGGCCCACTTCGTCAAGTGTAGTTATTGTTCAGGATACGGATGTTACTATAACCGGCGTGTATGTTAATTCCGCTGTTGGTTCGGGACAAGAAGCTTATTGCAAAATGCAGTATCGCGTTCAGTCAAGTGTTACCGAAGAGCGATTATTGCGTCCAGGTTCGGAGGATCCTCCTCCGAAATCTTATACTCCATTAAGTGCGTTATCCAGCATGCTGCCTCCAGGTGCTGCCGCAGGAGTAAGCAGTGTTGCTAATGAAAGTAAGTAAGATATAAAATTGTTGCTGCTTGTCTATGGTTTCCTTTGGCGTGAAGTGTTGTAATCTATAGCTAATAAATAAATCATAGGTCATGTTATTGCGACACCTCCTCCATCATCGAGTAGCACTTCACAACCCTCCGCGGGGAACTCGGTGGCTGAGTCAATCAATCCGGTGGCTGCTTTATATCATTCAACTGATTTAGGAATACATACAGAACATGGACCAACGGATCATCACGGCCCTCCGCCACCTTCTTATGCAGCGGCAGCCGCTGCAGCAGCTGCTGCCTACCATGCACATCACATGTCACCGCATGCTGGCGGCCATCACCAGCATCCTTATGCGCATGCACATGGACATCATCAGTATCAACCGACCGCTGGTAGCGAACATCACAGTATGCCACCACCACATCATTATGCTAGTGGTGGCCCTCCACCTCACTTTGGGCCTCCACCTCCCCCAATGCCCGGTTCCCCTCCGCCAACATATCGTGCTAGTAATGTTTACGCTGCAACGCCGGCAATCGCTACTTCAGGTTTACACCCGCCTCCTGGAGTAGGAGGTCCTAGCGCCTTTTGTCCACCAAATGCACATGTTCAGCAACAAACAACCGCAACTGCATCAGCGCAAATGACATCACAGCAGCAACAACTACATCCAGGTAGTCAGCCCTCTTCAAGTGACACAAGTGGTGAGTAAACTTATTTTTTTCTTTGTATGACTTGCTTGAAGTAGATCCATATAACAAGGGTTCTTAGATATAAAAAAGTGACCCATAATATATTTGTATTATGCGTAATGTGACGTTTGAACATAAGTTGAGCATGAACATAACATTTTTCGAATATTAAATGTTATGTAACGCATCTACGTGAAATGAAACGAAAGAAAGCTGCATGGCTTTGTCTTTCTTCTATGTATACATACCACGTCACACCTCCAGTGTCTAAACTTCGCTTTAAGTCGAATGTACATGTTTAACTTTTTCGTTCAAGATATTTTATTTCGTTTTAAAAATAAGTTTGTACTATGTGTGATTAAAACTGCTTAAAACAATTTAATACGTAGTTTGAAAATTTTATCAGTAAATAATTTCATTAAAGGTAAACTTAAGTTTTTACTTTCTTATAATCTTTATACCATCTTGAAACTTGAAACTAAAACATAATTCAAAGGGTATCTTGGGCGTCAAACACTCAATAAACAATTGCTGGCGCACATAAAAGTTTTTGTTATGTGCTTGCGTATATTTTAATCGCTTTTTTTACTTGAAAACGGCGTAAGTTGATATATCGACCCAAATATTTGCCATCAATTTCTATAACTTTTTCCGGTCTGCCGTGTCGAAAGAACGATATTGGTTTGGCAGCGATCTAATTATTGATTCATTTTCGCATCTCTTCAGCATTTCGAAACCGTATGACAATCAAGCTATGCTACCGTATCGCTCTGAAGAAGTGGTGATTAGAAAGTGTTATGACTGCTGAGTATACTGGGCGTGGCAGCACTTTTCATTCGAACTGCAACAGTGTATCCTTGACAGCTCTTGCAACTTGTAGCCGAGCGGTGTCATGCAATAAGATGACTTTGCGTCTGTTAACCGCTATTGCTGATCTCTTTTTGCAGCAAAGCATCGTTCAGTTTGTCCAGTTGACCTCGGTAGACATCTGCAGTAACAGTTTCATTCAGTTTTAACAACTCGTAATATACTACATCTTGCTGATCCCGTCATAGGTACAGCAAACCTTTGCGTTTTGGTGTCGATAAGCACGGTTCTTCGGAACCGCTGAATTCGTGTAGAGAATTGCCCAAATCATACAATTTAAGCGTTCGCATTGCTTTATCATTTTCACAAATAGATATCGCTGATCAAAACACTTGCAAACACCAATTACATAATAATTAAGGGTTTCCCATATGTTGAGCTCTGCGAAATTCTTAGATATGAAAAACAGTTTTTATTGCTGGAAAAAATTTAATCTTTCTTTCTATGTTTACAATTTGATATTATTGTCAGTAGTACTACTACCATTATCGTTACTATTACGAGTTATTACTACTACTATAACTACTACTGCTACTACTATTGCTACTACTTAATACTACTGCTACGACGAATGACCACTATTAGCTATGACAGTTACTGCTGCTACAATGCCTAAGTGCTGCTACTGCTACTACTTCTGCGACTAAGTATTAGTACTAAGACTCGCTACTAGTATCATTACTATTACTACTTATATTATTGTTATAATTATTGCTTTGTTTTATTACTAATAAAAACTCTATTGCCGATAATAGAATCAAAAGCTTAGTATTGAGCAAAAACGAAATAAAAACCAATCTTAGTGGCAGTAAAAAGCATGTTTCTAACTACCCAGAATCGAGGTCGAAACTCGCTTGATAAAATGATGTAACAGTTTGTGATAGCTTGGTCTACATTTACAGAGTCGCTTGCGTCAACAATTACGAGTGCTTCCTCTTCTCTCAAAGGGCTTTGGCGTCTTTTACTTTAAAAACGATATATAACGCTTGTGCCTGGGCGCAGAATATAATGCAAATTGTTCGCCATCGATTTAGACATTTCCCTCTGTGTATTCGAAAAGTTCATACACGGAAGTTATAACTTAGTATGTATGATAAAGCATAATAAATGGGCGTAGAAGTATGCCTAAATTTGCTAAGAAAAAACTGAAACAACACTTTAAAAAACTTGAAAATTTCCAGCTCCTCCTGTTAATGTTTAAAGTGAAAATAGCCTTGACAGACGTTTCGATAAACTATTTGATATCCAAAATTCGTCGTAAGGCGTGTAGGGCGTGGTTTCTTATACCAGTTCGATTCTATCATTTATCGTAAATTATTTGTAAAATTTCTGGTACATTATGGGAAACCCTAATAGTTACTGTGAAAGTTTCTATTTATCCGTGACCCGAGCGCATATCTGCAAGTACGTACATGTTTTTATATGTACGTATACTAAACATCAGCACTCACCTTTACACGCACGCATGCACCGTTACACACATGTATGTGTACTAAAACTGGCGCTTGAAGAGTTTTATGTATGGGTTACAGGTTTTATTTTACTTTTGTAATTGTTGTTAATTTTTGTATGAGAACTAAAAGTGAAAAAAGATGTAAAAAAAAAAAAAAAAAAAAAAAGAGAAAAAACAAATTAATAATAAAAATGAAAAGTTTATGATACTAAAGCGGGTGTATTGCACGCAATACAAACAAACGTATATATATACAGTAATAGTTTATGAATACGACGTAAATATGTTACGTAGACAGACAGACAGACAGACAGACAGAGGAGTAACTCATGTGTTATTGTTGATATTTGTGTAGTTTGTGTTTCCTTCCATTCTCATTTCAGTTTACTTCTCAACACGTGCTATATTGTGAATGGTTGTGTGCTATATTCTTACATATTTAAGGATTTAGGGTATAAAACAAAAGTCACGTAAACAATACAAAATAGATACAAACACATTTATTTTATTCATCGACAAACACATATTGCCAATGAATTCATGGGTGCGTGCGTGCGTGTGCGTGCGTTTTTTTTTTTTTTTTTCATTTATTTTCCTTTGCATTTTATTGAAGTTTATTTTTCTCGATGTTATTACTAAAATAACTTCGTTTGCATTAACTATTAAGTTTATGTGAATGTCATTTATATCTATGAATACAGCGATGCAATATATCATCAAAGTGTCTTTTAAAAATGTATTCAAGTTAAAGAGTTTGTCTGCTTTCTTTTCTTCTGAGGGCCTATATATATATATATATATATATATATATATATTGAAGATTTCTGCAAATAACGAATTAAAAGATTGTAGTGAAGTAAAAGTTACTTTTCCTGATTTAAAAATTATGATGTATTCAAGGCATGTATATACGCATCCATTACTAAAAGCATGTGATATTTTCCATCCATCCTTCGTCGTAGAATGTGTATATGTACTGATGTTGCCCTTCCCTTTGAAATGCCAATAAATATGTAGAAAACTGTTTCTTTCTTTCTCTATCTCTCTCTCTCTCTCTCTGTCTCTCTCTCTGCACACTTGGCAAGAAACCGTCATTGTTTGTTGCGATTGTTTTTGTTGTCGCTGCTGTAAAAGCTTGACCCGTTGGTCAATAAATAATGAAGCGACGAAGAGGAAACAAGCAAGGGAAAGGTTTTATTGGCTTTAAAGGCGATGTTGCACGTTGTGCATTACTTCAAAAACATAAAATTTAAGATGTTGTTGTTGTTGTTAACTGCAGTAAAACTTGTGCCATTTGGCCAATCAATGGTGTTTTAATCGATATTTGTATCAAGATTATGATCAATATCTTGTCTTACGTTGTAAGTTTAAACTCGCCGTTGGGTAGGCAGGGGAGAATTAGTTTCATTTTCATAGTGTATTCGCATATATACACTTTTTTCATTTCTACCAAATTACCGAATCTTACACTAATCCGATTTATTATTTTATTTGGCATATATTCATAAGATTTCTGGCGGGGAAATTTGTAACTATTAAAACTTTTGATTTGCCTAAAAGAGAAATTTCATCTAAAACATTTGCCACACCTCGATCTGCTTACCCACAATTAAATTAAAAAACCATACCATCATCTTTTCTCCTTTTCTTTTTGTTTTTTTGGCATTGAATGCTTGAACGAAGGATATGTCACAGTTATGCTGCAAAAGATCTGTTGTGAATCCTCGCGTTCATATAAACAGTGTCAACGAGTCTCAAGAAAGCGTCGGCATTTCCTTCAGCGTAGGCTGAAGTTTTGTCAATTTTTGTGTGTGTCCGAAACACTAACTAATAACGAAGTCGCGAGTGCGTACGAATCACGACTACCAAGGTGGCGTTCGCGGACGAAAATCACATTAGCCGTAGCCATAATGAGTGCTCAGTAAGAAATGGTACAACACTTATCGATTAGGCTTACATCTGTTAGGCTGCAGTCACCTCGCTATCTCTTTCTCCTTTCCTTACCTCTTTTCATCGTATTACATGCACAGAAGGCATTCTCTGAGTGAACGGTTTAATTCACTTAATCGGCTTTATAAGTTGAGAACTTTAACTTGCAAAATGTGCAGACATTGAGTTTAACTTGTAACGGGTCATGGGTAAATAAAGTTAGCTTCTTTAACAACTTCTCTATATATGTCTTGTCAAAACTATGCCTACATAGAGGAGGACAGACAAATAGATGCGAGGTGCATTTTTTTTAGTTCTGCACGAAAGAAAACATAAAAGATAGCTTTCACAAACCCCACTCAATATTTCTAGCTGACGAAACGCTATTCAAAATTAATTCCGGGAAAGCCACTTGAGCTAGTTCTCGCGGTAATAACTTGAGCATTTTCATGTTGCTTTAGTATCTTTTTCAGCTAGAAGAGAGTGAAATGAGTGCATTCGATGCATCTCAAAAAACTTCTAGGAAATTTGCAATGTTATCGCATATGAGAGAAAATAAACCTGTGCTATGGAAATTTTAGCGCTTTTTAAAGCGCTTCGCAAAAACATCAAAATTGTAAGAAAAGGCTTTCTTATAAGTAATCGCACTTTTTGTCCATATTCTCGAGGATTCAAAGCATCTATAAAATCGATAGAAGAAAAAATTACTTTCCGAAGAATTGAGGTCTTGAGGTCGGTGCAACTCTTTGACATGACGCAATCATGTGATCATGAAAAATAAAAACAATTTCATAGTGGTTTTATCGCTTGGGTGACATGTCGAAGGCAGACAACGCATGAATAATACCACAAATATGAATTTTGGCATAAAATGTAATGAGACTTTTTAACAATGAATAAAATTTATTTTAGAATTAGTTTTTCAAACTTTTTTGCTCTTGTTTGTACTTATTGTTCTGAAATTGTGAAATAGTGAGAATAGTTCTATAAGGTTACCTGCAATAGACGCAAATATCAAACAAAATGAAATATTTTTATATAGTTGTTATGGCCATAATCTTCTCTTTTAATCAACCATTTAAGAAGTGATCGCTGTCGGTCCATTGATACTGCCGCACTGTTTAATACATTACATGCAAAAGGATTTTTTCCTTTTGCTGAACAACATCAAAAAGCATGAAAAAAGAATGGAAATAAGAAGAATGGCTAATAGATGAAATAGAAAAGACCTATATATATATATATATATACAAACACAAACATGCACACATATGTGTATACATAGATAGTTAATGATGATAGCGTAGCGCTCTAACGCTACGGTGAATGACGCTAAACAGTTGCGGTATATATTTGTACAATGGCGCACACACACATTTACACATTTTGATTCCATCATGAGAAAGAAAGAATAGGACGTATCAACAACAGCGCATACTATGCCGAACGCATACACATTCTTCCCTATATGTTGTTGTTCGCATAATGGCGGAAAAGTGCATAATAATGAAGCAACTAATCATCCCTATCTATAGAACGGTATAAATTCTTGTGTCGTTTCTTTACTAAGAAGAAGAGAAGAAAAAAAACAAAAATTTTTTAAAATATTCAAAAAACTTATTAATCAAAATTGTTCTCATTAAACTGTAACGACTCATTAACTTCGTTTCGGCTGCAAAATTTTTGCAAATCTAATTGTTTTACTAACCTCGCCCACTATATATCTATAAGAACTTGGTTTCAAAATGCGGCAAAACAACATAGTTTTGCTGGTAAATGAATTACTCTTAAAAATCGAACTCGTTTACGATATAACTTTAGTGAAGTCAATAAGCCAAATTCGGGCCATCGCTTGTACTTTTAAAGCACATTCTACTTCGTTAGCTCCTTGTAATATTATATAAGGCATACATACAGTCTCACATTCAATTCTTTGTTTCATAAAAAGCACAAATTGTTGATCCTTAATTGTTTCCTCCATTCACTTTCCATTGCGTCATTCAATAGAATCCATTTAACAATTTCGAAGAAGTCGGGAGAAAACAGCATCAGATCGTACTAAGATAGTTTAGGTGTCTAAATTTAATTATGTAAAATAGAAAAAGAAAAAAACTAAAAAGCAAAGCAAAAGCAGTCAAAACACATACCCATTGTAGCAAGGCCCGTGCAATAAAATCTTTATATATATATATATATATATATATATATATATATAAATATTCTTATATAATTTTACGGACCGATTTCATTTAGAAATTCCTTCTGCCTATGGATCCTGCCATGAATTCGTAAAACATTAAACAAATTGCGCGCACAGTGAATATTCGAATGCGAAGAATGTTAAAGCAGACTTGCTTTTTCCTCAAAAATTCGGCAACAGCGACGATCAAACTGATGGATGGGTTTTTGTTGTTGTTTGTTTTTTTTTTCTACTATGACCTCTCGCTCAGTGGTTGCCTGCTATTCGTGCAACACGTTGACGGTCAGAATGTAGATAGGGAAGAAAACTCTACCGCACTCAGTCGCGTACAATGATTTGATAGTTGCTGTACTTACCTACTCGGCTAGTTAAGCGGATAAAATTTAAGGCATGAAAAACTAAAAACTGTTAAAAATTTTATGAGTAATGTCTCTCCCCCGTGGCGTTTAATTTTTCTGCTAACCATTTTATAGTCGACGTCGCAATCATTTTTTTTTTTTTTTGTATTAACTCAATTCGAACGCATGGGTACGGGATGAGCAATCATTACCGCAAACTTTTCTCTGTCAATCATCAAATTCTTTATTGAAATGAAAATAAAATTCTTTCAAAGAATTTTGTTTTATCGCGACAACGCGAATTAACTGCCACCTTAAGCGCTATAGTTTGACAATTTGTCGATTGATTTGTCAGATAGCTTTCTTTGTCTCATCATATCGTGATAGTAGTTTTTTGTTATATTTTCGGTATACTGTTTCCGATGAGGGCAAACTCTTTATTTTGACACCATCGAGAGCATCAAAAGGAGCTCCTATCGCACGTTAACATACTCTTACGGAGGTTCACTTACCATGAACAGAGCGATATTTCTCTTTGAATGATGAGGAGGAGCTAGGGAGACAATTTGCTTTACGCTCCAGCATTTTCGAACAATTTAAATCCGAGAGTAGCTTTAAGCTGTGTTCAAGTAAATTCTAGAGTCTTACAGTTTCGAACTTGCTTAGGTACAACGAGGGCCAGATTGCTTCGCGGAAAATAGCTGCTAGTCACTTACGTGCTTGTAGAATGCCTTTTTCCGATTATTGGAAACGGTTTTCGAGGAGTGGTTGCCTCAAACTCTCATTAGCGTTAAATAATAAGTTATTGAATGGGTCTTTGCCTTGCCCAGATTACGTAGCTTATCTCCTCCTTCCTTTATTGACTGAAATGTATTTTTGGACAATTTCGTACTGGCACTAGTCATACCGAAATCGTAGGGCGTTAAAGGGTAAGGTGTTAGATGGGCTTTGCCTTGCCGTTTATGAAAGTGAGGAACTATCCCATAGTGATTTTCTTATTCGGGTATTCAGGGATTCATAATTGGTGAGGATTGCACCGATTGGTCTACCGAGTTAAGTTAGTTATCGGTTATCTTTTTGTGTTTAAATTATTTGGCATCGCATACTAATACACATTCAGGTAAATCCAAATTGCCAAGAGAGACAATTTCCGATGCACTCTGTATATGCATGATTGACTAATGTGAGTGGAGAACTGAACACTAATGATATTAGTATTGTTGTTGCTACACGTTACAACTATTATTTTAAATGTAATTATTATTTCTTGTTTTATTACGACTTTCAAACGCACCGTCTAAGGACGGGTGTATATGCATTTTGTCAAAACATTTGCAATACACAAAACCAAGTTTCGGAGCCACCAGCCACCGGCCTTATCTTACCCGCGTGGTTTGGTATTAAAATTGACAAAAATTGGTCAAGACACATGGCCACAGCACAAATGTACGCCGAGAATATTTCCGTTTCCAATAGAAAAAAAAATTTGCGTTTTTTTACTCGTTACTTACAGACTGCAACAAAATAGGACGAGAAAAACTTTCATTTACTTGCAGTACCTATATGAAAAAGCAAAAAAAAAAAAAAAAAAAAATCGCCCACGCCCACTCAACATTGTGAGATATAAGAATTTTCTTCTTTTTTTTTTTTTATGTTTCTTTTTAAGAGAAAGTTGTGAGTATAACAGATACGACCATAGCCGTATATTATTTTTTTATATATTGGCTGCAATTATTATTGTTGCTCCTATTATTACAGGAGTTATCTCTATGTAGCTGTTAATTATAATCATTTCAGGGTCAATTTATTAATGATTAATAAGCAAATTATAGACTTAGGATATTCAAAATTATGGACTTTATTGTGTGGTCTGAAAGCGAACGCTGACGAAGACGAATGCTTCAACTGCTCGCCTCAATTCGATTATTACTGATAATAATATAACTTGCGCGTGGTGCCGCTATTAATATTTTAATTTACACTACTTCCCTACCTTTTATTACAATTTCTTCATTTTTATTTTTTAATATCATTACTATAACTGCGACAAATTTACAAGCCTTCACTATCGTTTTGCTACTAACCTCGACTGTTCCTATGAATACAATTGTAATTATTATTATTATTATTATTATTATTATTATTATTACTGGTACATATAGACCACTGTTAATATCATGAATTGTTACTTTTAGTTTTACATTTTTTTCCACTGCTATTAATATCTAATGCATTGTGCCTACCATCATCAATACTACTAATAATATCATTGCTAATGTAAATCGTGCTAGTGTTATTGTGCTGTTACCATTGCTACTAGTAAATGTAACAAGTATTGAAAGAAAAGATAGCCAGTGCACCTGTATGAGTAACTAACACTAATTGGAAATGAAAGAAAATATTTAAAAATAATTGCTTTAACAATTGATAACAAAAATCTTGTTTGATTTTCTATCGATACGGTATGCAAGCAGAGTGTTTTTCTTAAAATGCAATATAATGCTGGATATAGCGTGTATTAAGATCTCTGTTAAAGGTAGCCAAGCTTCGGTCTAAACTAAATTACTTTGCCTTTTTCATATCACGCTGATGTCAACGTTTTTTTGCTATTCTCTCTAGCATAAATAAGTGCGCAGCTTCTTTTATTAGTACGACTTACACAGTGTACTTATGCATATGTCTCTACTAAGAACACATACACTTAAAAAAAAAAAAAAAAAAAAAAAATACATTACATATATATATAGTATAAACACATATATAGAATAAATACAATATTTGTACATATAAATCGAAAATTTAGCAAACAAGTAAAGGGGGAAAAAGAATTTCTCCCCTAAAAAAGGATTAAATCCTTAAAATGCTTTTAGCAGGCATTCTCACAACAAGCATATGCATATGCATATATATATATATATATATACATTTTTACAGTAATCTTCATTTATGTTAGCAAGTAATCATGATCTATACAATTACCAGGTGTGCATAACAAATCCTGTTGACGTTTTTTGTTTTTTTAAATTGCTTTCTAAGCGACAAGATTCTCTTGTTTGGGGACATTTGTTAAACTTGTTTAACTTCCCCAAGCGAAAGTATTATCTCTTAAGCTTTACGCATGCAACAGTACAAATTATCCCGAAGAAGTGTCCATAACGTAGTCTCTGCAAGTTTACAAGTAGTTGAATTATGTGCCAAAATATTGGGAACGCGAAAACCGTCATTCTTCCTGCCTGAAGTTTGCGAGAAAGTGCTGTTGAATCCTGAATGGATCCTGCAATGAAAAATAAACGCAATACAATATATTAATATATATAAAATAATATTGGAAGGGCATTTTCGAAAGAACGATTAATATCGATAGTAAAGCTAAATATGTCTGACCTCACACTTGGGAAGATTCGTTAAGTTGAACGCTATCAAGAATACTTGATAAACTCGATTCGAATCGTGAAAATCGTGCACTATAGGTTAGTGGGCCGGAGAAAATCGCATAAAACGATGACGCTCAGAAAGATAAGGACACAGAGAGAGAGAGAGGGAGAGAGAGAGAGAGAGATAGGGAGTGCAGACAGTGTAATGAATGGATGGTCGCCCAAGTCGGCAAATATTAACAACCCTTTACCGACTAAGCATTTATTACAAATGGAATCATATATGATCAGGTCAAGACAAAATCGCACTAAAATTTCATTTCGCGAAAATCCACTTAATAGTCGCGAGTCTTATCAACTTCGCTTTATATTATAAGGTTCGTTCAGGTTCATATCTCTACTGTACTGAGGCAGCACTGCTACTAAAGGCAGCCTCATAAGGCCAGTTTTCCATTCGTTTCGAATATCAAATTTATATGCTAGAAAGAAACATGAAGAAAACATTCAAGCTAACGATGGGCAGTATTTTAAAATAAAAACCTTTTTATCGTTTTCTTACACAAGTGCTTATTTTTCGTTAAAAAAAACCGGTCATAACTTATTTCCATACCTAATATATGTATGTATGTATGATGGCAGTTAATAAAAATCCTAAATTGTTATTAGACAAGATGAAGACTTGGTCTGTGCACAACTTTAATGTTGATTTGAAAATAAAATAAAAAAAATTTGAAAAATACGCTTTATAAGTAAAAGTGATTTGAACTTCAAGTGTTGATCGAAAAGTGAAAGTTAACCGAAAAAAAGAAAAAAAAAAAAAAAAAAATACGAAACAGAAATAATAACAACTGGACTAAGGCTTATAACTCTTCGTGACAGTGAACTTAATTTGTGCATAACTTTTTCACAACACCGCTATACTTGCAAATCTTGAAGCTCGTGAAAAAATTGTTTATAAAAGACAATGAAGTGTATTGCGTAAAAGATATTCATCGCTTGTTAGAAATTTCTTACGTGTGAATTAAAAACCAAACTGCATTTCCGTTACAGTGCATGACTGTAGTGCATTAATTTACTTTTATAATAATTAAGATTTTTTTCTTTCTTTCTTTTTTTTTTTTTTTCAAACTTTTTGCATTTTTTTCAAAATTTTATTCCCGGGGGTTAGGTAAAAAATTATTTAAAAAAAAAAAAAAAAAAAAAAAAAAAAATTGTTTATACAAAATTATTTGAAATTTATTCATCGCCTTTGAGTACAGTGTAAAGCAATGAATGAACGATCGATAATCATTTTCCATTTATTTCATAGTAATTTTCTATTTTTCAATTTTTTTTTAAAATATTACACGGTTGCGGTTATGTGCAACACGAGAAACTAAATCTTGATGAATGCAAAATTTTCGCTTCTATCTTCATCAGTAATTAAGTATACTTAAAGATTGTTGACCTGTTGGACGAATAGGTGTTTAGAATATTTATCCATGATTTTTAATATTTAGAAAGAAAAAAGTTTCTTCTCGTAATTATTCGCTTTCATTCACATTTTTTCAAGTGTAAGCTTAAATAGAAAGGACGAAATAATAATAATAATAAGAACATGACACAAAGGCACTACTATCTAACACTGTTGTGTATATATCGTATGCTTTTATATGAGTCTGAGTAAAGGCGCTTAGCTCTGTCTAAAAGGTAAATGACATCGAAACAGGTTGCCCCACTAAAAATTACTGTAGGCGTCAGTGTTGTTGTTTTGCAAGCTTGTACGTGTATTTAATATACACGTTTGTATATACAAATATATATAGATGTAAATGTATGTATATATATATATATATATATGTATATATACTTGGGGGAATTTTTTCAACTTAAAAAAAAAAAAAAAAGAAGAGAAACAAATGAAAAAAATGTTTAATTTTTTTTTAAGCTATAAAAATGTATGCTACACGAAAAAACTTGTGCAAACAAGCCCAAAAGTAGGCTTTACATAATACTTTTATGCTGTGCAATAAGAGGTATGTTAACTTTGATATCTTATTCAAAGAAAATTCTCGATATGTGGCAAAGTGGAAAGCTTGAGCCGTTAAAGCAAAAAAAGCGCTTGCTTTTCTCTTTGCTGTTGAAAAGTGACTATGATGTCGACAAGAGTTCGAGAAGAATAAAGTCAATCAATATCAAACAGGACGGGATTATTTCACATTCTTCTGTCCGGCCAATGTCCGAAATATTTCGATCAGAGATATTCATTCATTCCTAATAGGAAAACAGTTCTCATGGCAAGTCATTGTTTCTGCGCAGCCCGATCGACAGAAAGTCGACAACTCGGCAATCACATAGCGATGTAAAGATAATCAGTAGACATCTCACAATCCTGTTTATGGTATTGTCCACTTTCTCTTATTAGCCCTAAGAAAAAAAAAAAAAAAAAAAAATTAAAACAAGCTCTGTGAAGTCTTCGATTGTGATCGAAGCTATTGAGCTTATAACGTAAGTGAGTATTATTTTCATCCCTTTACTCATGATCGCTCTGCCGATGCGATTAGAAAACTGTCTTGATCAAGTAAGTGTGCGACATAATAGATGAGTCGAGTGAGCAATTTAGAAGGCTATGGACATAAAAATAATCGATACATTGTCCTTACAAGCATTACATATTCTACTCAAGCCGCATAATTTGCTTTTATGTGTGCATATATACTCACAAAAGACTAAATATCTTTTTAAAAAGCTTGTTGACAAGCTCTATGTAAAAATCTCACTCTATATGCATATGTATATAAAAGTTTGATAAAAGCTGCTCAAAAACATTCTTAACGTTCTTTCAAATGTAACATGGCAGTCATCACATCAGCAGTAGTTGAATGTGCCTCTTGACAAACAAGTCTACACATATGTATTCATATTAAAGAAAGTTATGTTCGTTTATATAAAATACTTGTTTAGTTTTTTTCCTTTTTTTTTCTTATTACTTTTTTATTTTTATTTATTTCTTAATAGTTTTTTTTTTCATAAATTTTTTTTTCTCATTACATTTCATTTGTTTTCATAAGCGATAATTGTTGATTTAGGCTTTCGTTGTAATATACTCATCGTACACCGTTGTAAACCGTGGCTTGGGTTGAGCACGCTTTCCGAAAAAGTCTATGCATGAATATGTGTTTTCTTCAAATGATTTTTGCTTTTGTTTTCAATTTATCATTAATAAGAG
Source organism: Glossina fuscipes (assembly GCF_014805625.2). Classification (NCBI taxonomy): domain Eukaryota; kingdom Metazoa; phylum Arthropoda; class Insecta; order Diptera; family Glossinidae; genus Glossina; species Glossina fuscipes. The sequence continues at coordinate 2,052,495 of NW_023998414.1, forward strand.
GAATTTCAAGCAATTTAAGGGGGAAAAAGAAGATTAATTGTCTTATTTGGCGGAAATTAATGTTGCGATCGCGTTATCATTATGTTTTTGGTAGTAACATAGTGTGGTCGTATTTAATACATAAAAAGAGTGGGCTTAAGACGGACCCACCTTTCATTATACCGATCGATTCAGAATCATTATCTGAATTGATCTAAGCCTGTCTATCCGTATGTCCGTCTGATGTCTGTCCATGTAAACTTGTGTTCAAACTACAGGTCGTAGTTTTTGGAATATTTTGACGAAATTTGGTGCAGTGACGTGTTTTCACCCACGGACGCACGCTAATGAATATGATTCGGGTCGGCCCACTTTTCCGACTACTCCCCATATAGGGCCCTATTCTGTAAAATTGAAAAAAATGGACATATGTAAGTAATGCCCAGAAGGAAGTTAGATAGACTTATCTTTTATTATAGCGACTGATTCAAATAAACTTTCTCAATCGATCTAAGCACGTCTGTCCGCCTGTTCGTCTTGTTGTGTTCTTTTCAAATTACAAGTCGTAATGTTTGACATCCACGGTATTGAAATTGGTTCGGATCGGACTTTTTCGACTACTTCGCATATAGAGGTCTTATTTTGAATAGCCGTTATATGAACCATCGCGTTAAATGAAGTGGTGTAAGATATTTACTAATGGGTTTGTTTTGTTTTATCTCTCCAAAATGCCAATACAACATACTCCGGGAGGCATGGGATGAAGTTAGGCATACAGCCAGATAGAGTGACTCTCTTATAATTTTCTAATACACTCGTTTGGATTTTATAAGGAGAAAATGCGAAAGTTAAATAGGGACAAATCCGGCCATTAGATACCCTACACCTCTTGGTCTAGGACAGTTATTCACCACTATTGTTACCGAAAATTACACATTATTTTCAAGCAAAAACATAGGTGTCATGACAACTTACATATTGGACGGTTGCCAAACCACCACATGACGTGATCCAAATTTAGCACACTTAATGTACTTCCTAAGTATTTTAACATATCTCAGTTTCCGTCATAAAAAATTGGATATTAAACGTTCTCTTCAGATAAGGGCTTGCTTTCCATGCTGACCACTACACACATTAAGGTCTAAAAAATAGACCTATGTGGCTCAAATACCATGACGCTGATTTGTTTGTCAATTTAGTATTATAAAACAAATTTCATCATGGGAGTACTTAAAATTAGAGGTTTTGACCTTATAAAGATGCAGTTATCGTGGGGACGGTTATAAAAGAGGGAGTTAAAAAAATTGCCCCAGCTGAGCCAAATTTTTCATATCAATTTAGAATGTCGAAATACTATTACACAGCGAGATTTGTCAAAAAATTTTGAAAATTACAATATTGATGAAAAGGCATGATATGGGAAGCGGTAAAAAAAATGAATTGATCCCAAACGTTTTCAATAGCGTTTATCGTTAGACCAAAACACGTCAGTGTATAAAATTTTCATCAAACTATTTTCGAAATTGCGGTCTGTAGGTTGAACCACAAATTTTAATGGACAAACAGTAAACGGACAGACGGACAATCAAACGTAAAAAGCAATTCTGCCGATCGAATTCGGTATAATAAAAAGTGGGTCTTCCTTAAGCTCTTCCGGTTGCGGTGTACGTGCGCACAAATTAAATATATCCTATACCACAAGTGATGTAGGGTATAATAACTTAAGCTTTCGAATGACACAAATAAAACAAAAAATGAATAAATGCTTTTAACTCTTGAAATTCTTATCTGAAGGTATTAATATAACATAATATAATTATCCACATATATATATATATATATTATATTCGCGACCAAACGAATTTCTTTGTGTGAAAGTCAAATTACGCGTTAGTTAAGAGCTTAACATCTCTTCCTTGACTTTCTCTCTATTCAGCTTAGTTATGACCTTAGTTTACAGTTATCCATTACCTTTAGCAGAATTATTGAAAAATCAATGTATGGAGCAGTATACGCATATGCTTTATTATTCTTTTTGCTACACTCAATCAGCATATATACGCAGTGAAGCTTATATTACGATCTTAATTGGTCTACTAACCGGCAATAGTTTACTTTGCATTTTTAGCGAGCATCCAATATCAAGTTTTCATAATACATACAAATTATTTGGCTTAAGCAAAATAATATCCGCTAACTCTTTAATAAAAATCGATTGTCTTGCATAACAATTGGAAAAGAAAAAGTCTACGAAATCATATTTTCTAGCTGAGTGCAAGAAATGAGTACAAGATATGGACAGTAAGTCGTATTTATCTAGCCTTACGTTTCTCGTGCAAACGGGAACGGAATCTGCTCTTTTAGGGGCGCTTGACCCTCATGATTTGGATATCGTTAGACTCGTTATGTATCATATAATCTCGGCCCAGCAATCGGAATGACCAAAATTAAATATCGATATAGCTGTGCTATTGTAGCACCCGACTCAGCTGCCATTTCTCTAGCCTGCAAGCTCCAATAACAATTCTATTCTGGGGCAACGAAGCGTTCTTTTTAAAAGAAGAGCAAATTCATCTCTATGGCGAATTTGTTCCCAGGCAGCTATCAGCTATCTCCGCTCAGAGATATGCACATATTTTTGCTCATCAAGAATGCGTATATGGTTTTTGTGTGATCGCTTTTACTGGTGATGGTGGCTACAGCATCTATATCATTTGTCGTCAGTCCTGGATGCCTTTGCTTTTCAATGAATTCAATTGTATTACTTTCTCAATATTGTGCACGACGCTCGAGCAATCCGGACATCTTCCATATAGAATTGTTTCTTTCTTCTTTTTGGGATTTTTAGGAATCGTCTTAGAAATCGTTCTATCAGTAAAACTAACCTGACAATTTTCAACTTCCCATCTCAATTAATCGGGCATGAAGATTCGGAGAGTGGACGTTAAAACGACACGAAAAGTGACTATGAGCAAGATTATATGTATTATCAGTATAGGTTCTTGCCACTGTTTTATGAATTTGGTGTAGCGAAGATCTCAAGAAATATTTACAAAGAGAATTTGAATTTGACAACACTTCGCTCTATTAAGCTCTCACATCCTTGATTGCGTGATTACGTGTCTTTTCTTCGCGTTAAGCGAATCTTTTGCTTATAAACCTTATCAAAATAAGTTGACATCCGCCGTCCATTTGAATATTTTTATTAATCCTTTGCAATGCTGGATTTACTGGGAATATTAGTTTATCTTTTCGTCAATCGAATGGTGCATAAGATGCCTGTATGGCAATCGCAGGTGAAGCGTCTTCAATTTTTATTTGCTTTTATGATTTATCTAATTTTTTTTTTTTTTTTTTTTTTTTTTTTTTTTGATGTCACGCAATCTAACCTGAATGCTAATGACGAGTGAAGGTTACTTTTCCAATAAAGTGAATAAAGGCTTTTTTGAAGAAATGTTATTATCTTTATATATGAATACGGTTTTCAATAACTTCTTTCTTTTGTTGGCTTTAGAGCCTGTTGCGCTCTTCATCCGAGTGAGCCAATTTTGCTTTATTGATCTTAATAAAAATCGATTAAATTTGTGCGTCAGTGATTAATTTTTTTTTACCATAAAACTTGACATATTCGATGCCATTATTACATAATTCAATAAGTTCATAGAATCATCTTAAGTAAAGCAGCAACTCTTAGGCAAAATTAGTTTTTATTCATTAACGCAGTCCTTCCCACAAACTCGGTTGCATTGTCATCATCAAGAGTGCCGTTTGGCAATAACTACATTGGCAACTAGGATCATTTGTGGGTAAATTGCGGCGTCATCTTTATATATATTCGGTATTATTTAACGTATGATGGCGTTTATGCAACTTATCGATCTTATTGGGGATTTTTTTGCGAAAGTAAAATTTTCATTTCGATATTTTCTTATGGATAGGGAGGAGGCTGCTTGTTATCAAGATGCATTTATCGACTTTGGACAGATGTTGAAAAGTGTTAAGAAATGATTTCGGCCAAAAATTTCTTGACTTCTCAGGGCACTCCATCATGCTCGGTTAGCCTGCCATATATCTATTGTTGAAACTGAAAAATCAAATCTTACTTACTGCCATGATCACAGTTTGGTCATCATTCGAATTGCAAGGAAAAGGTCAAATTGGCCCACAAATCTATTCAGACAAGATATCGACAGGAAAATCGAATATATTCAAAATGTTTTTATTCATTACTTTGATTTTGATCTGAAATTTCATAACGAATCTATTTATAAATAAATCTATATATGTATATATATGTATATATATATATATATATATATATATATATACTATGATCTTTCTCTTTTACCCTACGCCTTATTTTGTTAGGTAAGTGAGATCCGCTTAAGATGGAAGCTAACATTTGTTTTGTTTTAAAATGATTTTAGTTGACATATATGCATACATATAAACTATAATTTTACGCCTTCGATGTCATTTTATGGTTTAGTTTAGTTTAGTTCTTTCTTACATATATCGATCTATATTTATGTGCACGTGCTCGTGTAGGCATACATTTACCTATGTAACAGTTAAGCTAATTTGCGATTAAAATACATTCATGTGCGTATAATTCATTTCGAGTTATATAAATGAATGTGCGTTCATTATCTGATTATAATTGCGTGCTGAAAATAATGAATTATAAATTAAATGAATAAATAAACATTTTAATATATGAATTCATCAAGTCAATAAATAAATGTTTATATATACATATATAGTGTAGTATTAATATAGTGTACATTGTGTGTGTGTAAAATGCGGCAAAAACATATTTACACATACATATATACCTGTATTATGTTCGCCATACATAAATTCAAGTGTAAAATGAACATAAGCATTTAGTTAACATAAACAAGGCAGAAAGGTGTGTACCCTCGGCTTCAAATTAATTGAAAATGCATTCTATTTAAAGTCATTTTTATATTGAATTTAGAATTATTTAGTTTAGATAAAGGAAGGAGATGAGATTATTTAGTGCCACATATTAGCATATATAGAAGTATGAATTAAATGCATTAATAGAATACTCAGGACACACACATACATGAGTGTTCGTCCCCAAAGACTCGGCCATGCCATCTACTCTTATGCTTTGTAATTTCAGCGAATAAATCGCTTTGACAAAAATATGTAGGCGAAATTCCTGTTAATCCTTGCTATTATAGGTTGAAATTAATTCACAAATAGAAATCGTATTAAAGCTGATGCGCTTTAAGGTTCTAAGATTTTTAGGCATTTAGGAATTTAATCCTGACATATCTCTGCAGTAAATTCTTAATATGACAGTTGATTATGTTGACTGTTGCCAAATGAATGGACGGACGGACCGATATGAACATAAATTTAATTATATACGCATTTATGTATATATGTATGCACATGAATATGACGTAAAGACATAGTATATATAACACTTTTGTACATATATCACACTTCATCCATCGCTTCGGTTCGTAGGGCGGCAAAGATGTCAGCACTATTAACGTAACTATCAATGTAACTTCCTTCAAATGAAACGTATGAGAATTTCGTGTGTTGGGGGAAAATATCATTCAAGTTCGGTGTTAAACGGATTCTGTTTCATTCAGACAATTGCTTTGCCTAGTTTATATGTGGCACTGATAGCTCTGAACGCTCTGATCGTCTGAATTCGTAAATTATTCCCGAAAACATAACAAAATTGCACGAAATCATTTTGGCGAACCGAAAATTGAGGTTATGTGAAACAGCTTAAAATGTAATGATATTAGTAGGCAGTGTATTTACACTACTTTCCATCACCATTTATCCATGAGAAAAGTCTGCTCGAAATGCGAACTGAGTGTCTTCACTTTTGGACCAAAAACAACAATGAATTGATGATTCCGAGCATTGTTTGGAGCTGTTCAAGCGAAATAAAAAATACTTTTCCATGCGATGTCTGACAATGCACTTGGAAATCCGCCCATAGCGATCAAAAATGCAAAGGTCAGTTGGGAAGGTTATATCGTCCATATTTCGGTATTCGCGTGACCTAGTTAGTATTCATTGACTATTTTGAAAAGGAAAAAACAGTCAATAGTGAACACATCGCAGAGCATTATTAATGCGCTTGAGTGACGAACTGGTGTAATGGTAAAAATGCACGAATTGCTTTTCAAATTACTACCACATCTGTCGAATTCCCCAGATTTACGAGATATTTTGGAACATAAATAAAGTCAAATTTTGTGGAAAAGTTTTTGTTTTATTAGTGATCCTGCGAACTTATTGATTGATGTGTTACATATGGAATCGTTTTTGCACATTTTTTGGCAGTGAACATTAATCTCAATTTTCTTCCTCTAATGTTGTTTTACAATTTCATTAAATCCTTGGCAAATCTTTAATAGAGAATTTGCGGGAAATGCTGAATACGTTCCCGCTGAGACAAGTTCCAAGAGAGCGAGAGAGAGCGAGAGAGCGAGAGAGAGAGAGAGAGAGAGAGAGAGAGAGAGAGAGAGAGAGAGAGAGAGACAGAGAGAGAGAGAGAGAGAGAGAGAGAGAGAGAGAGAGAGAATTTATAATAATTATTTAATTGAATTGTGACAGTGACGAACAATCGTTGTGTTATAATATCAAAAGTTATGGCGCAGACTACGTAAGCCGTTAACGTTGATGATAACCTCGAATATCTACAGTGCTCCCATTCTGAATTACTACAACGCAACAAGATTATCATTGCGAAAGGCCATCAACAAGAACTGATGCAGCCAAGTCGATAAATGGGCATAGTGTAATGCAAACTTCGGAAACCCAGGAAACGTTAGTAGGATTAAAGTGAAATATGCTACTTTCCCAGCATTTTGAATGAAATACCTTTACTTTACTAAAAATCAGGCAGAAACTTATGCACACTCGCGATACTTGGTTACTTGATTCTGTCAATGCGTTACGCTGAGCACTGGAATATAGGCTTATAAAGTACACATTGCATTTGCAACGGTTTAGACCATTTAAAAATGGCCTTTTGCAGTTACGAGCGAAGAACGATTCCAAAAAGCAGTAAATGAAAACCAACATAGAAGTCTTAAAGCAAGTATGAAACCTTTAAATGTAAATATATGTACCGAATACATATATTTTGGGAGCCTAAATGATAATAAAAAGTTATGAAAACATTATAGTCGTGCTAGGCCGACCATTGAATACGGTATACGATTTTGGTTCTTAATAAAATATTAAAAATTGTAACAAATTTCCATATGAAGGCAAGATTTTGCATGGTAGCGCTTATATAAAACGGAGCCCAACATGTGAATCGATATAATACAAATTAAGTAAAATTGATTTTTTTTTCAACGATATTATCAGTCTCCGTCTATTTGCATCATAAAATGATAAAAATGACAATTTGTTGCTTTATTTTTCATAAGAACTGTTATATTATGGGCGGGGTGCAAAAAATAGGCCAATTAGTAGTAGTAGTAATCCAAAATTGGTGCAAATTAATTTTTATATCAACTCACTTTTATAAACCAATTTGCATTAGAAAATGTTTAATAATTAAATACTTTTGCTATATAAAATCGAACTTTTCATAAAGACAGTTATATGAAAGAGGGGATTGAAAAAGTTATCCTATTCGATTCAAATTTTTCGCATCAATTTAATCTGCCGAAATGCTATTACTTATTAATTATTTTCAAGTAATGCCATCTTCAAAACAGGCTGTCATATGAGGAGCAATCGTAAGAATGGTTCGAACCAATCCATTGTCAAAAGAGTTCGTTTGTTTAATGAAAGGTGGGTCTAGCTTATATCCTTATGGGTATGACATGACATATGACATATATCCGTACAAATTTAATATAACCTGTACCTACGATAATCTGTATAACGGTGCAAAACGGTGAAAATATCAGATGATATAGGGATGAAAACCAATTGACATTAAACGGCGTTTTTTCTTAAGATCTTATATATATATATATATATATATATATATATATATATAGCTTTCATTGTAGCATTTTGTGACAGAAACTGCCGTATTAAACTTAAGCGAAAAAAAAAGGATTCGTGGGCGGGTTCAATATATATTTCTATTAATTCATTTCATTGGGCGGGAAGACTTTTCGGGAGAATGATCCAAAAGTGTAAGAAATGTTAGAAGAAGATTCATGCCAAATAATTAAAAATGATGGTGAAAATCGATAATTTTCGAGAGTTGAAATATGACTGACGTCATATTAATAACAGAGAAATTGGACGCCATCAACAGATATTGAAAGTTTTAATTTTTGTGCTTCGAAGTTATCGAAGGGAGAGTTTCGTGCTCCGTACCGTAATACAATGTTAAGCTGTTGCATATAATTATCTTCAAGGTCATATATTAGCTTCTATGACAATGTCAATCCCCTTTACGATGCTCTGCGTTTGTAAAATGTATTATACGGATCTGAAAGCCGTAAAAATGTGCAATGCCAGAGAATGCAAATTCTTAAAATTTGTGTCGGAAATTGAAAAGAGGATGACACATTACACACATTACACGCACATTATTATAGGAAGTTTTACTATATTCGCTGCTCTCTGTTAATCTCATTTCTCTTAGTGTTTATAATATGCATTTCGACTGGGGTGTATATTTTTGGGGGGAGGGGGGAGGGGGGACGAGACGAGAAATGCATGAGCATTGTCCGAAAAGGACAAAGCTAGGTTGCTAGTATAGCAAGTATGTTACTTTTTAGAAAAGAATATGAGGCACTAGAAATTAATTCAAGCGGTCAACAGAACAGAAAAGTGTTATCCAAAATTCCTAAAATCAAAATCGTTTGCAACAGCCAGCTGTTAAGTAGAGAGGAAAATATTGTTATTGTTATTGTTATAAAATGTTGGTTTGCAGCTTTCCGTTTTTATTCTCGAATGTTTTCGAAATTAAAACCGTGCGACCGAATTGTGATTTTTTGGATAACGAAGGTTACGTTTACAATTCGTAGGTGATCTATTTGATGTATTTAGAGGAGCTTATATTTACAATGTTTCAATAAATCTTCTTCTTGCAAGCAAGTCATCAATGTGTGAATCTCTTTTCCCGTGGTTTAATGCTGCGGCTACTTAAATTTATGACGTGGCCAGGTAAAGCATCACGAATCTGTATTTGTATTATATTAAATGTGTGGTTTCAATACTTCATCTTAGCAGCATAGAATTTTCTGTTCTAGGCGTTTTCTTGTGTTATGTGTGCATTCATCAGTGGTTTCCTTTTCATTAACATGAAAATTGTTAGTGCTCGTCAACTTCAAAAAAGCGTCTTGAGGAGAAAGATCGATTCATTTGGTTTTTTATTTTTTAATCATGTTTTGTCATAGAAGCGATAAAACTTCGCCTTTTCTTTAAATTATTGACTTGAAATAAATGAATAGTACGAGTATTTGCATGCATTGTACAAACTTGATAAATGAAAATTTGTCGATTTTCGAACACAAATGGAAATTCAAAGTGGTCCCCTTTTGTTTTATTAATTTTTCAAAAAAAAAAAAAAAAAAAAAAAAAAAAAAAAAAAAA
>NW_023998414.1:2062152-2068955 GCF_014805625.2 Glossina fuscipes
AAAAAAAAAAAAAAAAAAACATTGACTCCTCATTAGACCATAAGTAATAGTTTTAGAAAATCTTTCAATTATTGTTCCAGATACAATATTGTACCCTTTATAAGTGCTTTAGGAATTTGAATGCCATGCATAAGAACAAGCATATGAAAAAATTGCTTTCATTTCTTTCAAACATAATATTTAATAGAATGTAGATATAAGATGATGTAACATTTTAAACAATAAGATATATATTCCTTTAAAGCACATAATCGTTTTAAGTCTTACATGCGTAATAATTCAAAAAGCAATAAGACCATCAAGACACAGTTTTCCGTGTATAAAAATCAATTGAATTAAAAAAAAAAAAGAAAAACGTTTTGTTTGCCTACTAACTAACTAACCTTCGTTCTTCCAGACGAGTCAAGGTAAGCAGTATCGTTTAAGTTTCAGCGTAAACTTTTGTTGCTCTCGTTTTTATCCAATTATCCAAAGCACTGACGAACAATAATAAAACTAACGCAATATGGAAAATAAAATATTAATTGACAATTTAAATAAATTATTAAGACTGTCCAGATAAAATAATAATTGTTAGTTAGTTTTAATTGAACGCATTACTGCAATAACAAAGTTATTGTAAGTTAGATACGCAATCATACATATAAGCATGAACACGCGACTACATATAAATATGTACATGCAATGCATGTTTCTCTCTCTCTCTCTCTCTCTCTCTCTCTCTCTCTCTCTCTCTGTTTGTCTCTTTCATTTTCTTTCTTGGTTGATGCGTGCGTGTGTGCGTGTGTTTGTGCGCCCGAAGAATGTCTTTTAACAGCTGGAACATGTCATAGCAAGTATTTTAATATCAGGCTACGATAAGTTGTGAAAGAAAAATAAAAAGAAAACAACAACAACAACAACAACAACAACAACAACAATAATAACAAAAACAAAAATGTAAGAAATCTCTTCTCATTTTCATTCGTAAGGGCCAAAATTTTGAGGCATGCGCACTTACCTAGATGCACCTTTACATTATATATATATATATATATATATATGTATTTGTATGGTGAGAATGCCAAATATTTTATAAATTATGATGTTTTATAACTGTAAACTATTTCGGCTAAGTATTTTATTTTTTAATAACTTGAAAGAAAATTGAAAATTTTTGCTCAATAAAATCTTATTGACTTATTTAAAAGATTTATATCTAAAATATGATTATAATACACAGTTGAAGCTGGCTATACACTCACAATATATATTATACGATGCGCTCTCGAATGACAATAGCCTTTGAAATCGATTTTCAATAAACCGCTAAAAACTATACTACAAAAATTATGAAATATACGAGCGCTATCAACCGATGAAGCAACGAACAAACGGATGATGCGAGAATGTAAACAATATCTGAAAAGGAAATTGCTAGAAACTTGAAAAACGTCTCCCATCCATACAAGTAGTATGTAAAGAAAATGGAGACGAAGTCGAAGTCAAAGTCGAAGATGGTTAAATAAACCAAACGGAGTAGGAGAAATTTCTAAAGCGTATACCAATATCAACATCAACATCAACACCAACACCAACACCAAGACCAATATACTATACTATTATATAACACAGCATGCCAACACTTGCACAACAATTGAGTGTTTGGACCAACACAGGCACAAATTGCAAGAATTTTTAGCTTAACCCCGTTACTTATTATTTGCCCCCTTACACCTCGACGGTATACATGGCAACGTAACAACAAACGATGTATGAAAAAGTTTTGAACGTAAAGTAGGAAAAAGAAAAATCATTAAAATAAAAATTGCTTGCATACAACTTCCGGTTTGCACTGTATGCTCTATGTACCCTTGCCAATAACCAACAATGAATGAATAATGTCTGACGTAGCATGTAATGCAACACATGCCTGCTTACAGACAGATGACTTTAGATATATATATATTATACATATAAATATATATATATATATGCATATAAATGCGTTTATGTCTGCCTATTTGTTTGCTACATATACGTGCCATGTATATGTCTGCCTGTTTATTTGCGTGTGTATCTATGTGCATTTATGTTTGTCTATTTGTTCGTTAAACTATATAGGTTTGTTTGTTTATGAATGCCATCGAATGCATACATAAATACAATCACTTACATTACACATAAAATATATACGAATATATATAAATGCTGCCATCTTTCCGTTTTACTGGTAATTTTGGACTCAGCAAGTAATCGACACAACATAACAGTCAAGTAGCTGCCACTTGTGCACGTTGCTGTTTAGAGCATCTCGCTTCTGGTCATTATCTGTCTACCTTAATACTTTTACATTTCCCTTCAAAATTAAAAAAAAAAAATTTCAACACCAAAAAAAAAAAAAAAAAAAAAAAGTAGAAGAAGAAGAAATTCTTGCAAATTTTTCCCATTTTGTCTCTAATTCATTTTTTATTCCGTTGCACATAAACGTTTTCCGTTTTTATTTTTCACAGACTATAAAGCCTTCATTGTATACATGTATAAATTTTTGTATGTATATGTAATAAAGATTGTTAGTGATTGTTGATGATTGATGGTACATTGCTAAGAAACAAGAATCGAGGGTAGGTTTAAGTACAAAAGTAATATCCTTCGTCTGTACCTTTAGCAAATATACGGAAATGGAGACATTTTTTCCACTGTCTGTGTTGCGTAATCGTATCAGCAGACGGACGCGTCAAGATCAGACCATTTCCATCGCACTGCACTGGTATTTGTACCAAATTTTAAGATTCTCGTTTTTATACCCATCCACTAACTTCGTCATTATGTTTGCAAGAATCAAACGGAGGCTTCAGTGCAGCCTTCGCGCTAAAGTATATATCCTCTTGATCCATGTGAAATTCTTTCTTTCCGTCTGTGCGCATGTGTAGCGCATGTAGACATCGACCTGACATTTTGTAGAATTATTGGAAGTTTTTGCACGCACGGTTGGTATTGAAAGACGGTCAAATTGGTCATAGCATAAGCCCGCAGTGAAGCGCAAACTGAACGCAGTTGCGTTCGTCGATTTATATTTATGACTCACAAATTACGTAAGATAGAAGACTGAAATTTTTCACATTTACTTTACGAAAAACTTTATTATTTATTGAAAATGGAAAAAATCGGCCACGCCCATACCAAACTACTGATAAAATGTGATAAGATATTCTCTTTTTTTTACTTTTTTAAGGCTTTATGTTAATTAATCAAAGCGGAAAGTTTAAAACTGTTTGATATATTCCTCAAATTAAGATATCTTATCGGCCTAAAAATGCATTAATTCTTAAATAAATATGGTGGGCGTCACGATATCGTGAATTAATATTTTCTTAATATTACCTTCGATATGGGTATCAAATAAAGGGGCTTGGAGAGTCGAAGGCGACAAGGTAAGCGCGTTAATTGTAAATTCAGTGTGGTGGACGTCACGAAATGGTAGATAATTTTCTTCTTAAAAAGGCCGTCCATATGGTGATCAAAGAAAAGGGCTTAGCGCGCAGAGTGCAATATGTTAATTTTAATTTAATTATGATCGATGTCACGACGTGATAGATTAATTGTACTTAACGATACCATTTAATGAAGTAAAAGGGGAACGATAAACTTTATCTCATTCACTTTTCTATGACAGGAAATGTGGTGCCAAAGATTTTACATGATTTTCTTTTCAGAGATTCCATAAATTATGCATTATTTGATAAGAGTAAGGTTTTGAATTATCTACTGTTGAATTTGGATGCACGTTCCAAATATTCTCACCTTAAATTCGTAAATTAACCTTGAAAATAGACACGAACAGTTCGCTAACATATTCGGAATATCCGAAAAATAGAAACGAAAATTTGATAAAGTTATCGCAAGGCTCGTATAATTTGTCAAGCAGTAGTCAAACAATAATTGCTTAAATTGAACATAAATGAACCGATTTTATTGTAATCAAATTTTCTCTCTTTTTTTTTCTTTATTTTTAGGTAAGTGAAACAATGGATCCATTAGGCGTAATTCAGAAGCTTTTCCTTAGGTAGGTAGGTGGTATGTAACTTATTAATATTAATAAGTTAAGAAAGACTAAAGAAAATACAATTAATATATATATATATATATATATATATATATACTATACGTATATATATGTATATATACTATGATCAAAACATAAGACCAACTTAACTTTTTCTTCTTTAAGTCTATTTATTCTTTCAAATCAATCTCGTCGCCTTATGTCGTCTTCAAAGCATTCAAATAATATTCGCTGTTAACAGCTTGGCCCGGTGGAAGTAAGTGATAATGCACAACGCCACGACAATCGAAGAAATCTATTAATATCAAATTGATTTTTGAGCGACTTTGGCGTGGTTTTCTCGCTCTAATTACTAACCTCTCGTGCGATATTCGCTTGCTTGATGAGTTGCTTCCGGGTCGTATGCACAACTCGAAGTCTCATCTGCCGTTAAAATCGGAAAAAATTCTTGTGTCGCGCACCAGAGCTACCAATTTAGAAAAAAATTTGGTCTTACCTTTCGATCACACACAGTATTACATACATATGTATATATGAAATGTCATAAAAAAACCCAAAAAAAAAAAAAAAAAAACAAAAATAAAAGAACGAATGAAAAGAAGAAGAGCTGAGGGGTTCTTTTTATATATAACAAAATCCAAAAAGCCCTAAAGTTCCATTAGCGAGCAATATTAGATTCGTGCTGGACATATATATTTGCATTTGTAATACGTGCTGCAAGTTCCGCTTTGAATCAGTCAGAACTTTGTTTATAAGATCGATCATTTTAGCATCGAAAGATTGTAATAAGAAAAAGATAATTTATGAGAAAATTACTTACCATGAGAAGTTACGAGTAAGTAACTTACAATTGACGAGGTATAGAAAAATAAAAATTTCGAGTATAAGCTTCCATGCCGTATATATATGTGTGTGTATATTGTGTGCACTATTAAAAGATTCTAAATAATGCAAAATTTTTACACATTTTACATGAACTAACAGACAGAATCATCGTCATATAAACTAAAAATGTAATAGGAGAAATAAAATTTCATCTGAGCTAGTTAAGAGTGTGAATATGTAAAGAGCGAAAGAGATTCAATAATAGTTAAGGAACGGTGCGGTAAAAGAGGCACAAAAGTCGCGTTTTCACCACGCATAAACGGGTGACAACATGATAAGCGTCTTTTACATTTGCAATGAGCTGAATGGTGAAAGTCGTTGTGGTGAACTAGTTTTACTGAAAGAGAACATAAGAGAAGCGAGTTGAATTTTAAAAGAAGCAAAAAAAAAAAAAAAAAAAAAACACAAAAAGAAAAAAAAAAAGTAGCAAAACAAAACATGAACTTATTGCACAACGAATATTGTAGAAAACTATTTAGTTGTATAGATACTTGTACCGGTGTGTAAGTGTGTGCTTCGCTACTAAAACCGTAAATAGAAAAAATCAAAACAAAATACAAACGTAAAAAAAAAACAAAAAAAAAAAAAAAGCAAAGAAGGAAAATAACGAGCAGCAACAACAATTCATAACTAAAAGTTGTTGCTGTGTTGCTGTTACTGTCAGAGTGAGTGTCTAGTATAAGATTTTGCAATTTTCTGGTATAACTGCTATGTATGCTTTGCAACGTGAATTCAGTGAGCATTCAGTAGTCGTACACTTTACACGGGAAATGTGTGTGCATAACGTTTGTTGCACTGCGATACCACACATTCCAATATCAACTTGTTTGTTTAGCAATCTAAAAAAAAGAGCAAATCAAAAAAAGAAAAAAAAAACAAAAAGACAGAGACGGCAACAACAAAAAAGATTAAACAAAACAAGTGCTTAAGTAATGCAAAGACTTCATTGACATAAATTATGTAGAAATACAACATATTTGTTCGTACATCTTACAAAAAAAAAATAAAAAATAAATAAAAAATAAATAAATAAATAAATAAAGATAAAGATAAAGAAAGAAAAAAAAAAAAAACAAAAAAACGCTAAATAAAAAAGTAAAAGGAATAAAAATATGTTTGTTAACAACAAAACTGTGTTAGTGTTGGTATTTTTTTATTATTGTTGTTATGTTGGCGTGCTAATGAATCATAACAGGTATCGCATGTATGTGAGTGCGTGTTAAGCGCCTAAAAATATGTGCGTGTGGAAATTAATTGCTTGTAAAATGTTGTGTTATTTTAAAGCCGACTACAAATCGTTTTTACACACAAGGGCGTTTTTCCAGTAATTAAACTTTTAAACACATTTTCACACATTCCTTACACTTACAAGCACACACACACACACACACACATATATATATATATATATATATATATATAAATACATTAATATATACGGTACACAATATATACGTACAATGCTGTTACATTCTTGGCGGAACATATAAAAAAAAAAAAAAAATAAAAATAAAAGTTTCGAAAATCTTTGTTTTTATAAAACAATTTATTGGAAAGATAAAAAAATTCTGTGAATTTATCATTCAAGAATGTAAGATATATAAAAACTATTATTGACTTTGTATGTATGTATATATATATATATATATATATTATATATTCAGTTGTTTGTTTTTATATAATTTCTTTATTCTAATATATATGCATTTTTAGTGTCACTCCCACCGCTACTTCTCGATTTCATATTGCCATCTCTCGCTTAATAGAAATTCTTTCAGTTAACCGCACTGAAAACGTCATTATATGAAAGAGGGGAGTACAAAAGATTTTCTAAAATTTCCTTATCATTTACTCTCCGACCGTGTCGTCCTTC
>NW_023998414.1:2069055-2082623 GCF_014805625.2 Glossina fuscipes
TATATATATATATAAGCAGATAAGTATATATATAAAGTACATAAGGCTACCACAACTACGTTCCCGTACACAAAGACTAGAGGAGTATGTATTACTTTTTTACAGCTATATATATATTAGATGTGTTTTTGTGTCGTCTCATTTTTTCTTTAAATATCTCGTGTTTTTTTACATACATCCATACATATATACATACATATAATGCTGCAAAATTTCTCTGGAACATTCCTATAGTTCTGTGTGTTTTCTTCGGGGTACAAAATCATACATTTCCTGCTCCATTTTCTCTATGGTTCTACTCAACTCATTCTACCGGCTTTTACTTAGTCATGTAAATGTTACAGTGTTATAGTGTTAGTAAATTTTTATAATTTATGTGACGCAATTTTTTTTTTTTTTTATTATTTAGTTGTTATGTGGAGCTGGCAACTAGAATAAAGCAGAATAAAATGCAAAGAATTCATTTCTAGTACGTACCGTATGCATGCATGAATTGACGTGTATACATATCCATATACATATATTTGTGTGCACGTGCACTTTAAATTCTATGAATGTATGATGTTGCGAAATAATGTGGAATTGAAACGTTTTAGATACTTTTTATGAAAAAGCCGGTCGTTCGTCGGTGCATGTTCTTCAGTATAATTTGTGCGTAAGTTAACAAGTGTTTTCTTTGCTTCTTCTCCTGCTGTTATATGATTATTCGTAGACTTACACATTCACACACACACACACACGCATATGGAACACATACATTCGCATATATACATTAGTATATTTGAGCTTGCATAAGAGAGTAAAAGTAAATATAAAATTGCATATGAATAAAAGAAAATATTTATAAAACTGAAATGAAAATTAGTGACGTATACGCACCGTTACACTTTTAGTTTACCTTTCTATAATAGATAAATGTTAGTATGTTGAGTAGAGATTACAACAATTAATAAGGATATCTATCTAAACATGAGCTGACAAATTCTAAACATTCTAATAAGGTATATATTGCTTTTTCTGGTTAATGATATTATCATCTTTTTTCGAAAATATAATTTACATATTAGAGTTTGATTTGTTGGATTTAAAATTTCGAAATTTTTTGCTATACATTTTGAAGTTTCTCTTTGCTTGTTTCCCATGCTGATAATTCATGTCCAACAATATGATATATTGCAATTGCAATTAATTAGAATGACCTGGATAGCGGATGAAATAAAAAGTAATTGAAAAAGACATTTATGGCATCTCATTGTGTGTGGGGGCTTAAAAACATGATTAATTTCTGAATCGGCAATCACAATACTATCATCATTGTGTTGATTAAATGCTAGTTGCTTTAATTTGCAATTCCCTTCTTAACGCAAGTTAACACAACTTAATTTGTACAATCGTCTTTTTTTCACGCAAATACCTTTCCGTATTACTGTGGACCCTTTAATTGTTAGTAGCGTGTTAAAAACTAATTAAGATATAAAAATATGACGAGCAGTATGTAATGACACTCTAGTCAACCGGAGATATTTTACAAAATGTATATCATATTTTCGGACAAACGTAGCAATAAATACATTTATTTAATTCGAAAGTGACCTTATGGGTTTTGGATGTGATAGCAAAGTCTTTAAATAGTTCAGGGCAGCTAGCTGTACTTTTTTTACCTACAAATTTTTGTATATCATAAAAGTATATCATATTTTCGATTAAAATCAAATTAACAGTTATCTATACTTAATGTATTTAAAATACTTGATATTGCTTGCTTCTTTCTACTCTCTTGAACATAGAACATAGAATCACATAATTTTTGGGACATGTGAAAAAGCGCTGTGTCCTTTCTATTCTTATTTTTGAGGTTTGCAATTGTTTGTGGTTTTATGACGCATACTCTTCTTCTTAAGACCATTTCAAATAAAGAACTACAGATGGGACAAATAACGGCAGGGTCCTGTCCGATTAAAACCACATGTCTTTTGCATATTTAACTGATTAATTTTGGCCTGTAAAAAGTTTGAAAATACTTTACATTCATAAAAACAATTCATGTGAAATGGCATCCAAAGCGTATAACAAGTAAAAACACTATACCATTGAATACCCTACACCACCCTACAGTTATTCATATACTCACCTTTCAATATAAGACTCTGTATGGTAAGTGGTGAGAAAAGTGGTCGGATCCGAACCATTTTCAATACGATTCGTCTTTGGACTAAAGAAAGTTAGTGCACCAAATTTCATCAAAATACCTCAAACAATGTGGCCTGTGTAAGATGAACACGAGGAAAACATGTATAGACGAACAGGGAAACATGTTTAGACAAAAAATGATCCTGAGTCGATTGATATAATAAAAGTTGGATCTAATCCAAGTCCTACTACATGGTATATAAATCTGTACAAACTCAATATATCCCTCTACCACAAGTCATGGTGATTAAAGGCCGTGGTATGTATGTAGTAGGCATTGGAGTATGCAAAACTAAACGGATATCTTTATATCGCTCTATATATTTTTACTCAACATCCATCTAATTTATAAGATATCGATAAGGCGACGCAAGAAGTTACTTTTATTATTTTTCTGGATACACCACATTAGAAAAACAGTTAAAAAAGATTTAAGAATTAACGACATAATGTCAATATCAGTGTCTTGCATCCATTTTTTCCCATCGCAAACCGATAAAAGCTAGGAAAGTAGACGGGCCATGAATTCGGCTGAGAATCTTACGTTTATCAAGAGTATATATATATTTTGAGGATATACCTCCGATATTATCAATGGAAAAATAAAGCTAATATACTATTAATAGTTATACCCTACACCACTCATGGTACAAAGTACATTAAGTTAATTGCGGACATATCTAACATCCAGAAGGGCTTAAAATAGATCCACCTTAGTGACACTTGTTTAACAGCAATATAACCGCATTAAATTATTTTTTCCATATTCTACAATTTTTTGGTATTTCTGAAGCATGGATTTTCATGACGAAATCAAAATGAATTCGAGGAGAAAAGTTTTTTAATCCTTGATTGTTTGTTCGCTCTCTAGCATTACGTTGTTTTCTGAAAGCGGGCTGCAAAAATGCATAAGAATTTCTAAACAAAAATATTTGTAACTTTTAATAGTTTCAATTAGTTGGCCATTCCAAGATCACAAAACTGCCCTTCCAAGTTCAAATATTCCCCCACGTTCTCTGCTTTGCCGACTCTATTGAAGAGTGAATCGTCCAAAATACCTTCTAAAGCGATTTCTTATTGTTAGCTAGCAAAGTTAGAAATCACTAAGTAGATGATTAGGTTGTTACTACCCGAATATGGTTTCCTCAACGAAAATTTTCATGCACGTAATAGATTTTGTTTTCACCTACTCTAGCAAGTTCAAAGCATCTATTTAGCAAAAGCAAAAAAACCAAAACAAAAAAAAAATGATTTTCTGAAAAGTGTACAGTGGTTTATCCCTTCAATTAATATCTCAGAATATTTCGATAGTATAGAGAGAGAGAGAGAGAGAGAGAGAAAGAAAGAAACGTAGTAAAGAATGTTGTTCCAAATCCATTGTAATATTAGAATAAAATTTAAATTCCGAAATAAAGCTTATTGCTCATTGAACAATAGAAGTAATTTATGACTGTTGGTATTGGATTGCTTTTCATTTCCTTTGCTGACGAATGGGAATATACAAGGGCATTTTCCTTCATTTGTAACAACGAGAAATATGTATCAGAGTTTTTGTGCATGTTTGGCTTAAAAGTCGCACTCGAAATTTCGAAAAAGATGAGAAAGACCATTACGTGTAGATTATTGTAAAAGAAAGTGCATCGCTTTTAAAGACCGGACAGTAGTAGATAAATGGTGCCATGAGATGTCGAGAATGCTCAAAACCGATATAGGGTTAGTTGGGTAAACATTTTTCGTCAAGTGTTGTCTAATCATAAAGTACTTAGGTCCACGAAAGTCTCTTACTTCGATATCTTAACACAAGTAGACCTGTAAAGTGCTTCGAGAATCCGTGACAGATTGGATGTATTCATGAACTGTACTTGTTTTGGTATTTTTTTTATATTTTTTTTTTTTTTTATTGTGTACATGTGCCGACATTTCACCAGTAATATTTCAAATGTCTACTACTTGGGTTTTTAATTTAGTTTTTTCTTCTTCAAAATGTCTTTCAATGATAATAATAATCTCATTAAAAATTGTGATTTTCTTTAAGTTCTCCATCTAGCGACTTATGTTATCTAGGCGATAACATATCTCATATTCGTATAAATTTGGATATATCGAGAGGATTAAATGTGTTTTTGTCAACTGATTGTCATAACTGACATAAACTATTCTTTATCCTTAAAGAAAAAAAAAAAAAAAAACATTGCAAATGACATTGAATTCATTCTGTAGGAATAATATAATAAATGACAAATATTTAATTCATATGTGTCGTGATGTGGTGTGTATGGGCACTTTCAGGCATGCAATTATCAATTTGATGTGAGATTGCACGATACCTTTATGTAAAGTAGTCGAAACTGTCATTTTTGAAATTTCTTTTTATTTGTTTATTTTTATTTTTTTTTTTTTTTATTACCTTTACATTCTCTATTGAACTCACATCGCGTAAACAGTGAAAACCACAAAATTGTCGTACCGTTGCCAACGTAAAAGTGATGCTTGGAGAGGAAACAAAACGTTTGCCAATAGTGAAGCGGACGGGAGAGACAGAGAGAGAGAGAGAGAGAGAGAGAGAGAGAAAGGGAAAGAGAGAGAGCGAGTGAGAAAGAGTGACTGAGAGAGAGAGACAAAGGGAAAGAGAGAGAGCGAGTGAGAAAGAGTGACTGAGAGAGAGAGAGTGAGAGAGAGAGAGGTAGAAGAGAAAGAAAGAGCAAAAAAGAGAGAAGAGAGAAAGAGACATCGTATTCATTAAATGCTCAGTGAAGTGTGGCAAAATAATGAAAATCTTTTAGTTGATGGGAAAAATGGAACACGAAATTAAAACGGTAGCGACGCGAACAAGTGACTCGATATAACAAACTGACCTCACTGACCATGATGTGTGTAAGTAAATACTCCATATATTTGTTGGTTGTAGCGCGCGCGGTACTCGAATAAGTACTGGTCACATTTTTACTTTGAAGTATTTTTTTATTTTTTTCTTTTTATTCGAACAATAGCAAAATCAATAATAACAACAACAAAGCTTACACATTCATAATTTACATGAAAAAATACATCAGGCAAATAAATACATTTGTTTTCGATAACTTAGCCTTTATATAAACAAGTTTTTTTGTTTTTTTTTGTTTTGCTTTTAATTTTATTTAATGTTTTAGAAGAATTTAGTGACACCTGCGAAAAATAGTGCAAATGAGTATTAATTCTAGATACATTCTCTCTCTTTAAAAGCCAGCAACTATATTTTTTTTATAGATTGAGCAAATATTTATTCTCAAATTTATACAATATTTTAAAGACTCACCCGAAAGCAGACGCGTTTACAAAATTATGATATTGTAAAGTAGATCATCTTTCGTGAATTACCATTATTTACTTAACTCTTTTTGAAATCAACTGAAGATAGTATAATAAGTGCTGTTTACAGTTCATACATATAGATCTATATACAAATTAATTACGTCTAAATTCTTGTTCTGGTGCCCGTTGCCCGTTGCCCGTTCGAATATTGCATTTCAACTCTCTTGACTTGACTTGACTCGACTCGACTCAAATTGTCTTTCGCAAATATGCTTTTGCAACCAAGTTGCGATTATCTATCAATCGTTGTTTAAAGTGTCATGAAAGTGATTTTTAACGAAAGTTCCATTGTGTGCATACAACTCTGATTAGTTCCCACGAATATCCAATGCAATTCCCCATCAAAACGACTTTTTTTTATCATTTATCAATTCTCTCTGTGATTATCGAAAAGTTCTCGATTAGCGTCATATCAATCTCTTATACCCCTGGATCAACTTGAATGCCTCAAATCGTTCCTGAAGAAGAAAAAGAAGAAGAAGAGGGTGTCGCCATTCGTTTGTGAATTACGGGCTATCTCGAGGTAGTAAATTGACAAAAGATAGTTACTGGTCTTCCCGCCTCACAATAGTATATTACATCATTTTCTGAAGAACTGTTCGAAGAGTTGTGTGCAGTGCTTTTCGTTATTGCTTATTGCTTATTATATATCTCAAGCTATTTGCATCTTCATTAAACCGGTCCAGTTTTTCAGTTATTGCCGCCTATAGGTGGCCGCTTCAATGTTTCAAATCTTTACTGAAGAGTTTTGCATTGTGATTAAATTCCACTTTAACTGCCTTAGAATGTTAGAACGTAAGTCAAGCTTGTTGCTTGTTTTCATTGATATTTACTTTGGTAAATGGTTGACGGGAAATTGGTAATGCAGGATCCAAAATCCAAGTTTAAGAAATGTTAAGGGGTTTGCTTGCGGTTTTAAAGCCTCAAGGAGACTATTTAACGCATTAAATCATTGGTAAATCAATTCTATTATTTGTTTCGAATTGTTTCCATGGACCGCCTTCAGTTAATAAATCCTTGACGGCAACTTGATATTATTATTCGTTTCACTTTATTCTGATTGGTCACTTTAAGGGAATAGGTCGTTGAAAGAAGATTGCTTTCTGTTAAAGGAGATGATATGATATTACTACTCGTGCCCTTTAGACATCGATTTGTGAGAATTTTTCGGAAAAGAATTAATTGTACATTCAAAAGTGATATCATCTTGTAATCACTAAGTATAGTGTAAGAGTAAGATTCATAAATATGCTTGAATTACGCGACTTAAAGTATCGCAGCACTCAATAAGTCTCTTTAACCCATTTTCAATACCAAGCTGCGTGCAAGAATTTCCAATGTTTTCGCCAAAGTTAAAATCGATAGCTTAATTGTTGCTGCAAGGCGAATGTTGACAACAAATATATTATATAGACGCATACACGGACATTGTTTAAATTCATTTAAATTTTTCATGCTCATGATCGAGAATATCTATACATCCTTTGTGGAATCTTTAAAGCTTCGTCTTGGGCTTTGCAAATGTTTTGACAAAATAAATATACCCCTCATCCTTCGCTGATGGGTATAATAATGCATGAATGCAAATAGCGAAGTAAGTTGAAGCGATAGGTATAAGAATTGCAATAGCGGACTTACAAAATGTTGCATTTTTTAAGATTAAGACTTCAATGATATATAAAGGAAAAACTATAATGGAATTAAAACTCAAAACATATCCTATAGCGTTGCTATTGCCTATTTTAAGTTAAAGAAATTGAACTATTGAGATTGACCTTAGCTATTTGGGAGCACATTTATTTTTTGATTCCTTTAGCGTAGCAAAGTATCTCTCCTTCGCTATCGATGCCCATATTGCCGTAGCGGGCATAATAAGCGTAACACAGTTACACGCATTAACTTACTTTACCAGATTCTATGTAAAAAGATAAACCTGTTCCGCCAGATTGGCAAAAAAGCTAGAGAAGCCAGAAAATTGATCTTAATGCAAGTTTGGGATATCGAATATCATCTACCTTATGCAGATGGTTCGGGAAATTTTCAATATATTAAAATAGCAAAATGGTAATTCAACGTTACTTACTCATTCATGACTTATGACTCATGACAGTAAAAATTAACATGAGCCGAATCAATAAAAGACATATTATGGAGATGAAATTCAGAAAGGCTTAGTAGTTTATAGGTTGCTTCACATAAAGCCATCTTGAACGTATCAGTAGGCCGATGATGACTTAATATAGATCTGTGATGGAGTTCGAATAGTCACCTTTTGTTGTGCTTTCACATTATTGATAATTCTAGTTTGAAATTTTCTATTTTTCGAAATCTTCGTTTTCAGTTTGAAGACGGATTGTGTTCATTTTTAAATATGATTTCTAAACATAAACCGAGAACTTGTAAGTTCATTTTTAGTTTCAGCCCTCTAAGTTCTAATTTTTGCGACTGTGCTGAGATTTGTGATAGCAGGCGGACGAACACACGGACATAGATTCACATCTTCAGTATTTTGCTCAATTTATTTATGAAATGCATGGTAAACAGCTCGCAATTTTCATATATATATATATATATATACATATAGATATATATATATATATATATATATATATATAGTGTAAATATACATATATATATATATATATAGTAGTACTTTTCATTTACGGCAAAAATAACATAGAGCAGTATTCTTCTTTTCACAACTTGATATGAATTCATTAACCTTTACCACGGTAATGCGTTATTTCCTCCTTTAGTTTCAACTGCATCACAAGTTTCCAAGACATTGTAGGAAATGCTTCACCGGTTCGTTTATCATATAATCACATTCATATGTATATATATATGTGTGTGTGAATTTTGAAATAGAGAGAAGTAATCTCTCTTATATAAGTGTTAATGCCCCACAATTAGGCCAAAATACGGAAAGAAAAAAAAAAAAAAAAAAAGAGAAAAATCGCGTAAATAAAATCGTCGTATACTTCATATTTTTATACTTGCGTCTTGACTGTTGACAAAAATTGTTTTAAACATGTTTTGCGTACATTTTTCGTGTATGAATTTAGATTTAAGTACACATATATATATTTATGGATGGATGTATGGATGTGTGCATGTTTATAAGTATATACAGGTTTCAGTGTGTGTGTGTGCGTCTGTATTTAAATGTATGTGTCCTTGTGTGCATGAATCTTATAAGTACAATCGAGTCTTTCTCTTACTACTACTACTACTACTACTACTACTACTGCTACTACCACCAGTACTATTATTACTAGTCTGGTACATTGTCCACAAAAAAAAAAAAGAAGAAAAGTGACAATGTTTTTATCCACATGATGTGATATAATATCATTTTTTTAAGTATGTTTTTACTAAGTGTATGGCGAAGTAGGCGAACTCATACGAAACTCACTTATATGAAATGGAAAATGTCACCGCAATATTTGTTACTTAATGGTTTCGCTTTTTAGTTTATTACTGCCCTGCCCGCTCCGCCCAACTCATTTTAATAAAATGATAGAAACGCATCATCATACCTTGATATATTAAAGTATGATGTCATTTTAGTTCTTCTCCCAACTGGAAGATACGGAAACTGTTCATGCAACCGCGACACGCTTATGCTATACATTGAAGATAAGCATGAATGCATCGATGCTTGCATGCAGTTAGTTATTCAATCAGTCAAATAATCTTTAAAGCTTTCTGATGATGGACAGTTTTAGGTTTTTGTTTTGATGTAATGTTTTTTGTTTTTTTTTCTACCCTATTTACTATAATAATATTGAAAAATGTTTTCAAATAAATTTGAGCTAATTTCTGTACATTGTATATATATATATATATATATATATATATATGTATAAATAGCTTGATCTTTAAAACACTTCTTAAAGTGTTAAAAGAAGTTCAATGAACTATTTTTGGTTTGCCTTTAAAGGTTTCTTCAAAATACTGACGTCAGTAGATTTGTTTCTTTTTTTTTGTTTTTTTTTCTGGTATACAAATTTTTTGCGTTTTCTTAATTTTGTTGTTGTTGTTTTTGTTGTTGTTGTTGTTGTTTTTGTTATTGTTATTGTTGTTATTGTTGTCGTCGTCTTGAAAATCGCATCAAACAAATGTAGTTACAAAGTACTTAAAGACTTTTCAAGCAGAAGAAAATGAAAAAGTTCAAGGATACTTATCGTCGAAATGCCTAAAGTAAAATATAAATGTTTTTAAATGTCAAAATATGTTGAGGTTGGTATGCAGGCGATTTAAATTTTCTTTTCAACATTCTTTCGATTTGATACTGTACGTTAAGTAAAAGTTTCGCATAGTTTAAAATATTTCAATTTATTTATGTGTTTATTGACTTGGTCATCGCGACTTCAACTTTTCAACTTTTTTTTATACCCTACACCACTTTTTATAAAAGTACATTTAGTTTGTATGCATGTATGCACGTAGATGTAGTCGAGTCAATATGCAATCATTTTCTGTAATAATTCACGCAAGACTGTCGATTTGATAATTGCATGCATTGCGTGCAATGTTTGTCATATTTTTTGATAAGAAATTTAGTTAAAATAACGTAATTTATATTGAGGATATGCGTTAGATCGATTCATTCTTACAATTACTTCTCGACTAATTTCAATATGATTCGCATTTTGCATAGTTCATCTTTGCTAAGTGCATGCATGCAGATGATGTGAAGCATATGTGATGCAAATGCGAAGATAAGAAGCAAAAGGAAAAAGTCTACTTGCGGTCGTTAAATGTAATTTACTTTCCTTTTTACCCATTCCGATCGGCGAACAATTGAATATAGAAAATTGCAATTTTTCATATCCCAAATTATGAATCATTATTATTATTCAGGCAGAAAGTTAAGACAGTCTTAAAAATATATATATATATTTAAAATGAAGAGTAAACTAAGAGCATTATTTCGCACGATTTCAGTTATTTGCATAAAAGACTATTTATTATTAGAAGAAAATGAGGAGAAACTATATAAAATGTTTAACACTTGGAGGAAAATCACACACATATTATGTGTGTGTGTGTGTGTGTGTGTGTGTACAGTATAGAACTTACAGTTGAATGGAAATAATCAATGATAAACAACATTTTGTTATGCTTTTGATGGATGGGTAAACAAAGTCAATCATACAATTATTAATGATTTGCATGCAATGAATGGATTATTTAAACCTGCAACTGTGCATGCCTTAGATATGTTAAATTAATTACCTCTGAGAGTATATCGTGTACGTATTGCCGATCAATGTAAATGATGAAAATCATTTCAACATCTTTTCGTTCATCCCCAAGGTCAATCCTATAATCTTTCTTGGCGATTTCATAAAGTTAGTTTAAAGTAGCAATAAACTCCATGATCCATGGATTACTTTACCATACCATGAGTTAACAAAAATTAATCAATTTTTTCTGTCCTTTTTTTTTTTTTTTTTTTTTTTTAAATTTGCCATTGAAGCTTAATAATGCCCCCCTAAAAGCTCAATCTATACACATTTTTAATTCTAAAGAAAGTACACAGCTTGCTCGCTTTGTAATTGTAGCCTAAAAAGTTCGAATGCTTTTAATATTATATAGGTATAGTAAACCTTTTTCCTTATCATTTTCAGTTCATCTTAACTTTCATTAAGTTAATCGCTTAAGCTTGTTTGTCCGTCGGCGCGGACAATATGCAAACTTTCGGCAATATCGAAAATGCCCCAATAATTAATGTTAAGTAATAGTGTTTCGACTTTCTAAACGGATATGAAAACTTTTTGATTCCATTCACATATAACCGTTTCTTTAAGAAGCATATATTTGTATGGAAAGAAAGTTCAAATTTTGAAGAGTTGATTGATGATCAGTAATAGTAATTTTTCATATTAGAAAAATTAAGCGTAACAAATTTGAACTACGGAGATCCTTATTCTTTCCGATATAAGGGCGCTACCATGAAAAGTATGCATTATGCATGCTTTTGGTATTTTCGCACGAAAATATACGAAGAATGGTATCAGGCGAGGCACTATAGAATATTTATATATATATATAAACTGACCTTATCAAAAACTATAATACTTTGTTTGACCATATATTAGTTGATCATGTTACACTTGATAAAAACACTTGATCATTGGGGAGGTGTTTGTATCATTCATGTCGTCAATGTTAATGATCCACGTCATTTAATACGCTTTTCGATTATTATGTGATATTTCGCCTTTGCTGTTGATCACACATTTTTACAAATAATGACGGAAAGAGAGCGAGAGAAAGAAAGAGAAAAAGAGAGAAAGGGGGAGACAGAGAGAGAGAGAGAGAGAGACAGACAGGGAGATATTTCAGATATTATTCTTTAAAAGCATTATTAATGTTATTATTATTATTATTATTATTATTATTACTATTACTTAAGGGAGATGAATCTTAAAATGTCTCACTTGTAGTATGCATTTTGGAATTGTGCCTTTTTAATATCGAACTATAATAATTTGCAAAAAAAGAGAAACAAAATGAGAAAAAAAGAAATATAGATAAAATTCAAGACGCACGAGAGTACCGTAAACAACTGCAACGACAATTGGTTAGGTAAGCGTGAATCAGTTAAATCGAAAAGTCATATAGAGGTCATCTTGTGTATGAAATTGGAATAAATAATCAAAATGGAACAACGATATGCGCATATATATATATATGTATACATGCATGCAACGAATGCGCTACGCTTATATATCTCTATTTAAGCAGTAAATGAATGGATACTATATATATATGTGAATGTGTTTATGCATATATTGTCTGTCTATATTGTGCATTGAGAAAACGTATACACCTACCTACGCACATAGAAAACAAATCTCATGGATTTGTTCATACAATCTCTGTTCCTGGAAATGAAGGTACGCAGAGGGTACTGCATGCATGCATGCATGCATCAGTTTGTTGTTTATTTGATTGTGTTATTGTGCGAATTTCAAGGACGTTTCATACACAAATAAAACGCAGTCAATGTACTTTTGGTAATACTATTACTACTACTAATATTACTACTACTACTACTATTACTACTACTATTACTACTATTACTACTATTACTACAACTACTATTATTATCAGCACTAATACTGTTCATTCTCTTCTCTTCCCTTCTTCTCTTCTATAATCATCTCAAGTCTACGTCTCTTCGTTTCTTGTAGATAAATACTGTAAAACGGATATAACGCATATGCAGTAATCTTGCACATGTAGTAAATGTTATGTGTTAGTGCATTTGCAGTTGTTGATTGGATGCTCTTGACCGTTTTGGGTCATTTAATGACCTATAAAAGAATATGAAGCCCCAGAAATGGCTTCTTCAATGTAAATAGGATGAGATATATATATGTAAAATTCATTTGAAAAATAGATGATATTTTGTGCTACATAACATACTTGGTTTGAACGTAATGTACCTGAACTCGGTTTATTTAGTTAAAAATTAGGCAAAAATTACCAAAACCTCTCAAGCGAAACAAAAAAAAAAAAAAAAGAAGCAAATGAATCGACGCGAAAAACTCTATCGAATCACCGATGTATATTTCATTTGTCGCTTGTGTTATCACACTTTGTGTACATGGGTCTGTGTATAGTAATATATATACCAGCCAATATACGTATATGGTTACATGTGTTTTGGCAGCATCGCTGCTGGGACGAGTTTTGGCATTTATGCTTTTTATGCGATTTTCATTTAACAACATGCTGATGCTAATACTAATGCTTGTGGCTTCCGTCACCGCACGCATTTCTATTCTTTCAATGATATGAACAATACCCATACATACTCATGTACATAAACAAACATGCATTTAAAAATTGCTATATATACATCTATATGTGTACGCATGGGGCTTCGTGTGTACGTGCGTGCGTGCGACCGCGCGCTCCTCTGTGCATAGATATGTGTACACGTATCCGTGGATGGTGTGTGTATGTGTGTGTGTGTGTGTGTGTGTGTGTGTGTGTGTGTGTGTGTGTGT
>NW_023998414.1:2082633-2083253 GCF_014805625.2 Glossina fuscipes
GTGTGTGTGTGTGTGTGTGTGTGTGTGTGTGTGTGTGTGTGTGTGTGCATATTTATATGCAACACATCTGGTTTGTTCGTTTGATTTAATATTTGCTTTGGTCTTCGGGTATTTGAGCGCCTTTCTGCCTGTGTTTGTTTATTTCCATATTTTTGGCAGCGCTTTTCTAGCCTCAAGTATTTTAATTCGTTTTATCATTCGTTATTGATTTTTTGATTTACTTACTTTGCCAATCCCACCATGTAAACATTTATTCAGTCATTCGCGTTGTATGTATTACTTAGGGACAAATGTATATATGTATTCTTGTGTTTATCGATATGCATTTAAAATGTGTGTAGTAGCTAATGTTTAACCCATCATACTATAGCACCTGTTACATTTAAATTTCAATGGACATTTTCATCTTATCTTCTTTGAGGGCATCTATATATTTAAGGCAAGGACTTTTACTGCATAGTTACGCAAAATTAATTAACTAAAATTTGCGACAATTTCGGTCGATATAATGCTGCAATGCCTAGAAGAATGCCTAAACAATATATATAATAATTATTCATCTGTCTGTGGAAATTACTCTATCTTTAGGTTATGTTGATCAAAATCAAAAATAATTGACC
>NW_023998414.1:2083263-2085481 GCF_014805625.2 Glossina fuscipes
ACACACACACAGACAGACACACACAAAGACACACACATCGATAAATCAAAACAAAAGTTCACCGACAATTAACGAAAAAACTTATCATTCATTCATTCATTCTTTTAGGCCACAAGTTCTAAATCCTGTTTAAAGCCTTGAAATTACATTCAAAATATATGTTCATCAGAATATGAGTGTAAGCTACTCTGCATTCCGGTTTTGATGCAAGTTGCAACGAGTCATTAAAGCAACTAGTGGTGAACATTAATATATTCGGGCTTAAGCCGAATATAAATTCTTTCCTGTTTTGCTTCCCGTCATTGCGTGACATTTAAACAGTTTTTATGATTGAGTAAATTTAATATTTGCACTTAACTCCATTCACACTGGACTCACTGACTGACTGACTGACTGACTGAGTTTATCATTAAAATGAAAAAAAAAAAAAAAGGTTATAATAAAAATTGTCCCTTCGCTAGCAAAAGTGTTAAATTTAAACGAAGGTTAATTAATTTTTTACTATAGCTACATTAATATTTATGTTATGCAAATATCCCTGTCTCTGTCTTTCTTTAACTTGCTTTGAAATCTAAAGATTTTCAATGAACGGCATACTTTTCATGTAAACTATGCTTAGAGAAACGTTAGATTCGTATTTAAACTGATGGATGAGCTTTATACACTATATAGAATGTGACCTTCATTAACTTTTATATTATATGTGCGCTAACACAGAGGGAACTTCACTGGAAAGGCTATTATTAACATTTTTGTTTATGGAACTTTTATCCCATTCTTCTATAAAACTATGGGCTTACGTTTATAAAGTTTTCACTTCACTTATCACATTTGGAATCATTTTTAATTTTACTATACGTTTCTTCTCTTCGGATGGCCAAGTTGGATGTTGATAAAGCAAGTTTGATTGAATTTTTCATATATTGGGTAAAATATTTTACTTAACTATTATTAACTATTATTTTCTATCTTATTATTATTATTATTATTATTATTATAAATTTAGCTAGAGAATAAATTCTAAGACTAAAGCACTTAAAGCACTAGCATCTAAGGCTTTCGGGCTTATTAGAAACTCTATCGCACTTGAGATTTAAACCCACGATCATTGTGTTGCTAGTCGAGACGCTTGCCATCTCGGCCGCTTAGCTCTCGAAGCTCTCGTTATTTTATTTCTGAGCGATACTTACTCTTCCAGGCTAGCGAAAGCTCGTAATCCACAACTTTCTCACTTTTCACTTTCAACACTTCTTCACCTATCTAATCACTTTTACTCATTCTTTGTATAAGATTTTCTTCTCGGTTGCCTCAACCATTATGGTGTTTTTTTCCGATTTCAAAGTCTATCATTTTGTTATCCATACTCGACAACGAAGAAACGGAATCCCGTGCAGCTGAAACGAGTTTAGCTTGACATTGCCTGCCTGCCTGTCATAAATTTCATCCACAGGCTGAAGAACTTTATAAGTTATATATGTAAAATGATGAATAAATTTTAGCTTGTTTCGTTGATCAACGAGACCTTGACAGTTAAGATAGTAGTAGACGAACTTGCGTAATTATTTTCGAACATAATACTATTCTGCATTATCGGCAAGACGACAAAAGCAATGTATGCTCAAATTCTGAAATGAAATTTAACTCTACCCTACATCACTTTTATATATAGGGTATATTAAGTTTTGTGCGGATGTAAAAGTTCAAACTAGTTTAGGTTTTATTATGATTGACAAATCATTTTTTGAATCGATTTAAGCTATCTGTCAGTCTCTATGTCCGCCTGTATATCTGATGTTGTTCCACGTATTTTTACGTTCAACGTAAACGTCGTAATTTTTCGGTTATTTTAACGAAATTTATTACACTGAGGTGTTTTTTCGTCCAGGGACGTCTGTCTTAGTCTTATATGAAAAAAATTTTACAATTTTCAAGTTTTCTCGACACAAATCGCTAAGTAATTGTAATTCGTTATATTATGCTGATGATGTTATAATTATTCTTACGAAAACTAAACGTTCTGGGCGGGCGTTGTGGTCGTGTTACTTTCGAGTGGTTGTTCATTTTGGTAAATTCTTTCCTAATTTATTTATTTTAATCGGTTAATCGGTAAGCGTAAATAGTCGCAAAGAGTGAATCATAATCAAATTACATTGTATATATCTATATATATTTCGAATTCTAATTGAGTTTCGATAGTATATCTTTTTCCGCTACAGGT
>NW_023998414.1:2085491-2118493 GCF_014805625.2 Glossina fuscipes
TGAGTAACCAACTTTTTAAAAAAATACCAGGAGAAAGTCTTAAGTTAAGGTCATATGATAAGAAAACACAAATTTTTTATAATTAATGGTAAAAAAAGTACATTCGACTTAAGTAAAAAATAATTTGTCCTAAATTAAAGAAAACATTAATATTCACATCATTATTATTATGACTGATGAGGTGTAAAGTTACAACCAACAACATATATATATATATATATATATATATATATATAAGGTGTAAGCTGAGTATTCACGACAAAATTCTTAAAGATCGCTTGTGCATTTTATGTAATTTCTTCTTCTCTTAACGCTTTAATCACAAGGTACCTGAAATATGAAGTATTAAGTAAGGAGTGCGACAACCGTTATTACCGTAATTAATATGAACAATTTCGCTCTTTCTATGCAAAGTGAGACCTATCTAACAGCTCACTATTTAATTGTATCACAACTTCAATATAGGAATGCTTATCCATTCACCTGTCCGTTTGCCCATCTGTTCTAATGTCTGTGGCAAATTTTCTCACGATCGCCAAAAATCGAGATAAGGACTCGAAATTTGATAAAAACTGTGAAAGTTCTGGTGCGATATATGTTGCATTGAAAATGGGACAAATCCGTTAAAGGACATGCCAACAACCTAATGTAAACTCAGAATACCTCTCTTCTCAAGTTCAAAAAGAAGACCAGAAAAAAAAAAAAAAAAAACGGTCCACCGAATGCTATAGAGTATTGAAATGTCATTCTAATTGTGTAGAAGATTTGGCCACAAGCAAATGTAATTCTTTGTACTTGTTGTTGGTCCTGGTAATATTCCTTTTGCTTAAAATCGATGACATTTTCTAGGTCCTTCGTTAAATAATCAAATATACTACCTCTGTACCAAGGTACACTTCTTCAGCAGTGTTTTTGGGATAGAACGAAAATTGATAATGATATTAAGTAAAAGTATTAAAAAATATATTTAAAAAATGGAACACTGCGGCCGTTCTCGCGAGAGCAGTCGTATGAGTAACCGAGTGGCTACGGCAGTCACTGTTCACGGTTTTAAATCTCAAATGCGATAGAATTTACTGTCATCGTACCTATAATGAGTGTTTAGTCACGCACGGTCAAGGCACGCACCTACTTAGGTTACAAGTCACCACCTCCCTATCTTTATCCCTTTCGTGCTACACAAACAAGGAGGAAATCTGACTGTGGCACACGGTACAATTTATGAAAATTTGAATCTAAAAAAAAAAAAAAAAAAAAAAATTACAACACAAAAAAACAAGGCGTTCGTTTGTATAAAGTGTGAGCATCAGCTAAAATTATTTGTAATACGTGATCAGACGGTAGCATTACCCCTTACTTCCTAACAATATGTCATATCAGGCAGCTAAGCCTAGATTCTGACATGGATGGCAAGAGAGCACTAAAAGTATGAGATCACAGGCGAAATACGATTTCGCGAATTTTCAAACTTCCATTATGATTTGAATTTCTTTGAGTTCCAATTGAATATTACACATATGCATATGTGTGCGTGTGCTTGTGATATGGACTATGCATCCAATCATTTGTTCATTCATCTAACGTCTCTCTCGGGAATTAGTTTGAGTCCATGAGATCAGTACGGCATCGAGAAAAAGCATTGATCATATTAAAAATGGAGCAAGAGAAAAAAATGAAGAGTCAGTGTATTCACTACTACTGTCGATTTGTCCTGACATTTGCGTTTGTTTCCTTAAATCTTTATTCTTATGTGTTATAGGTAGAGAGTCAAGCAAGTTTTGTTTCCCGCAAATATTTTAGCGAATTTTTCATTTATCTTACACACACACACACACACACACACACACACACACACACACACACATCTAAATATAGTGCGGTTGTCGCCTCGACTTACGGAAGCTTAAGCTCGCAAGCAACAAGCGAATATCTTCTCGCGTGTTGTCGCGCGGACGTTTTTTTTAGGAAGCAAAAATAAAAATTAAGAAATATTTTTTATATAAATAAATGTTGATTTAAATAAAAAATAAATGAAGAAAAAAACCACAGTATTATTAAAACAATTTGGTTTTAAATAACCGCAACAATTTGGGTTTACTGAATAAGTTAATTTACGGTTTACTCAAGTTAAAAGTGGCGCCTTGAACACACAGCACAACACAACAGCACAACAACACAAATCCGTACAAATGAACAAATGCATAAATGCACAAATCAATGCACATATGCATGCACGCATGCTCTCCTAGTGCGCATAATTTTTAAAATCTGGTACTCTCTGCTCAAGGATATAGATACAATAGATAGATGCTCGTTCGCATTAATTGTATGAATGCGTTGTAGCATAAGCATAATTTTGAATTTCTAAATATTTTTTCACTTTTTTGTTATTGTTTAAAAAATGAAAAAACAAAAAAATTGAACAAAAAAATTGAACAAAAAAAAAAAAAAAAACATTTATATTGAAATTTAACCGAGTCTGGCTGGTTTCATAACTTCAAAAGCCCTTTTAAGTAAAATCAACAAGAAACAACAACAAAATATAACAATAACAACAACAAGAACAATACCGCAGAGAGTCTTAAATTAATGCAGTGGCAGATTATTCCAGGCTATATAGAAACGGCAGCAGCAGCAGCAGCAGCAGCAGCAGACGGCTGTAGTAGACTCCTTAAGGCTTAATAATTCGTTTGCACGTAACCATAAAGTTTAACGCAACAGTACACATGTAAATATGTAACTGTTTGTTGCCGTTGTTGTCGAATGCAAAAGCTCGTACGTTTCGTTTATTTGTCTGACTGCATCTAAATGACTGGTTTCAATAATACTGGTTTTCTTATTGCATTTGTTTTTTTTTTTTTTTTTTTTTTTCATTATATTTTATTATTTACTTATTTATTTATTCCTTATTATTATTATTATTTTTTATTTTTTATTTTTGTTTTTTGTATATTGGTTGGTGTTGCACATGAACAATTTCGTTTTGGTGTTGTTTGTACATATGTTTTTTTCTTTTCCATTCTTCTCGCTCTTTTTTTTTTTTGTCGATTTACACTATCGTGTTGTATGAAAAAACGCGTTTAAAAAGCTGACTGATCCCAATGGTCGTGTCTATTAGTGGCACTGTATGTGGCGTT
This sequence comes from Glossina fuscipes, assembly GCF_014805625.2. Taxonomy (NCBI): domain Eukaryota; kingdom Metazoa; phylum Arthropoda; class Insecta; order Diptera; family Glossinidae; genus Glossina; species Glossina fuscipes. The sequence continues at coordinate 2,088,629 of NW_023998414.1, forward strand.
ACGTAGATTTTGTTTTGTGGTATATTCGTTACCCGTCTTGACGAATATGAATCGAAAATACTTGGAAAACGCTAGTGGTGCTATTTCGCGCTTGTCTATGTTACGAAATGTTCGGTAGCTAAACGTCAATAAATAACTTAAACGAACTAACCTCGTAGGCGTTTACAGTGATAATCAATATTTAACAATTATTTCGTGTATTACTTTTCCCTTCATTCTCAATATACACAGATACCGATAGTTTACCACAATCGTGAATGGAAATGAAGTCAAGCGTGAATGCTTACTTACCTGTTAATAATGATCCATCCTTAAAAAAATAATTTGAAAAAAGCGGGAGAAGGCGGGAACGATCGTATAGAAAAGAAGAAGCCATACCATAAATATATGGTTAAATGTATTCGAGTTCATGGGCAATCTATAAATTGCTGGCACTAAATAAACGCCTAGTTAATAAGTGAAAGCAACTTACATCGCAACATTTATTGTGTGTGATATCTTTTTGCCTATCAATCGACATATATACAAAATAGAGTTTTGCTAAAACTACTTACAAAATTTCGATCGTTAGGTACCTTAGGTTACGAGATTTTTCATCTCGAAAAGGTTTGCCTTATCAAAACGTTTTACACTGTGTTGGCTTTCGTTCGTAGGCGGTAGGCGATCAAATTTAATCAATTAGCAAATTTATTAATTTAAATCAATATTTTCAAGCATTTTTCATTCAAATCTTAAAGGCTTTAATTTTTATAAGCGTCTTTATACAATCCGTGTGACTGCCTTCAAAATTTTCTTTTATTAGAAGAATAATTGCATTTACCTAAGGACCTTTGCAAAGACATTTATGAATAAATGTCAGACCTATAGACGGACAAAGCCACAACTATATCGAATAATTAAACAAATTATCCCGCATCTAAATCGATTAAGCTGAAAAACGAACACAATAAGTCAAACTGACTTTCAAGGTCATATGGTTAAAATTGGCAAAATAGCAAAACCGAGCTGAAATATGTTAACTTCTACATCTTACCATCTTCTGCCATCTCTTATTCACTTAGCCGATGATTTGTAATCGGCGCAAAGCAATGCTTCCATCATTAGGACGGACGATACACCACAAAAAAAAAAAAGGTTTGTGCGTTTACGGGATATCCTTTCGGCATATAATTCATATTAGCGGCGAAAAATCGGAAAGGTGTGTCTATGTATGCCTGATGCTGGGCAGGATTTTCAATGAAACATTTTTACGATTCCGTTGAAATAGGCGCTCTTTGCTCTTTATAAAAAGAAAAAATTCAATCGGAATTAATTTCTACACTTGATATACGAAAATTGTTCTTACATAAAAAAAAGGATATATTTAACGTTGATTTCATATCCGCTACGATGGGTGACGTTGACTTACGTGCATACGCGCAAGCACTTCACAAACAATGAAAATATAAGTTTGTATGTGCGCGGATATATTAACATTTCATATTCCATTCAAGGCTTATATGTATAACAATACAAATGCAAAAAAATATAAATTTTACTAAAAATGTCAAGGTCATCGCACACGTATAGATAGGGTTGCTTGACGAAATACACTGAAACTGTACACAATATGCATAACGTCAACAGTTTATCAGTGTTTAAGTGTAGTTAAATGTATAGGTACACATAGGTATATATAGAAGAATATTAACACAACACAACACAACACAACATAACAAAACATAACATAACATAACATAACACAGCACAACACAACACAGCAACCAAATTCATATGCATTAAATACACACATCAAGCATACACAAAAAGCAGTCACTTCATCATCGTAATAGCTATATAGGCTATATATGTGCCTGGCAATCGTGTCTTATATGCTTTTGTTATTATTTTACTTTTAATTCTTGTATTCTCTGGTAACGTGTGGGAATAAAATAAAATGCAACGCAGGCTATGACGAAGGTGTGCGTGCATGTAACTTATATATATAACATGTGCCCTTATAGTTTCGCGCGTTTATGTATTCGTGTGAATTCATAGCTAATTATGTGAAGCCTGAAAATGTATTTATATGTAGGTGAATGCGACAAAGGAGGTCGAAAACAAAAACACAAAAAAACTAATGAGCAACGCAAACGTTGCTCGAGAAGGAAAGGAAAGACAAAAAAATTATATATAGAGATAGACATAAAGTTAGAGAGAGAGAGAGAGAGAGAGAGAGAGGATATAGAAAGCTATCAGTACGATGCAATTGTGCACACTTTGTTTTACATACAACAAAAAAGGAAAATTTTTATTCAAATATTCCGTCCGACCTTCCTTCCTTCAGGGGTCAAGGTTGAAATTCTTTGATTATGAAATGGTCGAAGCAGATGAAATTAATTGCAAATACCATACAATACCATGCACTACTCCGTACCATTTGTGCAGCGACAGCGACTTAAGATCTAAGACGCATCTCCCCATTATTCGCGATCAATTCAGAGCCTTTTTCCAAGTCATTTTAATCTTCTCGGTTTAGCCATCTATCTGCCAAGTAGTGGGTCTACGTAATTTTTCAAACATTTCTGACGAAATTTGCTGTAATGAGAAAACGTGATGCAATTGCTCGCAATGACAAACGCTATTCAGAATCGATTATGACTGCTATCCATATAACGACTTATCCTGACAAAATCCGGGGAGTAATAGTACATCGCCATATTGAACTGATGTAAGAAATTCGGATCGGTTTGTTCAATTTCGTGAGTACTTTCGCAAATAGTACCACTTTTCTATACATCTTATGAGGACAGTTGGCCCATAATAATGAATTTAAAGCCGGTAGATACGTTTCTCTAGTTCTCTTGAAAACTAAATCTTCAAACGGCTAGCAAATCCACTGGTCTGGTACTTTATGAGCATAGTCTACATTTGCATGGAAACAGAATATAATTATTAATGCTTGGCCATCAAAATCAATAAAAAATGGTATTATTCGAAGCGTTGAAGGGTACTTAATAGTTGACCGTACTTGACTATTATTTCTTTACTTTTTGCATCCTTGCACTATTCGGCGGTCAGGACATATTATGTTTGCTCGGATGCATTTAGCGTTTTTTTAAGACTTAAAATATGGGAACTGATAAGGGTCACAGCCTGGGAGGTGTTTGTGTCTGTGTGTGTGTGTGTGTGTGTGTGTATGTGTATGTGTGTTATCGTTTTGCCAGAGCAGAGCATTCACCATAGCTACGCTCACGTACTAATCGTTAAGATGTCGTTCACTACACTCAGGGTTACAGGCGGGTATGCCGACTTGATAGTTGCCCTTCTTAATTACTTGGCTGTCGAAAAAATATTGACACTTCTCGATTGGCCAGAATTCATGCTTTAGATCCCTTTATGCTGGTCTATTACAGGCACATTTGAGAATGACTAAAACTCTAGTAACTTCACCTTAAGTATATATGTAATCAGCAAATGGAATGAAAAACTTAACATATCTATTAAATTTTACCAGTATATGGATTATCGATTATTTAAAGAAGAAGCATTGTAATCAGAATTTCTTATAAGCGAGCATGCTTGAAATTTCAATTTTATAAGGGAATTTCGTCTGTAATTAAAAACTGCTACTGAGAGATAGATTTCAACTTTTTTTTATTAAAAAAAAAAAAAAATTTTATTACATTTATTAACTGATTTAATTACTAAAAAACCGTCAATAACATAACGGCTTGCTTGCAATTATTAATTATTGACGTGTTTTTATAAATTTGAGCGTGAATGCTCCCTCTCTCTTCTGTTCTCTCTTTCCCTCCTTTACTCCGGAACACACACACACACACATACACACACACACAAATACGGCCATCCATCAATCGATACATGCACATGTACACATTCATGTAATATGTCCATATGTCCGTATGTTATTTTTATATATTAGGTACTTGCATGTATTTTGGCTGTTTTTTTTTTTTTTGCACTTCAAAAAGACATTTACTGCGAAAAGTTGCTACAAAGCCTGGTTGGCGATAACACCTGGAAAAAATGATATTGATTTGACAGCGATCCATTTTCGCATTTCTTCAGTATTGCGAAACCGCGCGCCTGCCAAGTCACGTTGAAAGGCCCCATGTGAGTGAATGAGCACACTGGGCGCGGCGGATCTTTCTGTTCGAGCGATGAGCAGTGAGTGTATTCTTGACAACTCTTGCAATGTGTGGCCGAGCGTTGTGACGTAAGAGGATGACTTTGCGTCTGTTAATCGCTATTAACCGCTGACCTTTTTCTGCGGCAATACATATTCAGTTGACGTCGGTATATATCTGCAACAGCAGGTTTATTCGCGGTGTTTTAAACATGGCCATGAATGGCCCTGCTGGGCTAACCCATGACTTTTTAATCTTTTGATTGTCGTCCACTAGGTGCACTTTTCGTCGTCGATCGTAATACGTCATAGAAAACTTTTCTTCTTTTGCTTGCCAACAATGAAAGCAAATGAAAATAATGAATGCCGCAATTGCAATTTCAAGCTTTCCGTAATTAGCGCCCTAATGCACTGAATAGCTTACTACTAATACTAAATGGAAAAAAAAAAAAATGAAAATGTAACGAAATGTGAAAATCATCGAATTTGTACATCACGTACGTATTGATATTGCGCATTAGTTTATCATATTCACGAATAGATGACAGTGGCCAAAATACATGCAAGCACCTATTATTATTATTATTATTATTATTATTATTACATATAATACACTCCTTTGTATAAATTTATTCTCAATTTCGATGTTGTGCTGTAAAAATTAATGATTTATTCATATTTATTTGTGTTCGATTTCAATTTAATTCACATCTCTTTGAAATTGCGCTAAAGAAACGCGAATGCATGAAACGTTTTGCATGTCATTGTGGCATTTCCGTTCCATAAATTAAAAACTAACAACAAAATTAATTTTCATTTGAATAAACAAATCTGTGCTGCCTGCCAGCGGCTACAGTCTCTCTGTGAATATTTTTCATTTATTTTTTTTTTATTTTTTTTCTTTCTATTTTACTTACATTCATTCTTATCGCCTTTCCCTTCCGTTTCTTTCCTTTCCTTTCCTTTCCTTTCCTTTCCTTGCCTCTCCTTGCCGCTCCTTTCCATTCGATTCGTTTCCTTTTGTTTCTATTATTCTTCCCACACTCGTTCAATATAGTTCAATACGTTGTAGTAGTTGTTGTAGTTAAGTATTGTAATTTTTAATTAAAGTTCATTATGAATTATGTAAGTACATGATAGGCATTTTAAAAAAAAAGTATTGTATGCTAATATTTGCGTAGGTAAAAATTTGAAAGTACCTTTAAGAGTACGATAAATTAATTATGCAATTATTAATTATCGGTTGATTTATTTTCAACTAACAACAGACAACTAGAAAATACATTAACTAAGATATGACGAAAATGACAGCTAATTAAAGATAACATCATCATCATCATCATCATCATCATCATCATCATCATCATCAGTCATTTGCTGCGTTAAATTGTTAATTGAATAGTTCATGGAATGGAAAACGATAACGATGTTAAAATATTAGAGCTGTCGAGCAAATCCGATTATTAACATTAGATTTGCGGATGTTGGGCATAGGCATATTTTGCCTGAAATGAATCAATTTGACTCAAATATTCTACTTACTTAAAGCATATATAGATATGATTTTATATATAATAAAAATGAATTTTTTTTTCTTTTCAAAGAACTTATTATTGTTCCATCAAATTTTTGAATATTTTATCGCGAAAATCAATAAAGAATTAGATGAGACCAGGCAAAGAGGCTCATTTCACTTGTCGTTCTAATTAAAAGGAACGATGGCCTGCTTAATCGGGCTGGGTTAAGTTGCGCGCGCGGCCGAAATGGGCAAACTAGTTCCATTCATTATAATATCGCCCCTTTCCAATCGATCATAGTCGATTCGCTTAAACTCAATTGTTTTTATTTTCGTGTGCTTGACATTTATCGTATTTTCTATTTTCTATTTTCTATTTTCTATTTTATTTTTTTTTTTTTCTTTTAGTTTGAATTTTGTTTTTAATTGCTTTCTTTTTCTCACACTTTCATATTCCAATAAGAGCAGTCGGAGTTGTTCATATCAGGCTTGATATCAGGCTTTATTGCGCGATTGCGTTTTGATCGTTTACATCAAACGTATAACTTTATTGCCATACCCATCGGATGTTATATCTGGATAAAAATTTACTTTTCCCCATAAGCAAATTTCTGTTCAAGCAATTTACACTTTTGTCCAATTTGAATAATGCTTATGTTTTATGTTCTTTCGTAAGATTTAAAATAAATGTTCGTTTTTTTTTGTGGAGTGTTGCTGTTAAATGCTATCAATGCGACTGCTTAATGAGGATGAATATACAAGAAGAGTGATATTAAGCGACTTCTGGCGCTGAATCTAACAACGAAGGATGAATGGCTTGGTAATTCTTTGTGGCAATCTCGTAAGATAATTTAGTTCTATCTGTCCATCCGTCACAAGAATTTTAATTAGGTATATTTATTAATTCAAATACGTAAATATGGAACAGTGCCATCTGTCGGTAAATTTTGTTCTCATATTTAAATACTTGGTACATAGTTCAAAATATTACAAAAACATTTCGATTTTTAATGCATTACTTAACATCAGCTACACGGTCCTGAGTAAATATAGAATCTTTCGATTTCTTCTTTTCTTTTTCAATTTCATTTGCAACCCGTGTATATTAGTTAAAAGGAATGATAGGTAGGATAAATATTGTTTAGTGTATATAGATGTACTGCCTTAATTCGGGAACTCGTATTTGTCCAGCTTACAAAGTTACGGATATGGATGGAATGCATGAATTCCAAGCAATTGTATGAAAGTCAAAGCAAAGTTAAATAGCTTTTCTTCTTTCTCCCTCTCGCTTCTAGTAAAAATTTTTGTAACGCGTACGCGCGTGTTTATTATACAATAATGTAAGCAATTCTGACGTTAATTAATAAGTTAAATAATAATAATAACAAGAACAAAAAACAAAAAAAAAAAAAAAAATAACAATAAAAAAAATTTCGTAAACAAAAAAAAAAAAAAATGAAACGCCTTTATTACTCAATCGCTTAATAACGTAATTTATTGTGCCTCAATATTTGAATACGATACAATTTTACCATACACGTACCAACATACATGTATTTGTTTATGTGTATATTCTACATACATGGAACTGAAATGCAAATCAAAACTTCAGCCTTAAGGTTTTAAAAAAGGAACACAATTCTAATTTATTTGTTACTTTAACAGTGAGAATTAAGTGAGAATTATGCTATTTACGACATATATGACAATTGGTAAGTATTGCATAAAATATGTTTGCCAATATATCAAAATAATAATTACATATATAAGAACAATGTAAATATTCACTTATATGAATTAGTGTACATGGGGAACACATATATATATATACTGTGATGCGATCGCTTACTTACATTTCAAATAGTCGAGCATCTATGCGGAATGTGGTGCACTTCTCACCGTACTCAACTGACTTGATTCAAACGTATGCCTTCTACAACGGAATGATTATTTTTATTATCTAAGCTATCTCCTATATAACGTTTATTAATTGCTCGATTGCTTCCAAGAAGTATTTCAATTCCGATCTAAATCTGCATTTACACGATCCTATCCAAAAACACTAGATTTCTTATCAATGGGAAATTATCGATCATATTGTCGAAACACCGGCAAAAGGTCAATCAATTTATTAAAATGTGAATTGTTGTACACATGTTTGCATGTAACTAAAAGCACTTAAAAATAATTTTTGGCCTAAAAAAGTTTTAATATACAATCGAGTGATTTCAAACTGTAGCTACGTAACGTACTTCTCTAGTGAAAGGCGTGAAGGCAAATTTTGAAAATAATATTTTGGAAAAATAATTTAAAAGTTTATGGTCAAGAATTGTTCGTTCTTTGATGATGCCTTAGACGCGTTTAGAAGAGAATTGAGAGCGATTGAGAACGATTGCTCCAGGGATCGTGCAGCAAAGTCGTTCACTCGAATTATATATATATATACTTATGTTATAAACTATTTTGTAGCTAACAATTATCGCACCTCGTAACTATGTCAACTATTCCATCTCTTTATAGTTGCACTAATAATACAAGTACTTATGTAGAAAGAAGATCTAAATAATGCCTTCATTTATGTGGCATCCCTGTGCCCAAGAGAGTCGGAAAAAAGAGAGTGAAAAATATACCATATAAAGACTTACTTTGCCTAAAAAATTTTTCTACGGGATCGAATCGGCAAAAGAGAGTTAAGTCAATTTTTATGTCAAATCGTTTTCATGCCATATAAAGGTTTATTTTTTTAAAACAATATTTATTTAGCAGGTGTGTCAAAAAATGATCCATTTAGTGCCTTTAAATACCATTTTTTCCCTCTTTTTTTTTTTTTTTTTTTTTTTTTTTTTGTAAAGAAATGAGAAATTTTTTCATTTTGAATACCATTCGCGTTTGGGGGCCCAAATAGGTTAGTGTAATAAATTTCATTGAAATTATGAATTTGCAGATTGAACTCAAAAATAATGAAAAGATGGAAATGCACAGATGGACAGATAGACGGACATTTATGGTTAAATCGATTCAAGATATGATTCTGTATCGCTCGGTACAATAATGGATGCATCTATTTCAAGTCCCTGCAGATGTTGGATGGACGCATCTATACAAAATTTCTTTTTGTCTTTAGCGCTCATAGTGTAGGGTGTAATTAGAGAAAAAAAAGGCAAATTTGTATTTACATTGAAAATTGAATCTCATTTATTAAGAGTAAGAGTGGTAAGGTAATATTTTTTATTTTTTTTTTTCTTTTTTGTAAGCGATGACGATGACGATGACGTTCGACCGCATAAAAGCGGGAAAATCCGATAAAAAGCCAAAAATTCAAGATCATATTCTTATTAAACATAGGGATGAAATATGAAAAAAGCCATTATTTGCCAGAGATTTTGAGTTAATTTTCGTTTTTCGACGAGGACGTTATGTGTCCACTGAGGTTGCATAAGAAAATCCACCAAAGAAAGTCAACGCTTAACGTGAAGCAGAATGTTTGAAGGTTCAAGTTAAACGCTGGCTTTTGTTTTCTTCGGGTATTTTTCTCCAAGCAAAATGGGCTTTTTTTTAAGAGTCTCTACTATTTTCCCAAAATCAATTAGTGAATCATGACATTTTTCAAATTAATTCTACAATAGGTAGGTATCGAGAACATTATTTAATGAAAATTTTTGTAACATATCAGAATTACCTTATGATAGATGGAAAGCTTGGTATATACCCTATACCCTATGGCTATAGCGTGTCATATATAGGTCAGGTTTCCATTTAATTATCGTTAAGATTTTTTATAAATACATTAGCAATAGACTTTTTATTAAATGCAGTTAATTTCAATTAAATGGCTGCTTAAGTGCGAAAAACGCAACAAAAAAAAAAAGGAAAATAAATAAATAAATAAAAAAACAAATAAGTAAAATAATAATAATAGCAATAATAATGATAATAATAATGAATAAATAAAAGTAAACAGAAATTTTTTTTTTTGTTTTTTTTTTTTATCCACAGAAAATAAATAATAATATCATGAAAGAACACTTTAGTCATTCAACCAGACGTTTAAAATAAGTGTCACAGGCAGAGACATGCAAGCAGACATAGAATGAAACAAAATTGTTTACAAAATTTATCCATAGAACGCAACATATCTCAGCATAGCTATGTTATAAGTGTGTGTGTGTGTGTGTCGGTGCATGACACAGTTGTTGTTATTGTTGTTGTAGTAGTACTAGTAGTATTAATGGCAGTGGCGGTAGTACCAGCATTGACGGAGCCGCACCTTGCAAAATATTTAACATATTCAGACGCGACATTAAAATCTTAACTACAACAACAACAACAACAACGGCAACAACAACGGCAACAACATGCGTATAACTTATACTAGAAGTAGTAATAGCAAGAAACGGAAAATAAAATACAAAAAATAAGAAGAAAAAAAAAAAAAAAAAAAAATATTTTAAATTTATTTATTTTATCATAATATCTACAATTTAAGGCGAATCTTGGATACTTATTTGTATCATTGGAACGAAATCTAATAGAAGTTGTAGATTTTTTACTATGACTATAAGCCTATAAAGGCTAAGAATTTTTAAGCATAAATATTCGAAATGTCATAATTTTTGAAAAGTTTTGTGTTCGACTTAATTTACCTATAGTTGAAATATTTGCTGAGCTGAATACGCCCCTTTCTTGAATTGTAAACAGTAGGTAGCACTAGTTGAGTTCAATTATTAACTTAATCCCTATTTTCCAGCGAATCTAACACTTTGTGAAAAACGATGAAGGGGTCCGATCGATCCCTCGATCGATTTCCGCGAAATCTCCGCTTTAATCTCCGCTTTTTATTTATTTTATTTTCAAAGTATTCCTGAGAAAAGATGTTTATAACCTATAGCCTAAGAATTATGTATATATTTGCCACACCTAACTGTGTAGTTGTTAGTTTCTTTTTTTTTCTCAATATTTCCCATAGAGGGACTCATGACCCATAAACTCATGACTGCTCATGATAGCAACTAAAATTTTTCTCTCCCTTTCATAAGCTATCTGATCAATATTGGTATATGTATATGTATATGTTTCAAACGGAATGAAAATATTAATATACCGATATAATTTTGTATTGACGCTTGTAATGCTCATAACATGCGCTTTTTAATGTATTTAAACTGCATTTAGTGTTTAGAGCAAATCGGTTAAAAGCAATACGAAATGAAACCATTCACAAGCTTACAATGTAAATACAAAAAAAAAAAAAAAAATATTCAAAACAACATTGGTTTGCATATATTATAATACATAACATACATATATATATTGCTTGTGAATTATGTAAAGCCAAGTGTTGCTTTTATTTACTGGTTAAACATTTTGTACGCAAAACGAAAAACCAGATTAAACAAACTATGTCTAATATCTGCTTGCGTATATATATATATATATATGTGTGTGTATGTGTGTATGTACTTTTAATCTCAATGTTATCGTTGGCTTTCTGTTACGCTTTTGTTCTTGTTATTGGTTTTTTTTTTTTTTTTTTTTTTTTTTTTTTCCACTTCTATATAGTCAATGTTGTACACTTTGCACGTACTTTGTAACATAACATAACATGTCTTGGAATCAATCATATAAAGGTGCATAAGTATATTTATCATAAGCATTCGCATAAGTATACCCTAAGCTATTGACCGATACCAGGAGTTGGAAAATTGAAAATGAATTTTATAATTTGCATGTAAATGCATTGCAAATGTATTTGAGTTCATGGACATGCAATTTATGCATCAGGCTCGCTTAATAATAAACAATAAATAAAAAGAGATTTGAAAGTACTTTACCCAACAAAGTATTATTTATTCAATTTGCAAAATTCTCTCATAATATAAATTACAAATGACAAAACTTAAAAAAATGATCTTTATTTACAAAAACAAAATGTAAATAAATAAGAAATAGGAAAATTATATTCGATAGTATTCCGCATTATCGCAATCAAATTTCATATTCTGCATTGTATTGGGTGGGCTTGGCCGTTTTTCTGCATGAACGTGCACAATTTTTATCGTTGCATACACTTTGCACTTTTATAAATACGTGTAATGAGAATGAAAAATAGGTCACATCTTTATACCCTACGCCATTTAAGCTATATCATCATAACGGATGTATGTAGCCATCAGAAATATATAAGATAAACCTAATAAGGTTAAGTCTAATAAATGCTGAATTCTAGTTATAATATAAGCATGTCATTTGATCTGTCCGTCTCATGTTGATCCATGTGAAATTTTTACAATCATTCATCGTATGGATATCGTCCTCTTTTTAAAAGGAAATTCGTAATTTAAAAAATTTGGGCAGTGGCTTAAACCGGACAAAGAACATGCCTGCAATGGAATATAAGCTGAGAACACGTTTGCGTTCTTGGCCAACGCACCGCACCGCACCGCACCGTACCGCACATACAAGATAACAATTTTCACTTGTATTCCGCAAACATAGAAAAGACATCCTAATCAGCCCACTCAGCATTATAGGAAATCTATGAAAATTTAGTTTTCTTCTCGTTTTTAGTGCTTTTTAGGATAACGATTATATGTGATGCCTTAGCATCGCATCGCTTATAGGCGAATATAATTTTCTCTTTCTTATTTAATGACTTTTGCGAAAATCGATGAACAAAAAATGGGGGAACGGGAGAAATTTGGCTAGGGCAGCGCGACATTTTTTAATATCTTTCTCGCATAAAAATAACAAAAAAAAAAAAAATCTTTAAATAGCAACAAGTTGTAATTTCTGGCATTTTTTTTTTTTTTTTTTTTTTTTTTTTTTTAAACAATCAAATTAGTATTTACCAGCAGGAGGAACATTTTCAGCAACGGCATGCCTTGTTGTTTTCATATCAATTTTATCTAAATGCGTTGCTGCATAAGCAACACGATATTTTATCTTTTTGTCACTCCAACTTTCTAATCGTTAATCTGTTGTTGCAATTTTTGAAATCGTTTTGCTATAGAAAAGTGATCCGGAACGTGATTTGTCTATCTTCCTTTTGTTGAATTTTATGATAAACTTGCTTATATAAAGTTAAAAAAAAAAGCTTTCGAACAACGAACAGATAATAACCAACATAGTGCAGAAAGTGCTTCACTTTAAATCTAGTTACTTTGTAGGCGTATTAACGATCCAAAAATAAATGCTAACTTGTAAGTGTGATCTTGTTTTTTGTCTCTTTGAAAATTTTACACAAAACCATAGGAAGGACGGACGGACGGATAAATATGCTTAAGTCGATATCTGCTTTCATGTTAATGAGACACGTACATTGTTTATCAACTATTAAATGTGTTGAAAAATTTAAATAAAAATATCTTATATACATTCCAAGATCACTAAGTTAGTTACTTTTGCTTATCTTATAATAAAGGAAAGAACAAGGAAAATATATGTCGATCATCCACATCTCCAATATCACAATAGCAAGATCTAATGTAAAGAAGCAATTTGGAAGTTTGTTTCTTCGGTCACAAAATATTAAGAATGACGCGTGTCTTCCATAAACATCATTATAAGAGGGCGGATCAAAAACATGCATCCACATCGTCCGAATTTGGGGCGTTTTTTTTTCTTCCAAGAAAGATGAGATTAAAAAAATGTAAGAGAGGGAGAGAGAGAGAGAGGGAGTAAGCGTAGTCTGAAGGCTGTGTGCTGGATCGATGGAAGAGCTATCACCTTCACCGATCCAGCATTCACTACAGGTACGAGCATATACTAACCATAATTAAAGTATAGTTTACTGCACTAATGATAGAACCTGGATATGTTGATTTAATAGTCGCGACTTTTAACTGCTTGCTTAAATGGTAGGAAAGCGGATGGTATAAAACCGGGTGTGATCTGTGGTTGTGCTCGTCCGCAATATGGAGAAATTGAGAAAATCTCGATATTTTGATTGAATTTTGACTTTAGCTTAAGTTGGATTTAAATTTAATCGCAATTTGGATAAAATTTTGTCAGAATTTTGGTTAAGTCTTGGGCTAAGTCGGATCGAACTTTGACCTTGATTCATATTTAGACTGAAATTTGTCTTGAATTTTTGATTTTAACTTAAATTTAGACTAATTTTGACTGGGTTTTAACTCTGAGTTTGGACTTGTAGGGATATAATATAATATAAGGACTTTTCAAATTTGGCTTAATTTCGATGAATTTTCGACTTTAGCTTAAATTTAGATTATGTTAACTGGATTTGTAAGGATATCAAATACAATGTAAGTAGTTTTCAAATTCAGTGTAAATTTGAGTCAAGATCGAAATTCGATTCGACTTAGTTCAAAACTCGGCCAATATTCGGGCAAAATTTAGCTAAATTGCAGTTAAGCATAAGTCCAGCATAAATTCAAGTCAAAGTTCAATCAAAATTTCAAAGTTGTTTCAGTTTCTTCCATATTGCGGACGAGCACAACCACAAGTCAAATCCAGCTTGTAACCGAATCGTTTTTAATCGATCAAAAAAATGCCGTCAGCATTTTTGAGAACTAGAGAACCAGATTAGGAAATAATTTATTGTGGGTATTCAAAGGGCTTTTCATATGAATAAAAGTCGCTACAAAAATTTTGAAACATTACATACATGATAACCGTGTTTTTGAGAAACGAAAATTGAAAATGAAATTAACATGACGCATAATATGTCGAAAGGGGTAAAACATTTGACATTTGATATAAATGTCGAATAACAATTTTCTTGTACGTAATGATAAGTTAGCAAAATACTAAATCATATCGCTGCAAACGGATTTCTCACTTCAATAAATCGAAATTGTGAAATTTTTTTTTGCCCATTTTAAGATACCTCAGTGTATATATATATATATATGTTACACTGTATAATATTCGATACAAGTCCATATCTACATAATTACAGTAAAAATGCACTTCTACAAGAAGTCAAACGAGAGAAGAAGAAAAAAAGCAGACAGTTTGATATGGAGCATAAATTTCTCACGATCAAGTGAAATAAAAGCAAAATGACGAAAAGCAACAAACAACAACAAGAACACGCAGTACATAGCACACAGCACACAGCACACAGCACACAGCACACAGCATAACGGAAATGACCACTATAGAGGAATGAGGAATTTCAATAAAAAAATAAAAATAAAAGAAAAAGAATAAAAATAAAAATAATAAAAAAAAGCAAATATAAGAGAAAAGCTCGACACAATGAGGCATTTCATAAAGTAAAAGCTACAGCTACGGCTGCAGCAATAGCAAGCAAGCAAGCAAGCAAGCAAGCAAGCAAGCAAGCAATAAGAACAAAAACATACACGAACAAAACAATGGAAAAGTATATAAAATATTTGTAACTCACCAAATCAACATTCCAAGGGCAGAAAATGAACTTAAAGAATGAATATATAGCATAACGGATACGCTTTATAAGCACAATAGTCGGTTAATGCTTACGTATAAGTATCTGCGTGTAAGAGACCATTTATCTGTTTGTCTCAATTCGAAGTAAATAAAATTACTGTTCACCATAATAAGCCAAAAAGGGTAATAAATATTTATTAATTTTATGCAAAATTATGTATATGTAGGTAGAGGTAATTCTCGTATAGTTAAAAAGTACAGTTAACAATTACTTGAAATATTAAGCTGGTTTTGCTTACACTTTTGTCAACTTTTACTGCAACTAAGCAAAGGTTGTTGCAGTTGATATTCCTTTAACTAATGAAATTAATAATAAATGCAAGATACATTTACATATAGAAAGGAAACAAAAATAAATAAATAAATAAATAAATAAATGAACATGATATTATATATATGTATAAAAGTATTATATACTAAGGCATATAAAGTCTACTACGAAATTGAAATAAGAGTAATAAGTGATAAGTGCTTGGATTCTCAATACCCACTCCTTTAATATAAGTACAAGTTTGACATCTCTTGTTAATAACGAGCGTGCCGAGATCACTTTGAACCAAGTTACGCGACTCTCGTCTTTACTTATTCCAAAATTTTAAATGGTTTGATACAAATATAATAATCTTTTTACACTAACAATATTATTATCATTATCATTATTATAATAATCATTATTATCATTATTATTATTATTATTATTATGATTATTATTATTATTATTATTATTAATTATAATTAATTTATGCAAAAAAGTATATTCTAAGACTAAAGGCTTAAAGCGCTAGCATCTACGGCTATCATCGGCATCACAATTTAAATGTTAGCCGATATCATTTGCCCTCTGGATCATTTAGGTCTGGTCATTTAGGCTTGTAAGCTATTGATTACAATTTTCTTTTAGCTATAAACGAGCGTCTCTTCGATCGGTTTATATTCCTTTCAATCTAATCTGTCCTCTAAGAATTTACTCACAGAGTGAGAGTTTCATTAATAGACGCGACCCGAATAGATGGAAAAGACAAACTATGACTATAACGTATATTGATCGGTCTATCAATCCAAATCGATCAATCTTTAGTGATTCCTCTTCTTATGGCAATAATTGTAAGGACCTATGCTTAGTTGTCGATTAGTTAGTATTCACTATCTACTGTAGGTAATCATATGTTAACGTTTTTATACCAAATTCCGGTAGGCATAAAACTAGGTACTAGTGTACAACAATAAGTTGTTATTGCTTTTATGAAACACAAAAACAGAGCTCTTATGAGAAACAAGAACAGATCTACAATAAAGAAATGTTGCACAAGTCTATCACTGGTTGTATACTTTTCTCGTCCTTTAGGCAAATCATGGATCTCCCTCTTCCTCTGGAAGAACCGAGGGAAGCAAAACATTTATCGACTAATTTTTCGACTTTTCCATAATTATCGAGCTATTGTTCAGAAAGCACGTACGGATGCTCAGTGGATAAGGCAACATAAGTTAGCCCAACTTATCTTCGAATTGATATTTCTTTGTTGTTTGGTGTCTTGTGGCGAGGAAAGGCTATCTTGCCACACCTAGCGGTCAAATTCGGCTACTTTTCGAGCAATGCATAGTTGAAATTCTTTGGCAATAACTGCGTATTCACAGTTTGATTGGGTTTTAGCAGTTAATAGCATATCAACTCGTTCCGCTTAGACATGGTGTCTTGCCTCTTTTGCCAAAGGTGGTTAATTGTCGACATAAACCGATCTCCGTACCGAACTTATTATCTTTTACCCTTTGGATGTTTGGTCTGCGATGATGCAATGCGAAATTCCCATTTGTCCCGCCTTAGAAGTAGCTTTTTACTCGTCACGTCCACTGCTCTGCTCTCATTCCATTTGATTCGAATCAAGAATGCATACACTTTATGGGATCCCTGAAGGACTAAAAACGGCATTTTATTAGATCGAATCCTTCAGAATCATTTTCTAAATATTTCCGTATTCATCCTTCAGATCTCAATTTTTGAGATTTTTTGAGGAAATTTTGAAAAAATTGAAGCGCCATGGATGAGATCGGAGTACTTTTGCAGTCTTAATATGTGTTTTTTGAAGATGTCGCTGTATAAAAAAATTTTGTAATTTTGAAAATTTTTCAACAAAAATCATCATAAACGAACCTCACGTAGGCACTTACGATCAAATTAGACGGCTATGTCAATCCCCGTCCATACAATTATTATTATGAGAAGCAAAACGTTATAAAGCAAAACATTCTAATTTTTAATATTTTCCGATCTGAATTGGTCTATAGCAACACAGATGATATAAAAATTATGTGTGCCAAATATAAACTACCTAGGTCCTGTTTTTAAACCGTAGGCCGCATAAAGGCCTAATTTTGAATATTTTATAAAGATAATAGATGAAGAGTAATAAAGACTTTACGAAGAAAAATAAATTAAAATCCGCAGTTTTTTGTCTGGCTATGGATGCTGTAGATATATAGAGCCGAGGCACACGACAGCTTATTAGGAAAACCATTGTCACGACAGTGACAATTCTGATGAAGCATTCACCGTTTTATACGCTTTCCAGTGTACCGACTAAGATCAATAATGTCATCAAAATTACAGACGTATCGTGGTGGATGTTGCAATTTTCGATATCGTATGTTAACTGTCAAATGGCTGACCTCAGCATTTGCGGTAGATACTGCTTTCTTAGTGAAACTGAATGAAATCTAAGATAAGAATTTATATTTACAACAAAATGTTAATGGACAACGACTAAGGAATTCTCTCGTTAATTACGATAAATTTCTATCGTAAGGTGTTCAGCCGGTGTCGGATAGAAAGAAATAATATATGACGTAAAGAAAGCGTCATGTATGGGATCGCGTAAATGTACACATCTAAATAAGAAATATATGCGAAAATCTTTTCCGCGGATTATAGTATAGATATATATATATATACAAAATTTCAATGTAATCAAAAAGCAATTCATGGCCTGTGAATCGCTTGCGGCGGTTAACTGAATTATGCGTAATTTTTCGTTTACAAAATGACAACATTTTAAATTAAACTATATAGAGCATGGTATTTGACTCTTTCTCCAAGCATTTAACGATGCGTAATGAATTGCTTTAATGGCAAAAATGTCTGGCATCTTGTCAACGAATAAATTTATTAAAATGCGAATCATATCAGAAATAATTAAATTTGGAAAAAAAAAAAAAAGAAATAAATAGGGGGGAAAAAAAAAAAAGCGAAAATTAGTTGGACCGACATAAGATATTGATTTTTCGCGATACATTTACATATATAATATCTTATATACAATAATACAAGAAGGTAAGTAGTAAATACAGTGTAGTGATGAGTCAAATGAAACCGAGATTTTATATACGTTGAATATTGCGCGTATTAATTGTGTCCAACCGTTCGTGATGCATCGATGAACAGTGTGTCCGAATTGGACATATAAAAAAGTTGAATGGTTGGACGGACTTCCATTCCTCTTTATTACTTGGAGCTTGAAATTTGTTCTATTGACCCTGGCCTAAGGGTCTACACATGTGCATTTTGAAAAGAGCAATGAATATTTGCTTATGAAGATTTGCTCAAAACCAATATAACTATCGAGCTTCATGTTCAAAAGAAAAACAAATAAGAAAATTATGTTCGGCGCGTCCCGAATTTCGGATATCCACTACTATGTTTCTCGCATTCTACTCTCCAAGTTCTTCTATTTGATTATCTATATGGCTGGGGTATTATTAAGAGTTAAAGGTAACTGCGGTGTCTATCGTATGCATTTTAAAATGCATCCATTTTAACGGAGATCATATATCTTCATTTGAATAGTGTCCAAAAAATGGTCTTAAACGTTTTGCCTTTGTTTGCCTTATGATAAATAAACGTTAAATCTAAAAAAAGTGAAAAAAAAAAAAAACAAAATTTAATCAGTTGTAACTTTGTGTGTTTTCCATTTGTGCGCGACTGTGCAGGACTGGCGTAGTTGTTCGTAAAGTAAATGTGGAAAATTTCTGCAGCCCCCTAACCCCGAGTAACAAGCAAAAACTTGTTTTCAAAAAAACAAAACCGAGTTGCGTTGAGTTTATGCTCCACTGCGTGCTTTTGCTCCGATCAATTGGAGATATCTTCAATACCAACCTACGTGCAGCAACTTCCAATGTTTCCACGAAATTTGCAGTTAATATCTTCATTATTGCGAGCAGAGGAGTGGAGGAAGAACACATATCACACCGGCGGACAGACGGACAGACATGGCTAAATCAAGTCAGGATTACATTCATTCTGATCAAGAATATATATACTTTATAGCGTCTATGAAGCTTGCTTTTGGATGCTACAAAACAAAATGCATATATTCCCCATTTGATAAGATTAACGAACATAGATGGCCTGCTTAACCTGAGAAATTCCAAAACATGAAAATTGCCAGAAACTACTTGACAAATATGTGGGAAATTTGATAATTGAGATCTCTTTCTCTCTTACCAATAAATAACTAAATAAAATAACAATTCCGTTACTAAAAACCAAAAAGAAATCAACAATTTAAATAAACTTATCCGCCTGAGTAGCCGAAGGCGAGGAATTTCGACTAGCAAGTCAATGGTCGTGAGTTCGAATCTCCTCAAATGCGGTAGAGTTTTTAATAAAAGCCGATAGCCTTAGATGCTAGTGCTTTAAGAGTTTAGTCTTAGAATTTATTTCTCTGGCGAAATTAATAATAATAATAATAATAATAATAATAATAATAATAATAAATAAAGTTAATATTTTTGAAATTTTATGATGCCTTTGTTTACTTGGCTATTGTCTTCTCCCCCTTGCCGAGATGATAGCATAAATGTTTCGTTGTAAATGAAACGATCGAGAAGGCTGCCCTGCCTGACTTGATACGAAAACAATTGAAAAAGCGCTTGTATCGCTTGGCGTTTCGTAACGCTTGATAGCTCGATAATCGATGATCATTAATTGACTCCTAGTTTTACTTCAATACATAACGAACTCTGTACAGATTGCGAATTCAGTTAAGTTGGTTTTCAATATTCGTCACTTTAAAGCGAAAATAATTTTGATATTTATGAAAATCATATTAAATATCAATTAAATGATTATCTTCTTAGCGGCTTAATCGTTTAAATTAAATGAATTTTCAATCAACAAATGTTATATCTATATACAATACATATATATATATATATATATATATATACAAAAGCTTAATAGATGTCAAACAAACAAACAAATTTATTATTATAAAATATCTACTTTAGAGAATAATTATTTCATGTTAATTGCCTTCTTCTCATCTCTTACAGGTATGTATTTATCGCAGAAATATTCACATCTAATGCATATCCTAGCTTTTGGGGTAAGTTTTGAAATTATGCTAAACTGAAAGATAAATAAGAACATAACATCTGGCCTATGCCTTACTGTTTTGTTCTATTCTCGCAGGCAGGCAGGTAGGCAGGCAGGCAGGCAGGCAGACGTGACGAATCAATTGTCACTTATCCTTACTTGTACAAGTTATTTGTAATTTTTGTGAATTCGGTAAAGTAAATCAATCAATCAGTCGATGAAGAGAATAAATGTATCAGTCGGTTTTAAAATCGCTTGACATGTTTTTTTTGTTTTTTTTTTTTTTTTTTTTTTTTGCATGAAATGCAACGCAATTTTTAGTGGGCTCGTGAGGAAAAATGATAAGCATTTAAGCTGAGCTGACTTATTGATAGCTAATCACGCATCGTATTTAAGCTGCTTAGGAATATGAACTTCATTTCGTTCACTTAATAGCCATTAAACTTGAAAGAGACAGTAGTAGTTTTCACAATTCATTAAAATTTTTTCATGAAAATTCAATTATTGCTTATATAGCTTAGCTCATGTCTCTCTCTCTCTCATTCTCAATCAATCAAAATGCGTAAAAAAATATTTTTGTCTAAACGATAAACATTGTGACATAAGTGTCATATGAAACAATTTTGCTTCACTTAACATGGAAAACTGAAAGATCGCGAAGAAAAACATGATGTGCGTCATGATGATGCAGTAAAACGGAATTTCAGTATAATTGCTGCGAGGAGATAAAGCCGAGACAAACGAAAATACTTTCCATCGAACAAGAAGTTAATGGTAATAAAAACACAAAAAATCTGATCATAAATTTGCTGCCTGCTGTAATGGAAATCGATTCAAAAACGATTCAACGACTTATGTCTTTGAGTGATGAAAAGTTCGCGATCTCTACTGAGTCCTACGCAATAGGACATTATATGCAAAATTATTTCTCACTTTCTCCCAGAGAATGAATGCAAGAATTAATTCAATTAATAAAAAGTTCGCGTTGAGAACTAGCCTTCCATGGCGCTGACATTCACGATAAATTTGTTGTTTATTCTTTAAGACGTTCTTACGATCTGATTACTGATTCTTAATATAAGAAAACCGCGATCATAATTTCATATAAATTTGTGGGTTAAAAACTTAGGCGCTTACTTAGTCCTCAGAAGCGAGAGAAAAGGTATTCCGCAATAATTTGCTTTACCTGAAGCGGATCACATGAACGCTTCTAATTGAAAATTTTATTTGTAGGAAACAAATTATTTATTGTCTCAATGTTGTGTAAACTTTTTAAAGCATTTTTCGAATTTTTCTTATTCTTATATATATCAAACATCATATATCATATAGATTAACCGTTATTTTGATAATGAACTCATTCACGGCTATAAAATGACGTCCTTGTCTAGAAGACGAGAGTTAAGAAGCTCACGGGAAAGGGCCGCCTTATCACAGGATCTCTTATTCGCAGGATTGTTAAGAATATTTAAGAAGACTTTCTTCTATTCATTTATTGTAGCCGTGGTTCTTAACGTTTGAAGAAGCATCAGTAGTACATCAAAATTAATCGACCATAAAAGCCGGATTTTTTAAGAATTTTTGTTAACTCTCTTAACAATACGTAAAACTGTGAAAGTGTTTAATACTTCATATGTATTGTGTAATAGAGAAAGCGCTCAAGAGAGAGAGAGAGAGAGAGAGAGGGAGAGAGGCTAAGAAAGAGGTTAAGAAATAGAATACAAAAGCCATTATTTTTGCTTTTTTTTTTATTTTTATTTTTTTAATTTTTTATCCAAAATTCTGTTAGTGCTATATGCTCATGAAAAAGCATTTTTCTTTTTTCCTTTTTTTGGTTTTTTGTTTTTCCCTCTTCTTCTTCGGTAGTTTACAGTTAAAGCAGATGTTTTACTTTTTATTATCAAAAGATAATCTATGAATGGCACGGCACACGGGTATGCAAATGGCATTTTAAATAATGTTGACAAAGTGCAAATAAGCTTGGAATAAAAGAAATATATATATATATATTATGTGCTGTTTATTCCTTTTATACCAAGCTATGCATGTACATAATATAAATAGCAATGTAAAGTAAATAAATACATTTTTAAGATTTTTCTTTCATATTTTCTTTGTTTTTGTTTTTGTTCATTTTTCTATGCAAAAACTTTTCAAATTATATGTATACGGTTGTCAAGCATTTTAAATAGAATTTTAACATATATATATTCCTTGTCTCTTTGCAAAAGTGATTTTGTAATAGCAATAAAAGTAATGTTGACGAGATGATTATTTAATGAATATCCGATGCGTATAGTTAATCTCTGTTGTCTTTCAAGTGTAATAGAATTTTTATTGTTGCCATTGAATCGTTATGATTTACATTAAAGTAAGGGGCAAGGGGTTGTTCTTACTCACATAGCCGCCTAAAAGAAGCGATACTTTTTTTTCTTCTTTTTTTTGTTTACAATGTTAAAAAGTTATGTTAAGCATATATTTAAGCAAATCAAAAACAAAACAAAAAAAAAAGAGAAAGAGAAAGAGAAAGAAGAAATTATTATTCAAAAATAAAATAAAATGACAACAACGCTGCGATTCTCGCGAGACATGTTTAATTTAATCCATCCCATAGCTGATGCAAAAACATACTATAGCGGGTCACGATTCACCATTTAATACCGTACATCAATTCGCTGAATACAGTTATTCATATAAGGACTACTCTTCAAAATAAAACGTTATATGAGAAGAGGGCCGGAAAGGTGACGCGATTCAAATCATTTTCAATAGAATTCGTTCTTAGGTCCAAACTCGTCGTTATACAAAATTTGGTTGAAAACATTAATAAAAACATGAACAGACATCCGAAGGACAGACGGATAGACAAACATTGAATATAATAGATTCATAAAGTGATGCTTGAATGATCGATCGATATAATAGAAGGTGAGAGTGTTTCAAGTCTTTCTAAGTCTTTTATATATCCGTGCAGACTTCATATTCAAATAATAGTCAATAAAATACTCACCAAATATGAAATTTTTATAACAGAAGGCAAAAAATGATTGCAGGCAGCCACGAAAACATATTTAACATAATACGCAATTTTTCCTTTTCCTTTATCACTTGCCTTCTATCCACTTATTGGCATCATTTGCATAAGTGGATCTCGTCACATTGTTAAAAAATAAAAGCAGTCACATAAACGCGGAATTTAGATTGTAAACCGTCTGGCATACTTACCGGTAAATTTACTCTCGCGGGCGGGTGGTATAAGAATTAACGCCACTCTAGAAAAAAAAAAATTTTTTTTTTGTTTCTTTATTGTTTAAATGATATCTTAAATTATGAAGAAAGACATACGAACCCATAAAAAATTTTTAAATAAAATTTTTTTTTAAATAATCGAAATAGTTGATATTCTGTCTGAATAGCAACTACGTAGCGGGATTGCAGGTGGTTAAACCTTGAAAAGCATCGTTGTCACTCTGCATGTCACTCTAACATATTCGAATCCTTCCTTGAAATCCCATTCTAAAGTGAAGCATGCAGCGATTTTCAATAATATTAATTTTTAAATTTATTGCCTTTCCTTTGGACAAAAAGTGAGGCTTCTCATTAAACTGCATTCAAGCGAATCGCAGGAAAATAATTGTACTTACTGACTGAGTTATCGGCATATATCATAGATTAAATGCATTCTTTTTCCATACAATCTATCACATGCAGTACAAATGTTTGTGCGGGTGTATGCAACATCCAGTCGGGCTCGATATGAACTCGCCTATTATTATATTGATCGATTCAGAGTTACTCTGTAAATGTTTCCAAGCTTGTCTGTCTGTCTGTCTGTCTGTCTGTCTCTCCGCTTGTCCATTTGATGTCTCTTCATGCACTCTTGCGTTCACAATTTTTGAGATATTTTGAAAGCTATTACAAGTGATTCCGACCGGTTCACTTTCCACGTAGCTGAATAACTGTATGAAGGTCAGCGGTGTAAAGTATTGAAAGTTGGAACATGGCCGCTAATAATTTTTTTCACTTGCTTGGATTTAATAGGGAATTGAAATTTGATTTTGCTACCCTTGAGCCATTTGCTACCTGAGCTCAAATGTATTGTCTGTTGTTCTCTGTCACAATATTAATTCCTTTATCGCAATCATTATGGTGACCACATCTGCCCTAAGTAATACAGCGTTCGCTAATAAGAATTATCACAAGGTAAAATTAAAATATTTAACATCCACTACTTAGTGTTGTATGAATCAGTTTGAAGAAAAGAAGTCTTTACTCGATGATATCAAGCGTAAGTTCCAGCTCATTAATTGAAAATAACGTTTCTTATATCAAACGACAATAAACGACATACAGATCTTACATTGCATGCAAGAAACGTTAGGTCACTTTATGGAATAGCTACTAATGATTTTGTATATCGTAATACTTGGCGTTATTACTACTCTGGCAACCCAAGCATTCGCTAGGCTTGTTAGCAATAATATGAGAGAGATACATCTACATGTCCAATGGAGAATGTAATTTAGTCCTCAAGAGTTCAGTAAAATGTACGACTATAGGGTGGATCATAGGGTTTTAAAAAGATTTCTGTCATGTCCGTTTGCAAAACAATTTCAGGAAATCTTCCCTATTATGCACTTACGTTCGCAATTTCAACTCTGACTACTACGCTGTTCCTCTCGCTTTTCCCTACAATCCATCATAACAACTCCTAAGTGGCTGAAAGAAGTAAGCAAAGAAAAAGAAGACACCACCACACTTCATACTTGGATTTCCGTCTACGGGTTCCCTATGACTTGCTATATCGATTGAAAATAAAGTTCGAAATTTTGTGTTTTTTTTTTCTTTTGAGTATTTTTCTGATGATTTAACTAATTGCTAACATTCTGTCGAATGTGTGTGCGTTTTCCCAGTAAGAGTCAGACATTTTGCATACAAGAACTCGACACTCAAAGGAACCGTTCAAAAAAATGCTAATAATTTCATGAACAATAGAGTTCAAAATGTTTGTCTTTCCCCAACTTTTAACAACGTTCTTCGGTGCGAATTGAGAGTTTTTCTATTATGATATATTAATCTTAATATCGTATGTCATTTTCCATAATTTTGTTAGATGTGCTTCGTTAAAGATCCCTTCAAAAAAATCCCATAAAATTTAGAAATCCTTCGAAACACCTGACCTCACCTTAGTTTGCAATAAGTGTGCAAACGAGGAAACTCTAAAAAGTTGAAAAGCAAATGACAATTACTCTCTAAGTCTTCTTTAAAATCGGTGACTTGTTCATTTGTTCTGATTGCGAACTGCGGATAGAAAAGAAATTTTAGATATGCTATACCATAGTGAGAGATATGACGAACCAGCCGACATGAGCTGTATTCATGAGCTGCAGCCGACCGAAATTATATGTGCGACCAAAGAACCCTCGGGCCGAGTATTATTTCTGATTCAGTGCAGAGATCCGCATGGTACTCACGTTGTGGATGCAGAAGACGCAAAAGTACTCTGGCCACAACTCGTTATCCGATTCTATGAGAAAGTATGGCGGAATTTAAACAAAAATAAGTGAATAAAAAAAATTCTTAATTATATAACATTGATGTTATGTTTCATTGAAGCATTAGATGGAAGTTTGAATTTTTTCTTTTTATTAAATTATTTTTATTTATCGTTTAGTTGTAGATTAGAGGGATTACCGTAAATATTTTTTAAGTTGGATATATAAGCCATAAGGCTTCTTGGCTTAGTCCATCCTAAAGCAACATCGAAAAGCAAAAAAAAATTTTTTAAGGGAATGAAATTTAAGAAATAATTGCAATCGTTGGCGAAAAGAAGCAGAAAAATACGGATTCGAATAAAGGTGAAAAGCGAAGAAAGAAAGTGAAGTAAAAGTGAAAAGTATTTTCGCATTTTAGAGTGTTATCCGTTGAGTAATCAGAACAATTAACAAAGTAAGCTTTTTTGGATGGTTCTAGCAAATGTTGAAATTTAGATTAGGATGAGATGAAAATTCGCTTAAAATGGCAAGAACTTCATTAAGTCATTTGACTTTGAGAAAATTTTAATTTTTTTTTTTTTGCTTGTTTTTATTTAATCATTACGTTCAGTATTCAGTGTTCAGTGTTTAGTGTTCTCAGCGTACGATTCAAGTAAATCCCCAACTAATCATGTTAGGTCATTCAATTCTAATGAATAGATGATATGATTGATAGAGAGGCGATTTTTTGGTTCTTCAATGATTCCCTTTGTTCCACTGATCCAGTATTGCATTGATATATTCATAGTAACAACATAGTCTGCATTAAGCAACGTTCACTTTTACTTTCCTTTTAAAGCTTTTAGTCTTCAGATTCTTCATATGGTCGATTATTGTTACGTGCTGGAAGGCTCTTCAACTTGTAGGCAAATCAATTTTTACCACTTACCGTTAAACAATTAAAAAATCAAATCAAGATATACTTTGCTGTTTATCAAATTACACGGGCCATTTTGATTGTGAGAGTAGTATAGAACGGAGAGTTGCATAGTCTGTGCAAATTCGAGGAACATATTGTTAATTGACCCCCGATATCATTACCTATGCATTGATGTGGAGAGTGATATTATTGGATTTGTTAAATAATATACAATTTGAATACACCGCCGCTTACATTGTCTTAAAATCTTCTTCTTCTTCTTCTTCGTCTTCTGCGAATCAGCAAATTAACAACGGGCGATTTACAGAGTTAAGTAAAAAAGGTTTGACGTGAACACGAAGTATTTTATTTGAATTCTAAATAAAGATGCAAAAAATCACAGTTGGATTTGTTTTTGTGCGATGATTTTTATACGATTTTGTTGTTGTTCGATTTAGCTAATGCGTCCTGTTCCTCTTCTGTTTGATTTTGTTTTTTTGTGCGGTATGCAAAAATGAATGAATATTTTTTGAATTTTGAATTTTATTATCAAGAAATGTACATGAGACCATGACGGGGGACACAAGAACAAGAATTGGCTTCTCTGCCAGCGGATAAGATATGTGCAGGGATTCAGCTTTGCACCGGCAAGCGACTGAAAGCATTTTCTTGCAAAAAAAGACCACAATTCTGGAAAAAAGTTTGATATACCAAAATGGAGCTTCCCTCCATGGCGTATATGCAGTTATCGCGATGTGTTCGTGCAGCTGAGCAGCTGACGTCGTTGCAAAGATTTATTATCGTGTGCATGTTAACAAAACACAAAGTGAGTCAATTCGAGGGGACTTCAGGGAATCAGTTTATCGCACGGATATGAGCGTTTTGCACTATGCCGAGTCATATTGAATTATATGCATTTTGATAATGTAACCAAGACGTTCAAAATGAGATAATACAAAATATTTTAAATGTCTCCAGGTAATGTGTAATTTCATTATATATTTTGCTTGGAAAGCACTTTCTCGCTATTTCGCAAAGATTTGACATATTTTCTAAGGGATCCCTCTCCACCGCATGAGATGAACTTTTCTTTTTTGCGATTCTTCCTCGCGGTTCATATCTTGCCATTTATGCTTGTGTATCTGCTTCTACAATCTCATCTAAATGATGTGTGCAATGAGATGTGTAGTGCTTTCCTATCATAATTTTGCCTTCCTTGGCCGTCGTTCGCAACGGGTAATTTCACCATTTTTCTTTCCATATCCATCACCGAAGATTGTGGAATATGCGCATTTTGTTAGAACACTTGCAATACCCAGGAAGAAGCTTGAAAAACCTCATAAAATATATAGATTATATATTCTTGAGAATCGAGAAAATCAATAACAGCACACGCTCACAACATAACATAAAGTGATAATATTTTTATTTGGAAATGTGAAAAAATGGGGATTTTCCTCACTCCTTACAAACTAAAACAATAAAAATTTCTATATTATATTTAAAGATTTTTCAAATCTTGAATCCGTTTCGTCTGTCCGTCTATCTGTTTGCGCACCTTTGTAGTATTTGCGGTAAACATGCTCCTGTAAGCCTTCTAACTTTAATAATTTCCGAATAACGAGCAAAAATCCAAAAATTTTGCGTTGAGTTTATGCTCCACTGCGCGCTTCTGCTCCGATCAATTGGAGACATATTCAATACCAACCTGCGTACAGCAACTTCGAATGTTTCCACTAAATTTACATTTGATATATATTTTCATTTTTGCGACCATGGAAGTGCAAGCAACACACACAACACAGACGGACAGACGGACAGATATGGCTAATTCAAATCAGGATTTATCTGATCTGATTAGTCTGATCAAGAATACATATATACTTTATAGGATTTCTGAATCTTTCGTTTAAATGTTACATATATTATGGAAAAAGAGAAAATGAGTACAGTGGCGGGGTATAACAAGGCCTTCTCCTGCAATGGAAATAAACTGAATTCGCTTTGAAAAAACATCATCACCAATGGAAGTAAACAGAAAGCGATAAACTGAAGAAGAAAATAATTTTTGTAAAATATGCACCTACACATAATGCAAAATGAATTTTTCTTTCTCTTTCATGTGTTCGTGCTCGTTATGAGTGTACGTTTGATTTCATTTTATTTATATTACATAAACATATTATTGTTTTGTTAAAATTACAAACTAATTAGAGGTTAACATAATCTGAAAAGTATTATAAATTCTTTCAGTAACTCTCAGACTGTGTCAACCTAATTCGTTATGTCCTTTGTCTTTTCTTTTTTACACGTTACTCCGGCAAATAGAAAATTAATAATGTAATAATGTGTATGATGATGAATTTATTACTTACATATATATTATATATATTGAAATATCCATAGATAGTGTTACACATACACATATTTTTATATATATATATATATATATATATATATATTATTTTAACAATATCTCTAAAAGAGATATTCAATTACAAATGAATATGAAAACATATATGAAGAAATTAAGTTATTAAGTAAACATAGAAACTATTTTTATGTTCCGCTATATGCTATATGCAGTCCTCCTATTTGACCTGAAATGCAAACATAAAACCAATACTGAGAAAAGTTTCTAAAACTAGAAAACCGCAAAGATTTGCAACAAATTTACACAACATTATTATTATGTATATATATGTATATTTACATATGTATTTATATTGCTTTGATCTCTATTAAAAAAATTTAAATAAAACAATATACAAAACGAAATAGCATTTGGCCACAACGGACGTTATAAGGCGAGCAATCAGCAGCTGTGCGAGCCAATACTACGTATAGCTATTTAAGTTAAGCGCATGTGTCTGCGTGTGTGTGCGTGTGTGTGTGTGTGTGTGTGTGTGTGTAAATGTTTATATTCATTTCATATAGTTACAAAGTTGTGCAGAAGTTTACAAATTTTTACTTACTTCCGTTTATACATTCAAATATATCTATATATATATATATATATATATATAT
>NW_023998414.1:2118593-2132746 GCF_014805625.2 Glossina fuscipes
ATATATATATATATATATATATATATGTATATAGTTAGATTCAAATACTTAGATGAAGAGAAAAGTTAACTTTAGTTAGTACTTTCTATAGAGCTTTAAGTTTTAAGTTTTCGTTTTCGTTTTCGTTTTATTTTCTTTTCTTTTTTTTTTTCTATTCTTTTTTTTGGTTGCTAGTGTTGTGTAAATATTTTCCAAGAAATGATTTTCCTTGAATAATATTTAGGAAAAGTTTTTCAACAATTAAATTGTAACTCAATTTCAAGGAAATAGTTGTAGCCATGTAGTCATTCTAGTTCCAAGCGAACATTACATCTATCATTATATAGTTAATATAGCTAATCTTGTAAAAGCATTATATATTTTCATATTAGAAAAAAACAAAGAAAATTAAGAAAATGATGCTGCGACAGATGGTTATTCCATTTACAGAAACGCAACATTCACCTCACTACAAATTCCTATTCTCTAGTATTCGCATTGTACGCAATGGGTTTTATCTGAAGCTTAATTCACAAGCTTATCTTAACTTATCGGCTCCTATCATGTTAAAACTTGCATTGATTATATCCATAACGTCCAGAACGGCCTACGTGTTATTATATCAATCGATGCAAAAGCATTTCATGAGACGCAATATTAACTTATCTGCCTATCTGCTTATCCACCTGACTGATGTTTGTACAGGTGTATGTATGTTGGAATATATCTGTGAGACATATATATTATGAGATAATATTTATGAGATAATATTTTGGCAGTTGTTCAAAGGGCAGAGGGCAAACATCATTAAGAATTTGATGGGATCGATCAAAATTGTTATCACCATCTCTCATGTAACGCTCGATTTTCGAGAAGTTATTGAATATTAAAAATTCTCAAATTTTCATATTTTTCGACAAAGACGATTGCAAACGAAACCGTATTTTCGCAAATTGAATGAATCGAGAAAATTTGGATTTATTTTATACTCTTCCATGTACAAGTTCTTCAAAAAAAAAAAAAAAAACGAGTCTTGTTGCCACATACAAGTCAGGAAGTTAAGAAGAGAAAATCTCGATAAACAAAGCGTAATCATTTTTAAAACTAAGATCCTTTTCAATGTCAAAAAAAAAAAAAACGAAGCCGATGGATTGTTTAACCTCAAATTTGCATTTAGCATAAGCGTAAAGTATCTACATCTGTCGCAGACATTATATGGAATAATTTGCTCTTTCAAGGCAACTGATGGCTCAATAACGTAATGACATAATTTGTTGGTTTGCCTGGTTTCGAAATGGGAATAAGTTTAACCGATAACGGCTAATGCACACTCATACACAAAATAAATAAGTTACATTTAATTTATTTGAATTCTAGTCTTCTCGCTAATTAGGTTTTTGTTTTTGTTTTTCTTGTTCCCTTCTTCACAACCAAACAGCTATCTAGTAATAATAATGAATGAACATATGAAGAGTAGAGATAGGGTAATTGGAAGTATTTCCATATGACGGGAATCAGAGGTAGATGCCTTCGATTATTACTCTAAGCTCGATACCTTTAAAAACTTTTAACGCAAAATACCTAATATTCATATAATGGATAAAAAAAAAGTATTATCTCTTATGGCGAAATTGCATTTGCAGCATTCGCATTTTATCATTTATTAATCGCAAATGAACAAATATCGCAATTAACTTAAAACAATATATATATATTAGTTTGGGGAAAAAGAAATCCATTATTTTTTCGGTAGATGGCTGCACTGATAGATTTCTCGTAAAGTATCGATCAAACAATTTCAGATTTATGCTCGTTGGAAAGGTGACATATCGCAGTAAAAAAAATTGGAATCTATGGAGGATTGTGAAAATCGACTACTAGAGTTTTTTTCCAAATAGAGACCAGGACTTCTATGATAGAGACATTTTGAGGTTACCTTTAAAATGGCAACAAATCATACAACAAAACGGTGCATATTTGACCCAAATCGGATAATCCGAAGCATGTTAAATAAAGTCCTGAAGTTCATATAAAAATAATGGATTTCTTTTTCCCCAAACTAATATATCTGGAAATTTCGTTTAATTAAGCATTTCTTGTTTTATACCCATCACCGAAGGATGAGGGATATATTCAGCATCAGCATCAGAGATCCCATAAACTATGTGTATGCTTGATCACCATCAAATCCTAAATCGATTTAAGCATGTCCGTCTGTCCGTCTGTCCGTCCGTGTAATGTCCGTTCTAAACATTCTCTTTCCAGTACAAAGATTGGATATTCTTGCACACAAATTGTTATTGAAAATGAGTCAAATCGATCGAAGGACACGCCCATAGCGTCACATAAATTGAGAGCTCATCTGTTTTTCAAACGGTATTAAAAATTTGTTTTTTACTCATTACTCATAAACTATAGCAAATAAATGTACAAATATCACGAACGCATATTCCGTGGGCAATATTGTAGCGCCAGTACTCAGTATAATAGTGTATCGAAATTCATTTTTTTTTTTTTTTTTAATAACTTTAGAAGCGTATATAAATTGCTTGCCAGCTTCAAGGTTGCAATGCAACTCAACATATCCGTCTGCTCTGTCCGTCCATCTACCTGTCTACGCAACTGTGTTGTATTTGTGGTAAACATTCTCGCGTTAGCGGAAATGAATATTTCGCGTCCAAATTGGGAGCGACATAAACTTTTCACAGGACACATCCACACGCCTATGCTGCAAAAATTTTTATATTGAAAATAGAAAATAGCGATTGCGCCCACTTTTGGGGTAACGGTGATGGATATATAAGATTAGGTCACGACCGAGTATGATTTCCTTACATGTTCTTTTATTTAATTTTTTTTATTTTTTTTTTTTGTGTTTTTTTTTTTTGTGTTAACAGTCAAACTCTTTGTGATAACATTTATGTTATTCGCCAAGTTTTGTAAATGCTTTTTAAGAATTTCCGCTAAGACATCTAATCAACGTCTCAATCGATAAGGGCGCGACAGTGTTCAACTTGACATTTTTCTTTTGCATTAGGTATAAAATAGATTTTTTGTTTTTTTTTTTTTTTTTTTTTTTTTTTTATAAGATGTTTTAGGAGAGTTAGGAGAGTCTTGACAATCGCATAACTTTATATACAAATTACGCTAGTCAGTGTTAGCGTTAGTTTTTTGTAAAATATATGTAAAAATTTTCGAAAATGCTTATCACCGACATTATCAACGAAAGCAAGAAAAAAGTCTACTTAACTGGGTAAAAGCGTCTTAGAAAAGTAGAAAAAAAAAATAAACAAATATATAAATAAATAAATAAATAAATAAGTAAATGAAAAAGAGAAAAACAAACTTGAAAATGTTAACTTATAGATCTGCGTTGTTTTATGTAAAAGTTTACATAGCGACAGCCAACGACAACAACAAATAAAAACATTGAAATGCATGTAAACAGCATTTCCTGCTTCATACAGTTGCCGATCCCTGTTGTAGTTGCAGTTAACGATATTTGGCGCATTGAATCAGATGTTAATGTTGATGTTGATATTGATGTTGATGTTGTTGTATAAGCTGCACAAACTACCTAAACATCATCGTGTTATTTGAGCAAGATTTCGATCACACAGTAAAAGAAAGTCATTGCGGTTATCGTCAATACTGTGCTTGTGCACAACGAACCCAACAACAAACCAAACAAACTGCATACAGACATAAATGTATAAATATATGAAAGTTGTATACATTTACAGTTAAATCTGCAACGAACCGATTTTATTCAAATGAGTTGCATTTACAATGCGATAGATATTCTTTAACCAAAAATTATTGAAAAATTTTGACACAAAAATCATCGACAATCGAACCGTAAACGTAAAAAACATTTCAATATTTTTAAATCGAAATTTTTTCAATCTCTCTATATATATATATATATATATATAAATATACGTGTAATGCATGCTATACCTATATATCGTTCCAGTGTTACGAAAAAATTGAAGAGCTAAAAGGATAAAGTAACTTTTTTATTCGTTAATCCGTAACGAATGGTTATTGAGTAAATATCAAGCGCAAGCAAAATATTTCATTGATCGAATCTCGAATGTCCATGTCAAATACGAATCGGAAGAGAGTGGTATAAAAGATGTGATCACACAATTTCCATTTCGAAATTTCGTGAACCGCTTTCGGTACACATAAAAATTTTCTGCATTTGCATTCTGTGTTTGTATGCGATCTGGTTTTGCACTTCCGATATAACAACTAAAAGAAACGCGGCATCCGAACAGATATTCTACTCATACATGAAATATAATTAAATTTCGAATATTATTAGGGATCAGGATGAATATGTTCTTAGAATGCTACGAAATTTTAGTTTACATTATCGTGTATATCTGTTAAGAGCCTATTAAAATGCTCGGTGTATTTGTGTCCCGACACTACTGGAAATGATATTCTTTGGATGCGGTTGCACCGTTAGCATAAAAATTGCCAATTACCTTAAATTATTATAGAGGATAAGGAATCGAAGCTTGGAGATTATATGAGCCCTTTACTAGGGGGAGAAACGGTTATTTTAAAAACGAGAAAGGTATTTAAAAATAATTTTTGATTATTCACTTTTATATGTAAATATTATGATATATTATTGTTTAAGTATTTATTTATTTATTTTCTTCTTCTTGTTTTTGTTTTTTTTAAATAAAGATAATCTAAAAATAAATAACTGTTTAAGAATAGGAAAGAAGCCACTTGCCAGATATATCTTTCTTTCTTATATTATTTATACTCATGCTTGTTAGCATTCGTATTACAGCATTCGCATGCGTTATAGATGTGTTGCCTGTATAAGGCACAGCAATAGCATCTAAACAATGAATAAAGTATATACGTTGCTATATTGTTTACGTTAGTTTGTCAATATTTGTAGTAGACAGTAACTTCAAATATTCAAAGTTTTCTCTAAAAATCCTTCCTGTTATTGCTATTGTTCGTCATACCATACA
The DNA here is from genome assembly GCF_014805625.2 of Glossina fuscipes. Classification (NCBI taxonomy): domain Eukaryota; kingdom Metazoa; phylum Arthropoda; class Insecta; order Diptera; family Glossinidae; genus Glossina; species Glossina fuscipes. The sequence continues at coordinate 2,123,576 of NW_023998414.1, forward strand.
CTATCGCACCCACCTTTTTTAATTGAGAAGCATTGTTAACGGAGAGGGAAAAGAAAATTAAAGAAAAAACAGCAACTAATTTCAATGCATTACACACATACATTATTACCTTACGATGCTGAGCAGTAATCTTTTAAGCGAACATTAAAATCACTTATATGTATGTAATGCATTAGCTCTTATATTTCAATTGAAATCTAGTAAGAGAATAAATGACCGGTAGCGTAGAGATCTCGAGCATTATTTTTAGGTTATGCATAACAAACTACATTAAATCAGAAATCGAAGTCATATCACAAACGCTTCGATTTTTCCTTGAGGAAAATTTCAGATGCTCACTATTCTACTTGGGTGCCTGGTACGTAAATGTGGAACCGGAACCGGAAATTTTGTATAGAAAATACATATTTATTGCATGAAAATCTGTCTGACAATTTATAAATGTCACGCCTTTAAAAATCCGCCTCCTTTGCCACGAACCATTCATTGAGTCTATGTTTTTCATATCATCGGACAAATCGAATTGTAACACATACGTCACCCATCGATGTGAAACAAAGGGTAACCGAAAGGACTTGGGGCGGGTGAGTGAACCGCATGGACTATCACTTCCTAATTAAGAGTTTTCAAGGTGTCGCGAACCGATTTTCACATTGATGGATGGACGGATAACGTTTAAAAATAACGCTTGCGTTGTTTTTTTTTTTTTTTTTTTTCTTTTTTGGTATTCTGTCCGTTTTCTTAAACAGTAAACCGTCCATTGTTTACTTGTTGTAGCGACTCGTTCTTGCGGACAATATCAATGGTACGCTTAGATCTCGCAATGATCATTTGCGTCTGGGGTTTTGCAATTCCAAACCGACTTTCTTTTTGACAAGCTTCGGGAATCGAAAAAATGTTGGCGAGTGCTCTTCTGTTGGCACAAAACGTTGTCATATTCAACGCTATTACAACCTGCGCTCGCTATTGCATCGAACGTGGATCGCTGTAAGTTGGAAAACTTTTCTCAGGATGATGTCGATAGGAAAGTGGCGCCAATGATGTGGTTTGAAAGTAAGTACATTTAAAACTGGGATCAATTATGGGCAAATTCCGATTTCCTATTTATAAATCTGCTCTACCCTAGACATTGTACAATTCATGCTAATATAAAACCTTATAGCAGCAAGTTCAAGAAAATAGTATAAATACATCTGAACTTTGACCTGTCTAAGCTTCATTCCCATTTCCCATAAATTTATCGCGAATCGTATAGTCAAAGAATTAAACTCTAATCACCTCTTACGGCAACGACATGATTTAAATTTGGGTTAATTTCTTGTTGAATTTCACAGTGCGTCATAAAGGTAATCAAGATTTATAAACTTGTGTCCGGCATTGCCAGATAAACATGTCTGACACCTATAGATTAAACATAAATTATTAACTGGATTTACGATGGATTTAATTTTCTGCTTGCTTTCGAAGCCCTGAAAACAAATAGTTAGAGCCCAACCATTGTTAATGGTTTAACTTCCGTGTATACATCACGACATTAGTAGCTCCATGCAATTTACAATGTGCGTGTCGTAAGTCTTTTAGTGTGCGTGTCAGTGTGCGTGTCAGTATGCGTGTATGTGTGTGTATTGCATATTAATATTTTTAAAATCTCTTAAAAAAAGCTTTCACTTGTCCATCTATAGCGCGTGTACTGGCGCATGAATTATGTTTCGTATTATTAGTATAGTAAGTATATAGAATCAGAAAAGGCCTGTATAGATAGATATAAACGGTATTACTACCGTAATTAAATATAAATTTCCTCCTTTTTCAAAGTAGATGCATAGAGGGACGGATAGAGACCGTTTCATCGATTTTAGTTTTTTTTTTTTCTTCCATTATATATATGGGATGGCAATAATTGCAAGAATAAAAAGACGGACAGACATACCTTGATAAATTCAATTCGGACTCATAGATTTTATAAGCTCTCTAATAGGTAATTGTGAATGGCACGATGACACAAGAACTCTAATATACGAAAATACCGTGAACTACTACCGTGAACTTTCAACAGCATGAATAAAATGATTTCGGCTCTTTGTAAATTGATTTTTTGCTTGTTTGAAAAGTATGTGCGTTTTCAAAAAAAAAAAATGATATATAAATAACAACAATAACAGGTGAAATGGCTCTTCAGCTAAGTCCGATGAATATAACTTCACTGCTCTATTTTGTTTTTGTTCAATACAAAGATTGTGTAATAAAACAATTTCCGAAAGCATTTCTAAAAATGAAAAGTTCATCCTTTTACTGTGTACTGTATGTGTGCATGATTACGCACATATATATGTCTACATATACCCATGTATGCATAAATGTATACATATGTATACATATTTATATATATATCTATTTGCGCATTTGTACATGACCGGCAACACTACTGATAAGTGCGACTATACGAGCATAGCTAAGCGCGTATGTATTTACTGTTACTCTTGTTATTGCGATATATATATATATATATATATATATATATATATGTATAGAATCGCACACATATTTTAAAACTGGTTTTGTCTCGTGCTCCAAAAAAAGGAAAGGCAAAAAAAAAAAAAGAAAAAATTGCTATGTGCATGCAGGAGAATTCATTAAAAAATGTGTCATTTTTGCTGCAGGGATTTTTCTTCAACGTACCTCGTCTCACCGCACTCATGCCGTATCAATCCAACAACGGCCACTAGTTGTTGCTTTCCGGATTTTTTGTAACCATTTTTATTTTTATTTATATATATATATATATATATATATATATATATGTATATATGTATAAATATATATTATTTTGTGTATGCTCTTATTTTGTTGCCCCCGCTATCGCTAATATACTCCAGTTTTCGCCCCTTGTACCGACTACTGTTGAGATTTTGCTTGTTTGCTTGTTATGCTTGTGTATGTGTCATCTTTAGCGAGTGTTGACTTGCTCTGGTTTTTCTTAGTTTGGTATACTGAGTGTATGACTTTTTAAGCGTTTTCCTACTTGCTACCAAAATAAAATCGTATTACGGTTAACATTTACCGTTTGCGACATTTCCACTTAATCACTAATATCTATCACTTGCCAATGTTATCTGACCATTTCATATTCACTTTTTTCGATCATGATATTTAAAAAATTTATAATGAAAATATATAATTAATTTTCGTTTTATTGTAATTGAAATTTAATCAAAAATTTTAATATTATTTCCGTTCGATATTGTATCTAATTAAGTGCAGTTCATATTTAAGATCTTTAATTAACGAACATATTTAATGAACATATAATGAACATATAAATACTTACTTTATTTCTACTTATAATATATAAATTGAGCGATTGTTGCTAGATAATGAATAAAGAAATCGCTTCATCATTCGTAAGTCAAAAGCAATTGATTACAAATTCATCTCTTTTTTGAAATTTTAATTACAAAAAAAAAAATCCGTTATTCTTCGAACAAAATGACGATTCGACAAAAAAGAAAACAATAAATTCCAAGAAGATAACGCACAGTAATGAAGCAAATTTTTAATCGTGAATCATTCAATTCAAAAAAAATATTATCACAATTTAACGATGCAGTAGAAGCACAGGAGAAGCCATGTCGATGTCCGTAAAAGTTTTTTACTCCTTACCGCCTTTACAAACACTTTTTATTATTTCATAATTGAAGGTAATTTTTATTAGGTAAAATTGGAAATGATTATCATAATATCGGACGAAAAAATTTCAAGATAATTACAACCTTTTGTACGGACAGGCGATAAAATATATACACGTTCATGTAAAACGGCCATCTTGGTCTGGTTTATTTTCACATATATGCAAAAAACCCTACATATAAAAAATGGGCCATATGTATGTATCGTAACTATTAAATGATTTTACACAACTCGACTATACATATAACTTCTTTTTTGTCAGTTGATCTAACTACCTAGAAAGTGTTGTCAAATTGTATAACAATATCAAGCGGAACACTATATATATGAAGAGAATGTATTTTAACTTAACATTCTAATCAATTATCAGCTGAGGGCAGGGATTAAAAAAATTCAAACAACGTTTCTTCTTTTCGAGTATGTCTATCTTTGAAATTGCAAAAGTATACCATTATATCGGACATGCATAAAAATTGAAAATGTAATGCATCCCATCGGACGGTGATTATAAAATAAGGCATTTATCAGGCAAGAAAAAAAAAAAAAAAAAAAAAAAAAAGAACAAGCTCTTTTAAGTTTGTATGAAGCGCATACGATGTGTTAATCAGGTGTAGAACATACTGTAAAGCAGATTTGGTAGGTATTCAAATTTCGCCCTAAGGCATAAAAAATGCTTCTTTTTTTTTTTTGCTTTTTCAATTTTTTTTTCCTACCATTGTTGTTGTTGTTTTTTCGCCAAGTAACTGTTTATATTGTAACTAGTAGTTGTAGTTGTACTAGTAGTAGTAGTAGTAGTAGTAGTTTGCGGTGAAAAGTCAGTCATTCGCTTGCAGTGAAAAAATAAAAGTAATTTCTTTATTTCTCTCGTATGGATGCTTTAATAATATTTCTCACTTGGATTTACGTTGGGGCTGGTAAAGTATTTTGTCGCTGGTTCGCCAAAATTTTCACTCCAGCTTCTCTAAAAGTTGTTGTAATTTCTTTTCTGTCTTTTTTTTTTTTTTTTTTCTTCTTCTTCTTCTACTTCTTCTTTTTCTTCTTTTTGAATGCAAAGCCAAACAACAAGGAGACGTAACGGGTTATCATTATGACATTGTTGCTTAAAAACAGGATTATGTGTATGGTTTAGATACAGTTTCCCTCCGTTAAATGTCTTGAATATTAAATTGTATTTTGGTGAACTCGGTTTATTTCGAATACATACGGTTTACATTCTATTTTTGACTTTTATTTTTAGATTTAGTTTTTTATTTAAATATAGAATTAGAAAAAATTTTCTTTTTAAGTATAAGTAAGTTTATCATTAAAGTAATGCACGCTTAGCTTCAAGAGCTTTAATCGTAATATTTTATATAAATAATTAATAAAATATTAAAAACTGGATGTAATACTAATAAACGACATATTCACCTGATGGTTTTCTACATTGTAGATTTTAATTTTTTACTTGCCCGAAATTATGATATACATTTGCAATTTTAACTGTTAGCTGTAAAGTGCTTTTAATTAGAAAAATTTCCAATAGAGAAAAGAATATATTAAAAATATACATATTTACAATTTCAATTGATTAAATATATCTTCTCTGCAAAATACTTATAAATAAGTAAATAAAACGCACAAAAATAATGTAAGTACGCGGTTGATGATCAATTTTTCAAAAAGAGCTTAGCAATCCAAACTTTTATCTTATTAATCGATCTTCGTGCTCTCGGAACTTATTTTTTGCTATTCAACGTGTTAAAAATGCGTTGGTTTTACACCTTTTGCCGAAGGGTGAGGCATACATTGTCAAAACGTTTGCAGCACCCAGAAGAACACTTCAGAGACCTCATAAAGTATGTATATATTTGATTGGCATCAAATTTTGTTTCGATTTGAGCATGTCCGTCTGTCCGTCCGTGTAATCTCTGTTGTAAAGATTCTCCTGGCCACTAAACTAAAGCTATCGGCTTCAAAATTGAAGTTATTGTACGCAGATTGGTATTGAAAATGAGCTAAATCTCTCGAAAGATGCGTCCTACTGCCATCTAAACTAAGCATGTGTCTATTTTCGAAAGAGGAAAAATATTGCGTTTTTGCTCATTATTCGCAACAGATAAACCTAAGATGTTATAGTACCTATGCAAAAATTGAAAAAAATCTGCCACGCCTATTCAAGATTTTGAAGTATGGAAATTTAGTTTTTTTTCCTTTTTTTAAATCCCTTTTAGCATAACGATGATGCATACAAAAGATACGGTCACAGCCGAGTAAAATTTTTTTACTTTGTTTTTTTTTTTGAGTTTACAAAATAACTTGGGGTCACTACAGTTTACCTATAATACCATGCTTACTACGTTTTTATTCTTATTTTATGTTATTCATCTTCAAAATATGCAAAAGTACTATCAATCTGTTGTTCAATCTGTTTTTGTAACAATGTAGTAGTTGATTGTAAGCTGCTTGGATAAATTGGCTTTTTATGGAATATTAATCATACCCTCGGATGAAGGAAACAATGCTTTCGTTTACTCAAAAGCCTTAGTCCTTGTACATTTTATAAATGTAACATGTATATAATCTGACAACAAAAAACATTTTTAACAATTTTTCCTTTATAATATCGAACAGTTGAGAGAGAAAAACACGGCCGGCCTATGGTTTTGTCAAGGTCACCGCGCGCACATTTTACAATGCCGAGTTCAATTGGCAAGTTTACACATTTCTGCGTTTTACTGAGCAATTGCGTTGTTTTGTTTACTGAGCTCAAGTTGCTTTAAACTCACGACATTGCCGGACATGTAAAGTTTAAAATACAATATTAAAATTCTTAGACTAATTTAGGTAACAACTACAAGTAGCGAAAAAGTCTTATATACGTATTTATCTATTTTACGAGTACATATAAGGATTTAGCGAGTGACTTTCATATCCATAGTAGTGGGTTCTTCAGAATTCAGTAAACTTCCACATTTGCAGCAATGAGATAACGAAATTAAGTGCATGGGGAGGCAACAGGTCTTTAGAAAAATCAAGACAAGATACTGCTGAAGTAATTTAAATCATTTGTTATTAAGTTTACCTTTGAAAGATAGAGATATACGAAGTGAATTTCCTTCGTTCATTTTGTATAATCCGAAAACATCAAACGAAAGCGAAATTCTCACCGTGATTATGTTCAGATAATGGCTACGTATTATCCAAAAATGAATGTAGCCAGCCTACAAGCTAACTGGCAACAAGCTAAATATTATAATTTACAACCAAGGTTCACATAAATGTTTTCCTAGTCCACCTTAAACTTTATTGTAGCAATAACGCTATGCACTGAAGCGCGCACAATTAAGTGGAGTGGTGAGTGGATCTCAGTCAATTATCAAAAATTTGCTCCAAGGTGAATATAATTTTCTGATTTATTTTCTTTTACAAATAATCGAAATCCTTCAGTATTACTATATAATCCAGGAAATATATTACATTTCGCATTTTAATTTTTACTTATAAATGGACAAAAATTGCAAAAGTATACATACACATTACAAGCAATCACCTAAGTGAATAAGATATTCATTTTTAGAAAACAATAACAAAAACTTTTTTTAAGTACAGCTTGAGTGAGTAGCAAACACACATGTATACACAAAAACAGCTTAAGTGCCCGTCATATGTCTAAATGTCTACTTATTATGTATATATATATATATATATATATGTGTGTGTATGTGCTTGTGTTTATATATGACATAAGGGGCGAAATATTTATTTATCAAAGATAATAATGCCGTTAAACAAAATACTACGTTTTCTTTTCATAATAAGTTTTGCTTTATATTCCAAAGTGATGTATAAATATGCATATACATGCATATGCATATATATAAATATACACACATTTGAAAACATACAAACATTCATTATCAAAGCAAACCTATCAAAGCAAGTATACAACTCTCATCAGCCACCATAACTCATAAGCACAACATTGAATTTAATAACGCTCTCATCAGTTTATCTGCTCTTTTCTTCGTTTTTTTTTTTTTTGTTTTTGTTTTTGTTAACTTACCATTCAATAAACTATAAATCGTATCGGCTTAATATATGAACGACCAATCAGAAGAGAGCATTAACTTCGTTGTTGTTCGTTAATATAAACGAATCAGAATTTTCATTACACGATTTATTGTACGGCTAAAGTCGTCCGCTTCGTATTGAATCGTTTTGAATCGTTTTAGTTTTTCGTGTTCGAAAAAATTATTTAAATTCCTCTCATTTCTTCGCTGCTCTCAATTACGTTCGCTTTATTATACTCTTTTGAAAAGTTTCGAATTTTATTATCTCTTATTCTATCTCTAGTTTCATTCTTTCTCTCACTTTTCTACTCATTAAACCCTAATGATTTTCTTTAACTCGTTTTGTATATATGGTTGACATTATTTTCTTATTCTATTCCATAGTTATTCGCCCCTTTTTAAGTGCTTTTTAGCACTTAGTAATGCTTCAGTGTTGCCATAATATTTAAGGAAAAGATAAATACATTTTTTTTTTTATACTTTTCAATCCATTAACGAATAATTTGCAGTTACGTGTTCGTTCTGTCTCGAATGCACAAAATCGTGCAATCAAGTAACATCTGTAACTAAAATTATTCTCACTGTTATGTTAATTCGTTCTCATTTGAACATTATATTTGGCTTTTAAGGCATTGCTTTGAATGGAGCGCCTTTTTCTTGTGCTGACGTTTCGATTTTAATTATAATTTTATTTTTCCTCTTGCAAAATCAATTTCGATATTAACTTACTTTAATTAATATCCCGCGAAAAAGAGTAGAATTATCATCGATTTAATTAAAGGTAAGTACAGAAATCAACAACAACATGTAATCATGAACAGAAAAGGAAAAACATTAAACAATAGCTATTGCTTTAATTTCATAACTCGTTGAATGATTAATGCCATGAATAAAAGGATTGACTAATTTTATGAAATTAATAACGAAAAATAAATATATAAATAAAATAATACTAATACTAATGCACAATGCTTTAGGGCAAACATCTACGTTCTATAACAAAGATGACTTCATTTAAATACATAGCTTTCTATATATTATAAGTATTTCATCACTTTCCGATTAGAGGAACTGTCGTTGAACTTTTTAGGCACAAAATTGAAATCAATTTCTAATCGCGCTCTAAGAATAGTTTTCTTAAATACATTTTTTTTGTGATTATAATTGCAGGATTTTCTTCTTCACAGTCCTTTAATAACTAATTAACACCATCCGATTTTAGATTAGCAATTCATATTGGATGAAATTGTCAATGCGATTTGTTTACTGAATGGATTTAATTGTTAATTTTTCTGCTTTATATTTTTCAATTTACTGCTGCCACAATGTATTCCAAGTGTAGACTTTCACAGTAAACACCATAAGAGCATAAACATATAGCTGTGTTTTATTTGTTTGTTTTTTTTTTTTTTTTTTTTTTTTTTTTTTTTTT
>NW_023998414.1:2132846-2155346 GCF_014805625.2 Glossina fuscipes
TTTTTTTTTTTTTTTTTTTTTTTTTTTTTTTTTTTTTTTTTTTTTTAATGTTTATTAATGCAGTGTAGCTTTAGAATGTTTTCTATTTTTTTTTTTTATTTTTTTTTGTAACCAAACTGCGGTAATTAATATATTTTTTCTCTTTTTTCGCTGACCCACCATCGAAGCATGAGATTTTGTCGAAACGTACGCAATGAACGTCAAATTCTAAATCTATTTAAGGATACCCGTCCGGCCATCTGTCTGTCTGTCTATATAATGTCTGGCCATAAAAATGAAATTACAGATTCCAAATTGAAAGATCTCGCGCTTCTTGAACAAAATCTTGCATATTTTGAAGGGACTTTCATTTACATAAATTAACAAAAACTATGTTTTTCAATTTTACGATTTTATTATAGCTGCAGTTGTTTTACTTTAGTTATGTTAATAAAAGTGTTAGTCGAATTAAAAGGAAATAATTAAAATTGCTTGCATTATTCCGAATTCCGAGATGTTATTAATAATCAAATTAAAACATTTATATGTGTATAATATTTTTTCTTTCTTTTTGTTTTTCATATTCTAAATGAGTTTAAGAAAAAAACTTTGTCTTGGGACCTTTGCCTTATGCCTTCAAATGATGCTATCTTTTGAAGCGGCGAAAACAATCAAATTTCTCTATGAATTAAGTTAAGGCAACAAGATGCCCGTAGAAGCGAAAATGTTCAGAAAAATAAATTTACAGTTTATTGTCAATTGAATTTAGCCAGAACTAACGATAAACTATAAACATGAAAATGGTAACGATCGACTCACTGACCAGCGCATATTTCCGTTTATTTTTTTTTTCGTTTGTTCATCGGGCATGCAGATCTGTTGCATTCGTAAGCGTCCATCAAATTTAGCGAAACAGCTAAAGTCAATTGATATGCTCGACTATTTGCCGCTAGAAAGTTGAAGACATTAAAAGCTACAGCTCGTCATTGACACTAAGCAAACATAAATTCTAAAAATTATCATGCAAGTAGACTATACCTTCGGAAAAATTTCAGGCGCTGTAACGTTTAAATCAATACACAAAAATAGCAGTAAATTCGTAGTTGAGATCCAAAAAAAAATATTCATTGTGAGCAATCAAGGTCATTTCAGCCAAGTTAAGTTCCAGCTTTTTACATAAATGTGTTCGCATTTCCCACAATTCATCAGCCATAATACGCCCTACACTCTTTCTGTTCAACCAAAGAAAGACTATCGTGTTTTCGCCAAAGCATTTCAAATGGTGCATCTGGGCTTAGATATGATATTTTACACTTGAAATGTCCACAGTAAGTCCACTGTTTCTCTTTCTTAATAACAGTACGATGTAAAGATGAGTTTCTTTTCCATAAAAAAAAAAAAAAAAAAGAAAATTAATTTTTTTGTTTTTTTGCGAACGGCCCTTATTTGTCACAAATTTCGACCCATTGCACACCGTAGAAGAACATCATGCGAACACTTTTTCATTTCATCATTTTGTCCGTATACTAATATCTTACTTAATACACGTATGAATTAGGTCCGTTACTTAAATCACCATTTCTTACACACATACAGACATATTGAAAATGGTCAAATATCTTATGCTATTAAACAATACGTGCCCCCAACGAGATCTTCGATGAGAATGTGCGGGCGACGAGTCGAAACGAGTCGACACTTTGTAGTAAAAATTCTAAAGATCCGCTAGTCACGCGTTTAAAAATAAATAATAGAAATATTTGCTTAGCTAAATTTGTTAACATTAAAAGTATAGTAAGCGGACGAGAAATTTTTTTTTTTTATCAATGCTTTAACATTCTAGCCATTTTGAATTATTTTTACGTAATTGCAATAAGTCTATGCAACTTTGATGACAAAACACGTGTTCGTTCGTGTTCTTTGTTTATCGTGACGCATCGTTTCGCAGACTTTCATAGACTTTCGGGGAAATGATATAAAAAACGCTAGCAGCACGCATACATGAAACATTAAAGCCAAGATTTTATGGAATTTTTGTTGAAACCTAGTTATATTTTTTTTGAATGTGAAGATGAAGAAGTTCTTACCATTGCATAATGACGTCTTCATCAATGTGTAAAAAGGAAAATTTGAGTTTGAAAGCAATGCGTTCGAAATTGTTTATCGAGAAAATAATCGACTTTTAAGCAGCAATGTTCAGTCAATTGGTCTGCTGCCGAAAGGTATACTCTTCAAAATGGCTAAGAAATAGCCGTTATCTTTTCAACACACTCCCATTCTATTCATCGACTCGATATCCTCTAATATAGATTTTCATTCGTTTCTCTTATGAATTACAAAAATAGACCTTCTTAGTTACATTAGTTACTCAATTACAATTTCTTTTCTTTCCCCGTAAATAGTTGAATTATAACGCGGAATTTAAGCGGAATCTTTTATCCAATTAGTTAAATGCTGTTATTTTTCTTAATCACATTTTTGAATGTTTTATGCAATTTCTACATAGCGGAAGAAAAGTTGTATGTTCAGGATGGACATATAAGGTAAGTGCGGTATAACGGTGTAGGGTATTGAATTGAGACGCGAGAAAAGATTAACGCTCCAACATTTTCGCATCCAGTCTTAGGCAGATTTATAACATATCTAATTGATTTTTCGATCATGAAAGGCTTTATATCGGGGGCTATTTGATAGAAGCCAATTTCCTCCACTACCATCAATTAGTTATTAGAAAGAAACCTCAGGCAATGTTATCGCATAATTGCCAGACTTATTTGAAGCAAATTCCGTGCGGCTTTCTTCTTCCGCATACAAAATTCAAGTTAATAATTGGAAAAAGACGTTTATTCATTTATTTACTCTTTATATATTTTGAATATAAATCTATAAAGTACTTAAACTTAAAGGCTGCCGGGTAACTTAATTCATATTTTCGCCAGTATTTAAAAGTCCACCGCACTTGAGATTTGAACCCACAACTACTGAGTTGTTAATCGCGTTTCTTCACCTACTCTGCTACTCATGCGAACATTGAACATACATATCTCAAAAGGAAGTTCGTGAAGAGAACGAATTGGAGAGCATAGCATGGAGAGCTGCCTGAAGTCCTTCGTAGCTTTATTTGCGTTTGCACCTAACTTGCTGGTGGAGAAGAGACTTTTTCGCTTAATAAGTTTGCCATTTTTATTGATTGCGTCGCTTGCGGTACAAGGATATATTAACTTTGTGCGGATGTATGCAACATCCAGAAGAACCTGAGGTAGGCCCACCTTTTATTATTATGGTTCAGAATCACATGATGGAGCGAACTATCCTTGTTTGTCCATCTGTCCATCTTGTTTTCTTGTGTTCAACCTAAAGGCCGAAATTTGCACGACATTTTAATGAAATTCGGTGCATTGACGTGGTTAGATTGAGATCGATCTACTTTTCCAAACATTTCAAGTCTACATGTGAGTGAACATAGGGTGACGTAGATATACACTGTTTTTATTCGTTTTTATATAGAATTTTTATTAACTTTATTTAAATATGCTATGATAACTAAAACGCTATCTGGGATAAGCCGACTTTAACATTACCTTAATCAAATGTAGTCTTTGTTACATAATTCGTGATAGTTTCATTTTAATAGAAAGTTGAGATGTGTAGGCTTTATATAAAAAAATGTTGTGATTCAAGCGGCACATGTTAGTTATTGTGGCGATATGTTCCGAACGATCAATTTCGACAATGTGGTCAGGAATAATTTTTTTTCAAGTCTAAGTGTTTGTGACTTATTAAAGCTTTGCCTCTCCAATTGTAAGAATTAGTTCAACCTGTTTACTATGGGCAGCTAATTCAAAACATTTAACTTGAAGATAAGGTGGCGTTTAAAGTCATTATCTTGGTATTGAATCCATATTTTTCGCATTTATATTCAATTTAGTCGATTATTTAATTATCCAAAACTTTTTACTATTAATTTTAAGTGCTTTTCTATTTATTGAAACTTTGGGATTATATATAATAATATCATTAATTTCTTAAAATTTTGTGAGAAAACTTTTAACTAAGGCACCCGGACAACTTCTTTAAAAACATTAATTTTTAGTTAACAAATTCGTTTTTTTTGCTTCAGATGTAAAAAGGCATTGTTTTAATAAAGCTTAACAAGTTTTATCGTAAACTTGAGACAAAAAAATCATATTTTATTTTCCGTCTGTTTCGATGTAATTTCATGTGTACTTTTCTATTGCATAAGATTTTTGCAATATCTCAAGTCTAGTGTGAACTAATTTTAAGAGGTGATTTAAGTGAACATGACTTAAGATCTAGAAGTCCTCATTTGTCCTCGAAACGAAACTCATATGATATTCGGCGAAAAGAACTTCAACTTCATTCGATTGTCATGTTAACAGAGAGATGAATCTGAACGGTTCGTGATTTAACTCATTTTAAACAAATCTGAATGAATAAAATAATTAGTAACTTTTATTGGAAAAACATTTTTTTTCATCATCAAATATTACGAAATTTTTGGTAAAAATAATATGCTTTTCAAAATCATTGTTACTGTTTATAGCAAAAATTTGAATAATTATAAATATATTTTCTGGCAGAGAGATCTGAACGTAAACTATAGATCAATTTACTGCCTGAAAACAGCAAAAATTTTCTACCCATTGAAAGTTCAATTGACTTAAGAATTTTTTTACAGAATTCTTTTCTTTTTGCGAAGTTTATAAGATGTAATCGACTGCGCATTATGAATTGAGCCTTCATAGTTGTAGAGAAAACTACGTAGAATATTCGTTGACATTCAAAAAAGATTACAGAACAGAATTAATAATTTTCAGTTGCTCTCATAAGTAAGTGTCTAATAGAACTCTCTACTCATTGCATAACTAGAAATTGTATATTTTAGTCCTAATAAGAGATTTAACAGTCACATCACTTAGGTACTCACTCATATCATTTTCAAGAAATATTCGATAAAATATGTCATTTTTTATTTATTAAAGAGTATAAATTGAAATACAAGTAATCGCAGAAACATACAATTTAGACAGACACTGCAAAAATATTAAAATAAAAACAACAAATATTGATATAAAGGAACAAGAATACTTTATACTCGACACGAGTAACACTAAGCGCACATTAAACTTGCACTGAATAAGAGCAAAAGAGTGCTAACGCGTATGCTTAAAAGAAGCAGCAATAGTCTCTCTCTCTCTCTCTCTCTCTCTCTCTCTCAATGTATCTCTCGCTGTATTACAGTGTTCTCTGTTGCGAAGGTATGAAACACGAGAGAAGAGAAAGAGAAAGAGCGAGAGAGAGAGAGAGAGAGAGTCGTTTACAACCTTTGCATATTTATCTCTGAGAAAAAATTTAGTTCATTACAAACTGAATTTCTTTCGTCAGTCTGCTCTACCTGTCGTCTCGTTAACAATATTGAAAGCGCTTAAATAAACGTGAAATGTACAATTTCGTTGCTCTTGTTGAAACTTTAAATTATTCAGTCTTTTTCTGTTAATAAGATACGCATTTATTTGTGAATGGGCGAGTGTTTGTGTCTGTACGTACAATATGTAACAGTTAATTTGAAAAAACGAAAATACATTTTATTTAAATAAAATGTTTAGAAAATAAATGAATATTTTTTTTACTTAACAAAAAGAAAAAAAAAAGAAAAAGACGAAATTGTCTTTTAAAAAATCAATCATCATACGTCTCTGTGTACCTTATACAAAAACAACAACAGCAGAGCCGTAAGCTTAAGACTAGAAAGAAAAACTAGTGAAAAAGAAGTCAAATAAAAAAAATTGTTAAATGTTAATAACCCGGGTCTTGATTGTTTGTTGTTGTGTCTCTGGAAAAATCTTTTCATCTTCAAAAGAAAAAGAAGAAGAAGAAAAAACAAAAATAAAAAAAAAAAAGTAATAGTATACGACAGTACGACGATCGACATTAGAAATCTGTGGAAATGTTTAGATAAATGCGCTTACATACATGCACATCATATATATATATATGTATACATTTTTATTTATATATATATATATATATATATACATACGAGTATGAAATTTGCACGCGATTTTGATTTCTTGTTTTTTCTTGCCGTACTGCTTGATAAACTTCGAGTAGAATGTGAATGAAAATCTATAACGAAACGAAACTTTTTTTCTGTTTTTTTTTTTTTCCTTTGTAAATACGAATAAAAAGAGAAATTAAGAGAAATTGTAGCTCGTTTTGAGAATTAATTTAAAAATAACGAAAAACAACTTTTACCACTTTGTAATGGTTGCATTTCATTGTATAAGTAAGTGCGTAACTATGTGCTAACGAACAATGTTAAATAAAATAAAATAAAAAGAAAGTATATGTATATAAATTTATGTACTTATATATATATAGTGTGTTTAGCATTGATCTTTGGCATAAGTCCTTTTTAAGTTTTTCTAACTAAAGCGGTTATAAAAAATTTAAAAAAAAAAATAGTTCTTACTTGAGCCTTAATTACTCATTACAAATATGGCGTAAATCATAACAACTCAAACCTATATTTGTGATTATCGAAATCGTTTAAGACCTCTTTTCATCGTCATCTATGGATAATTAAGACCTGGCAGCTATGTGAAGTGAACACGTCGCGGTGACAATACTTTAGTGAAAACACGTTACACTGCAAATGTAATTAAAAAGTAAAAGCATTTGAATAAATTAAAGATTTGCGAACAAAAAAAAAAAGGAAAAAAGCAAAAAAAAAAAAAAAAACAAAAAAAACAAAAAAAACAAAAAGAAAAGCAAAAACAAAATGCTTCACTTTTGCTAAAGAAACAAGTAAGAAATGAGCATTTCTATTTCTCTAAACTAAGAAAAACTGAATTTATACCTACTTACACATGTAAGTAGGTGTACGTTTATATAAATAATATATATATTTACATTTATATATTTAAACATTTTACAATATACAATATTTAAATGTTTTCACCCTTGAAAGTGTCGTTTTTTTTCTTGTGTCGATGTTTAATTTATGGCTAATTCAAATTTCATTTAAGAGAGAGGAAAAGTGTCATATATACGTTGTTTACATTAAGACACACTTTGTAAACGGTATATGTATCTAAAGCAAATACTTGTGTAAATATCTTTGAATAGATTTTGCACTAATTGATGTTTTTTTTTTTTTTTTTTTTTTTTTTTTTTTTTTTATTGTTTTTGTCAACGCTTGACACTTGATTTGTTTTGCATCTATTTTGCGTTACAAACTTGACATTTTTTACATTCAAATATTTTTGTTTTTACTCTGCGTCCTTGGTAAAGCTTGTATGATATAATTCAGGCTGTTCATCGTAGATAACAATGTAAGTTAGTGTAATGCAGATTCAACTTGAGCCAGTTATAAATAACAAATATCTTGTTTATCCGGATTTTCATTATGCCAACTTGTCTACTTTTATCATAATCTTATTCGTAGTACGTTCACTGAATATTCGAAATAATATTAAAAAATTCAGTTAAGAAAACTATCGTCTTCTTGCAATAAATCTTAGAAATTCAATGTTAGATACTGTTTTTGTTTAGCGGGTCATTCAATCAAAAGATTTAAAAAGCCTTCATAGCTATTTGCACTATATATACATGTTCTTGGAAAATTCATTAAAATAATTTAAGACCAAAAAATACACTAATTTCCAAGTCAAAGTTTCAGTACATGATGCCTTTTTAATCTTCCTATTCCATTAGATTCAGATCCAGAGTAGATGTTGTTAAGAAATTTAGCTGATTACTTAGTCTGACAAGGCGTTAGTGAAGAAATGCCTTGAATTAAATATTTGATGAATGGAAAATCCACGTCATTTGGAATAGTTCTGTTGACAACAAAACCACGGATTTTTAACAATAGGACGTAAAGTCTAAGATTAATTTTTTTGGATGATTTCAATATTAGAGTTACTTGCTGCCCTTCACATCAGATATAAAATGCGTTTATTTTTTAGATGAAATTGAGATTCCGTGGATGATTTAGATAATGGAGTCTTCTGCTGGTTTTTAAGTCACGTTGCTGGCGTTTGGTGATTCTGCCATATTGACCTTTGATCAATATATAAAATTGAGATGTATCGCACATAGGGAATGCGCAGATTTTACAGCATTCATTTTAATATTGCATTTGTTCATCCGATGCGAAATTTTGTTAAGATGAATTTGTAGTTGGTACAAAAAATACATGGGATAGATGAAAACGGCATTGCTGTTTCATCTGTCATCATCATGTGTCGTATTATCAGCGATCGGAATATCTGAAATGAAAACCATTTAGGTTTTTGGACTTAAAACACATCCCTAGGACACTCAACCCTCAAATTTATCTATCATTTCAATAGGACGTAAGCAGCAAATACATGGCAGGTGAAAAAAAGTTTTTCAAGTTTGAAAAATAACTCATAATGACAAACTTTCTCCAAGACCTTTTTCATATCTAGGTATACACAAACGCAATAATTTTTAATTGGCTTTTTTGATATACGAAACAAGACGAACACCTTCCTCAACGGTGCCATATTTATTCCTGAAACTGAAATGGTCATCAGAAATAACAAGTTTGTTCTCTCTTAACTATTAATATTAAAAAAAAAAAATAATAAAATCAACAAACTAATTCACCCATACAAGATTAAAACATTTTATGGCTAACTACGTACCTGATATATGTCGGGTAGGTCAATAGGTTCATAGGACATGGGCTGTCGGGAAATTTTAAATTTCTTATGTATTCGAAGTACCGCAAAGGCTATTAGATTAAAAATTTCTTTAGGATATTGAGCAACATTTGTCGGATTTCTTCATATCCCAATCAGTCTCATAAATTGGATCACGCGTCTGATCGAGATTTGAGATATTTGCTTTCTTCCTCTTATTTCTGATCATATTTCTTATTTAGAGGCTAACGTAACGTGCTATATCTAGGCTTATCAAAGTTTCTAGAGGCAGGTATAAAACCAGCCTGGGGAATAAGATATGTAAAATCCGTTACCGCACTATCAATGTCAGCAGAGCTTGTGAAGTGTCATGTTGAATTTAAGAATAGTACTAGAATAGATCGGAACTAAGATCATTAGTGTTGTAAATGCGAAGTAAATTAGCGGGAATAGCAGAGTATATAGCGAAACCCAGCAAGTCAGGAATTTTACTCAGATTATATGACCAGTGGGCAAAACAAAATAGTTGTTATCGAGAATGGATTTTTAGATCAAGTTTTACAAATTAAAAGCGATTCTCGAAATTTCGAGAAATGACAGGGAGCGACAGCGAGAGATCATGAAAATATAGAATTTTAGCCAACGGAATGAAAGAGAAGTGTAGTGTTCTTAACCAATATATATGTTTTTATATTCATTGTATCGAAGGTCAGGACTATCTCAGATTCGTCATCTCTTAGGAGTACTACAATTTCTTTATATTTTACGTTCTATTCAATGTCTATTGTTCGCTGCTTTTTTACTGTAGGCAAATGTAATTACGAAGGGAACGGAACACATGTTTAGTGTAAAAATCCGTTATTTTGAAGGTTCCGTTGTTCAAAAGGTAAAGCAAAAGATTATATTATATCCTTATGTATTCCTCTTTTGTTCCTCTTTTCATCACACTATTATAAATTACGTTTTTAAGCGTATTTTCATAAAATTTATTATTAATACACTTAACTATGTCTATCCATTTGTTGAAAGCAATCCTTTACACGAAAGATCAGGCAGCTGCGTAGTCTACAGCATTATATCTTATTTAATAACAGTTGCCAATGTGTAGAGCAAGCTTCTGGGTTTGAAGCATACATTTAATCGAATTTAAACACTTGAGCTATGTAGTAGTCTCGGACCTAGACCATGGAAAGCGGAATGCAAGACACAAGTCAGAGTCTTACCATTACAGCCATTACAGGGAGAATGATTTGCTAAAAATGATAGCCTATTTATTATTACCTATGTTAGTTGCTATTTTTCCAATTACATGAGAAAGAGCAGAATTGTGGAGCGCAGCAGAGGAGTAAGCTTTCCCGTAATCTCAACTTGCACTCAGATATTAAGTTGTCTAACTGTCAACGTATTTAGTCTTCTAACATTTGTTTTTCTTCTATCTCTTGGTTAATTTTGTCCTTGTGCATATAATCTATCTATTTTCAAAGCTGGTCTTCATCCATCAAGCAAAGATGTTCTTTTCTTCTTTCACTACGATCTATAGACTGCTCCCTATGTACGTAAGAGCAACAATACATAATGTTTTGTTTGTCGAACGGTATACGCTTTCTATATATTCGACTTGATCTAGTCGTAATAGTCCTCTAAAAATTTCAGTTTTCTTGCTTGTGTTTGCCAACGTGGAACTTTGAATAACAGACGAGCATAGCTGAATTAATTCAAAATCTTATTCGACTTAAGAATACATATATAATAATAATAATAATAATAATAATAATAATAATAAACTTTATTGAATCTCTTGTTCTTATTTTGCGATGTTGTAAACCAAAAAGGAATCCCAATGCATCGCGTTGCATCCTAATGATGCGCACGGTGATGCGTACAGAAATTTCGTTTAAATGCAAATTTTTTAAGGCCTTCTTTAGCTTTTATTTAAATTTATTGCATATTTATTGCAAGTGATTCTCCAATGCATTATTAATTGCAACAGGCGCCGATATTAGGAGTTCTTCTATTCTTTACAAGTATTGCCCAAGATCAGCATAGTACTTAATATAGCATATAAAACTTACAAATTGCATTTGTTTTGCGATCTTAAACTTCAAAGTTATTTCCGTTGATTCTCTTGCATTGAGTTATGAGTTAGAAAGTAATATTATAAGGAAATATTAAAAATTCGGTGTAAGAATAAGACGATATTATTATTATTACATATATGCTCGCTTACATCAAAAGCTTCAAAACGTAGAAATTTATTTCGCACTAATGCAACTGAATCACGGCAAGAAGAACCCTTATAAATAATAAGAACTCTAGCCTTTGCCGTGCTAGCCCATCCCGTAATAGCATAATTTACATGTAAGCATTCGCTTAGGGCATGATAACGAACGGGAATATCAATGTCAGTCATTTTTTTATACATGAAAACCAAAAAAAAAAAAAAAGGACATAAAAAACAAACACTATAAAATTAAAAAAAAAAAAAAAAATATGCAGAAAAATAGAAAGAAAAAAGCGGTAAGTTATGCATTCTTCGTTTATATATATATATATATATATGTATATATATGTATATATATATATATTACCTTTTACGTCTTATTGGCAACCGTGTGGCAATTTATTGTATTAATGGGGTACAATAAAAACAACTAAAATTGAGCATATAATATAGCTAAAGACGAAGAGGAAGAAGCTGCATCAAATATCAACCTTTATTTTTCAATATGAGATGATCTTACGAAAAAGTTACCAGCTGCGCCGGGTGTTTACTGATAAAAAGAAAAGGTTGAAAGTACATATAAGGAAAGAAAAAAAAAAAAAAAAAAAAAAAATGAAGACGAAGAAGAAGAAGAATAAAACAGCAAAACAATACACAAGGACACCAGCAACAACACTAATTGAGTACCAAAAAATATACCACCAAACACATACAGTAGCTGACAATAAAAATGATCCACTTTGAAAGGCAATCTTACAAAACATACAATATCTACATAATATATTCACTCAATTTTTCCATTACTTGATCAGATCTTCGCCCTTCACTTATACACAATATATTGGCAATTGTCTCAAGATAAATATATCTGATGTATGGACTTAACGCAGTAATGGTATGGATAAGCAGTTATGGTCACATTTCTATGCCGCTGCCACCAAGCAACTGTAAGCCGATTCAATGAAAACTCAAATCGACTATCATCCGGATCGGTCACAAAGAAAGCGAATATAGAGTGTCGTAGAGTTACAAATAGATATATCCCGTGCACGGAGAAAATGCCACAGACGATAATGTATGCGGAAAATTGTTCGCAAACATTTTTTTTTTTTTAATTTCATAGTATTTCGCGTTCTTTGCTTGCACAGTAACGATATCAAACAGATTTAGATATATGTTGACTCGAATGGCCGGACATTTGATAAACTATGACGATCCAACTGAATATTCAATTCAAATGTGCTTCAAAACATTTCAAAATTTTATTTGATTATCGATTATGGATCCAATTAATATCAATGAGAGATTTTAGAACGAATTTCTATAAAGAAATTTTGCAAATCGACTTAAATTGCACGATTAATAACGTGATTAATGCATGAATGCTGGAAGCATTAGCTGCTTAATTATTAAGTATTGAGCATTTAATTATTATATTATTAGTAATAAATATTAATATATATAATATATGTAAACGTGAACTGAATGACCGAATGAGTGAATATAAACATTTTGAGTTTAAGCAGCAGTAGTCCAACTAATTATTAAAATATTTTAATGCTACTTTTTCAAATTTCGATTGCAGCAATATATTCTCAGGCTCAGGCTCAGGCTCAGGCTCAGAAACTTTAGTCTTCTATATTAATTGAAATTTTGTTCTTTCTAAAAATGAGCAAGGTTAGTGAGAAGGTTAATATATGACGATGACGATGATGATGATGACGATGATGATAACGATGTTCGAATACCTTTTTTTATATGCATAAATCATCAGGCGATTCGGTTATAAACTGCTTACTGCTGTACGTATATAAGCGTAGTCAAGTGTAGTTCATGTAGCAAATGCGTGCATGAATGGCTTTTCTGTGCAACAGTTCATTTTCTTTGAAAACGTAATCGAGACTTGTGTTAGGGTTTTGCAAATCATGGGATTAAAATTCATTAATTTCGGGCTAACAGATACCGAAATGCAATAATCAAATGCAATATATGGGGACTGGTAAATAGATAAAAGTGTTAGTGCGTTTTTTTTCTAAGTAATGCAAAAACTTAAAATCGCTTAACTACTAACTTGTTGAATTAGTGAAGTTCAACATCTATAATGATTGCTTTAAGGGATATACGATTTCTTTTGGTAAGTTTTTCAATTATATTTAAATGGGATTTAAATTTTTGAAAACTTCATTCATCTTTTTCTTGTTATTTTTTATTTATTTATTTATTTATTTATTTATTTTTTTTTTTTTTAATGTTTACCCATAGAAAAGTTTCAGTTTTGAATACCCTGTTATGTTGATAGAGTAAAATAAAAATAAAAATGGGATTTGTGGACAGATGAACGCACATACACAATAAATTATTTTCAACATCCGCGTATTTTCATTCAAAAAGGTTGGCATAACATCTAAAACACTATAGATAAATACGGGCATATGTTTACGTGGACGATTTCTATATGCGGAAGAGAAATATGTGCGTGTGTGTGTATGTGTGTATGTGTGTATATGTGCGCGCGCGTTTATATGTTTATATTCTTGTGTGCGCAAGCGACACTTTATAACGCATATGCTGTTACTCACACTTAAAATGTGGTAAATGGAAATCCTCACTATTTCGAAACGGTGTGTGTGTGTGTGTGTGTGTGTGTGTATGCCAGGGTATAAGAAATAAATAGAACGATTAGAAGAATTTTGTCATATGAACAAAGTAGATCTCGTAAAACTGTAAAATACGTATGCATGAGCAAACGCACACGCGCACATATATATATATATATATATACCTAGATACGCATATACACATTCATGGGATTTAGAGATTGTCATCATCCTTAACATTGAAATGAAAAATTATAAGTTTATTATATGTGTTATTAGCATTTTTGTGCGTTATGCATTCTTTTTCTCTCTTTTTTTCTCTTTTTTTTTTTTTTTTTTTTTTTTTTTCTGCTAAACGTAATTGTAAACGGATTGCATTATTGTTTGGATCGAAGTGAAAAGTTGAAATTTATTTGTTTCTTTTGGTTTTTTGTTTTTGTTTCTTAATTTAGGATGCGAATTTTAATCGATAAGGGTTGCTTAGCATATCACATGCTTGTTACTTTAACATATTCTATATATATATATATATATATATATATATATATATATATATATAACCTTTTGATCTTATTGTATTTAACCTTAAAACTTAAACAATCAACTAACATTTTGTAAGAACTTATCATAAAATTTATTTTCCGCTAAGATTTCATTATAGCTCATCAATACAGATGTTATATCGTAATATCCTTTTGAATATATAAATAACATGAAGAGATTTAGAAATTTAGAAATTTGGAAGCTTTTGGTGCAGTAAAGACAGTAGTAAAATCGCCCTTAACCTAAAAGATATAAGTATGTCATAGTCGGGCGAGGTCAACTATTTGACAGACTACACCGCTTCGCCTAAAGCAGGAATAATAGTAAATACATAATAAAGAATTATACGTTATATTCATGCAAAGTCATGCTTCTCCTCATAACTCCTATCATAAGATATGCATGGCATGAGAATCCTTATTTATGATGGGATCCATAAAGCAGACAGACATAAGTGATTCAAATTGCGGTTAGGTTGCTTTTTATATGAATTTACTACATTTATACACCGTGCAAATTGAAAGATAGACCTTTTTATCGTATATTGGAACGACTCACTGTTTCTAAAAGAGGGAATTCAAAAAATTGCCTTATCCAAATCAAATATTTCGTACCAGTTTCGAATATCGCTATAGTGCATAATCGAGAAAGACTTAAATGAGTCCCAGCTTTTATTATGTTAATCGTTTCGGAATATGATTCTGATAAGTTTGTCCGTCTGTCTGTCTGTCTGTCTGTCTGTATGTCGTTTTCCATAATTTTGTTAAAGATCCCTTCAAAAAAATCCCATAAAATTTAGAAATCCTTCGAAACACCTGACCTCACCTTAGTTTGCAATAAGTGTGCAAACGAGGAAACTCTAAAAAGTTGAAAAGCAAATGACAATTACTCTCTAAGTCTTCTTTAAAATCGGTGACGTGTTCATTTGTTCTGATTGCGAACTGCGGATAGAAAAGAAATTTTAGATATGCTATACCATAGTGAGAGATATGACGAACCAGCCGACATGAGCTGTATTCATGAGCTGCAGCCGACCGAAATTATATGTGCGACCAAAGAACCCTCGGGCCGAGTATTATTTCTGATTAAGTGCAGAGATCCGCATGCTACTCACGTTGTGGATGCAGCAGACGCAAAAATAGTCTGGCCACAACTCGTTATCCGATTCTATGAGAAAGTATGGCGGAATTTAAACAAAAATGAGTGAATAAAAAAAATTCTTAATTATATAACATTGATGTTTGTTATGTTTCATTAAAGCATTTGATAGAAGTTCGAATTTTTTCTTTTTATTAAATTATTTTTATTTATTGTTTAGTTGTAGATTAGAGGGATTACCGTAAACATTTTTTAAATTGGATATATAAGCCATAAGGCTTCTTGGCTTAGTCCATCCTAAAGCAACATCGAAAAGCAAAAAAAATTGTTTAGGGGAATGAATTTCACGAAAAATTTGAAACGGTAGACCGTGAAGATGAAGATTTTATTGGCTCTGACTTGTTAATTAAGAGAAGCCATTATATACATAGGAAGCCATTATATAATCTGACTGGACGGCTCTGTAAGTTTACCTAAAACTTTTATTTTTTTATAAAATCGCAAATCCAATGCTTCCATTATTAGCATTGTGGAAACGGGTGTTAACCCATGTTCAATTTGTAAATGTGGTCAGTTCGCATTTACATAAGAAATTAGAAAACAGCATCACCTCGCCACGATTGCTAAGCGAATTTAGTACCGATAGTCTGCAGCTGCGTGTGACACGAGATCCTCTTGCAAACGCACTTTCACGTATCAGGGAACTTCACGCGTCTAATGAATTCACCCGTAAATAATTATCAGAAGACCAAAAAAGCGACAATGAGCTGCAACAACTAATAGCAAATAAGAAAATTATATTCCCTCGTCACGGAATATTTTACACCTAACAGGAGAAAAAAAAAAGTTAAAAAACTAAATCTTTCTTCTTTCTCTATAATATGGAGTGGGCAAGGCCGGTGTTGTTTATTTTCAACGTGAAACTTCTTGCCGTATAGAGACGCGTGTACGGTGCAGGCTTCGAAAAGTTTAGGGCATTTCCAAAATTCTTTTGGAAAATTTTGTACGCGATATAGATATAGGGCAGCGAAATAGACGGACATGCTTAGGGTCATTTCGAGAATTTTTATACGTTATGAAGATTTTGAAGCTTGTTTCTGCGCCTTATAAAAGTATTGGAATAAACAACTAAATTTTGATCCACTATAATATTTGGTAGGCGTGGTCAATACTCTTCTATTTTCATGCAGGTGCTACAGCATCGCCTATAGAATATGAGTTCGATATGAGTTTTGTACATTTATCTGCTATAGTTTATGAGTGATGACCGAAAAACCAATTTTTTATTTCGTTTGAAAAACAGAGATATCCTCAGTTTACGTGATACTGTGGGCACATCTTTCGACTGGTGTGGCCCATATTTAATACCAATTTGCGTGCAAGAATTTCCAATGTTTCTGCCAAATTTTCATTTCAGTCGACATTTTCATTATTGAAGAATGTTTACAACAGACATTACACCTACGGACAGACGGACATACTTAAATCGATTTAGAATTTGATGCTGATTAAGAATATATATGTACGTTGTGGGATCTCTAAAGTTCCCTTTTGGACGTTGCAAATATTTTGACATAGTGTGTATAAGTCTTGGGTGATGGATGCATTCGGAAACAGTTTGACAGATGATGGTTAAGGGTTAGTAAAAAAATTAATGCAGCATTACGTGAGAAAACAACGCGTTTTCATTGTTGATCAATATTTCAAACAAAATGTGGTCGGAATATTGAGTTAATTTCGTCAACTGTAAAGAGAGTAATTGAAAAATTCTGGATCAATTGATAAAACTGTACACTGCCGGCCGTCCAATAACATGCCGATAATCCGCCGTGCATTGAAGGACGAGATTCAACGTTGCATCAATGAAATTCAGTCAACTTTATGCAAAATGGTAGCGGAAAATTTCAACACAAGAATGCGTATGTGTCAGCAAAGACGCGGAGTCCATATGCCTGATCTACTATGCCACACGTAATCATATCCTACGTATATTATGGACCAATAAAAAAATTGAAATTAAATAAAAAATATCTTACCCTTTAATTCAAATTTTGCATAAATTTTGGAACACCACCCTATATAATATATACATGTATATGTATACTATATATATATATACTATATATATATACATATGTATATATATGTGTATATATATATATATATATATTTTTGATTTCTTTTTTTTTTATAAAAACAAAATAAATTTATGAACTGATCAAATAAACATCTAAATATATACATATAAATAGACATACACACGCTTGCACACACCTTCATATTTAGAAGATATCAGATAGGATCGCTTATATGCGTTGACATTCCAAAGCACTTGATTAACATTAAATTTAATAATAGCACGCGTACATATATAACCTCGTGTGTTACTATGATGATGATGATGATGAGTGGTTTGAGTAGTTTGAGTAGTAAATACCGAAAGCTTGTAACCAAAGCGAATTAGGAATCACTTGATTTGTTCTTTCTTATCCATTTATTTGATGATTACTTCAATTGCATTCCTAATAATCATCATTGTCAGCATCATCGTTACCATTATCATGATAATTATGTTCAGGATATATGTATGGCATAGCATTGCACCGTATGACATGGCATCTCTCTCTCTCTCTCTATCTCTCTCTATCTCTCTCTCTATCTATCTCCCTCGCTCTCTCTATCTTTTTCTTACCTCTCGATTAGATATAATGAAAGTGTAGCTGAGATATTCACACCATCGCACACGGCACACACAAAGCATTTATAGGTTTTTTTATACATTTACATATACAGAGAGATTCAATGGGCACGTGTCGATTTCTTTGAATCCATGTGATTTCATATTTGCCGCTGCTACTGCTGCTATTGATGTTGATGGTGATGTTGATGTTGATGTTGATGTTGTCGTTTTTGTTGCTGTTGTTGCATATAGATAGTGATTGCGATAGCGATACTAACGCTTACGTTCATGTGTTATACTCAGTTTTAAAGGAACACCTGCTTTCAGGTGTTATGACTGCAACACATTAAATAACAACAGATGTTCGGCTACGTTCACGAGAACAAAGTAACTTTTCATAAAAGACTATGCAATTGGCTTAATTCGTTCAAGCTGACTTGTGCTACTTCACTCAAAACAATATTAAATACAACCAAAATCACTTAACTGACCATTAAGGTTATTACACAGAACCATAAAAATATATCGTATTTGTATGTGTTTGCATTTATATTATCTCAAGCAATTATTGTGTATGAGATTGTCGCTTAATGCTTAGATACTTAATTGGGTTCACTTGCAATGAAATAAAAAAAAATTAGAAAAAAAATTTAAAAAAAAAAAAAAAAAAATACTACCACATATTCAAACTTAAACTCAAAGGAAAAAAACCAAAATGAATATTACGTTTTTTTTTTTTTTATTTATTTATTTATTGACGCTTATGTAATCTCGAAGCCATTATGGCCTATTATAAGAGATTACAATGTCTATCATAGGTGCAATAATAAAGTACAGTTGTTAAATAATCTAAAGAAGAATAAAAGAAAACAAATAAAGAGAGCAAAAAAAAAAAAAAAAAAAAAAAAATAGAAAAATTAAAAAAGAAATTGGAACGAAGAAGATAGCTAAAGTAGTATGAAAGGAAATAACATCATAACCACATCATCTATATACTATCATCAATACTAAGTAACTAGCTAATCCCATTATTAGCGGTTAAGGTTAAAAGCCTACGTTTTGTAAGTGAGATAAGAGCATCTAAATTGTCGCAACTCCCTAGGCAGGGCATTATAAACTCTTATAATTCTTGGCCAAAGAGTCAAGTAACTCGCGAAATCAACACAAGGACCTGCTAGAAGAGAGCAGAACGTTATAGAGATTACGGAGAAGTTTAGCTTTAATAAAAAATTAACAAAAGAACAGTCTAGAAAATGTAAAAAATCACTGGAAGGAGAATACACATCTAACTATACGATTACATAATAATCTTAACTTACTCAGATTTCAAGTATCCGTAGCATTATAAACTTCTAGTGGCATAATTAAAGCTTTGACCACTCGAATTTTGATTCGAAAGGACATATATAGACATTCAAAGAATAAAATCTTCAAAGTAGGAAATTGACATGAGAGCATATGTATTATTTATGTGTGTAACCAAGCACGACTTATTATCGAGCGATGATTATTATCCCCCAAAACATTTCAAGCTATGTACAATTTCAACATTCGCCCACATTTGAACTTAAAACAAGATTCAGATGTACATTCGGCGGCCGACACATTATCGCAAATATTTTAGCCCAATTCATCTCAAGTTGGATTTTATGCATCGTTTACGCATCCTGCAGATGGTATTCACAATTGATCATTTATATCAAAGCAAAACATTTATGGTTTTATTTCAAAAACATTATTATTATTATTATTATTATTATTATTATTATTATTAACTTGTGTAGAAAATCAATTTCACGATTAAATCCTTAAGGAATTACTTTAGAAATATGGGCGTGGAAGAAGCCAATATAAACTTTCGATAGATTGCGTGAATATCTGCTAAATGTATATTGGAAGCAAATTTGTATAGTTTTTACTCCGATTCAGATGAAATCAATGCTAAACGACAAGCAACGGCAAGCCGGCACTATCGATACAACATTAACTTAACAATAACTGTTTAATTGCCTACTGGCTTATGTATATATAGGCTATGTAAAAAAAAT
This sequence comes from Glossina fuscipes, assembly GCF_014805625.2. Lineage (NCBI taxonomy): Eukaryota > Metazoa > Arthropoda > Insecta > Diptera > Glossinidae > Glossina > Glossina fuscipes. The sequence goes on from NW_023998414.1 coordinate 2,152,706, forward strand.
GCCATTCTATCACTTTTTCGCTCTTTTTCGCCATTTTTAGGCAAGCGATTCATTCAGTAGTGTTTAATATCAATTATCTCGCTAGACTTTAACGGACCACATCGTTCTGGAATTCGAAATTCGAATTCCACTTTTCATACCCAGCAACGATATGATCAGAATAATTCTCGCTTTTTTTTTTTTTTATTGTTCAGGCAAAGTAAAAGTGCTGTCGGCAAATGCTCTTAATTTGCACGAAACTCGACATGTTTAACTCATCTCTGTTCTTGTTACGGCAGATAATATGTACTAAAATTGAAACGATACAGAGAAGATTAGCGCTAAACCGATAGTCTTAGATGCTAGTGCTTTTCAAAGTTTAGTCTTAGAATTTATTTCTCTGCCGAAATTAATAATAATAATAATAATAATAATTCATCTGTAGACGTCAACTAGAGAGAGAATGGAGCCAATGGTGCAATTTGTCAGTTAAGGCCATGTATCGGCAAATCCCTATTTTAGATTTGCTTATCTGATAGTTAAAAAATAATGCTTTGATTACGCGAACTCTTACTTTAACGGAACATGTTGTAGGAACTAATCGAAATATTCGGGTGTAGGTGGTCCTTTACTCGTTATATTAACCAATCAAGAGTGGCAGATGTTTGGAGCTAATGGCAATGATTCCAAAACGGAAGTCAAAGGAAGACAAAAAATTTCGTAGAGCGCTTTTCATTGCTCCTTCAATGTGCTCCCTCAAAGATATTAAAAGGAATCTTTATTTTGCTTTAAATTGTGACATAAGTGTTGATGAGAATATGACAGTTTGAGGCTAAAAAAAAAAAAAAAAAATTTCATCTAAATTGCATATCAATAACAAGAATAATTGAAGAACTTCGGATAACTTCAGATCAAAACACATACAATATAAGCAAAGCAAGACAATTCTTTATCGTAATATACGCTTCGACAATATACCTGATTCGGGCTTTAGTTGCCTGGAAATCATCAATAAATGTCTCGGTAGCTCAATGCCATTTCACATTGATGAAACATTCCTTGAATAATAATAGAAGTGTATTATGACTAGCAGTGCACCAGATCGTAATTTATATAAAGCTAACCTGCTATGCCTTAGAAAGTATATTATTTTCTGTATGCATGTATGTAAGCTTGTTTCTGACAGCTGATCATCTTATCAATTATATTCCATTTCTATTTGCTCGATCGGTCGATTTGAAATCTGAAACTGATAAAGAATACTATGTACGTTTTGGGAGTATCTTCCGGGCCGGGTTGGTTTTCTTGCACGTACAAGTCTCACAATCCTACGATAGATTTACACCAATTTAAGGACATTTCTTCGTGACACATTCACCACTGTAGTAAAATGATCCGTGAATATACGCTTTACGCAAATATTCATCGTTTTATTCATTTTCCTAAATGCAACTTCTTTTTTTATTTTTTATTTTTATTTTTATTTTTTTTTTTTTTTGTATTCCCTTAGTATAATAATGATTTACTCAGGTGCAGATTTGTCTTTAAATTTGTTCCGAATGTCATTGGCCTTAATATATACGTATCAAAAAAAAAAAAAAAAAAAAAGAGGGAAAAAAAGCACAACGAAAAAACCGAATGTGTGAATGTTGCTTTTATTATTTGTTAATTAACAAAACGTAAAAAGGTTTAATAGCTTTATTTTATCGCCATAATAAACAAAAAGCAGCGACTACGAATGTGCGACGTCTGCGCATGACGATTTAATAATCATTTAGCAAATCTACGCCTTGTTTTCTCAACCATTTAAACTGTTCTCAGTTTGCCGTCCATTTAACACCTCGTACAAAATCAACTAAGGCGCAAATAAATGATATTTACAAGTATAACCAACAGTGATTGGTTAAGGTCGAATTAAAGTTAAGCTCTACCGGACCTTTTTTTTTTCAAACAAACAAAATTATTAACTCACTTAAACCCGAATTAATTAATTAATTTTACTAAGTTTTATGCTTTTTTTACTTTACTTTACTTTTTTATTTTTTTTTTATTTATTTATTTATATTTTTTTTTTTTATTTTTTTTTTTTGATCAATGATGGACAAAAAAAAAAGTAGCAAAGAAATTGAAGTTTAAGGCAAGGGGGCTCATATTACAAAAAGCAAAACAAACAACTCTATGACCGCTGTGGCATTTAATTGGAAAATATGTTTACACTATGAAGCTATGAAGTTTATATATATATATATATATGAGGCTTGTGTGTGGCTTATAACGCTGAGTTACTAGCATGATAATAAATTTAATAGACTTCACTCCCCCTCAACCCTTTCCTTTAGTATGATGAAATAAATGTACAAAGTTGACCATTGTGATCAGCTTTTGTGTATGTGTATGTGTATTGCATCACAAATGTGTTTACACTCCAAAAAAATTCATGATTATAGATAATAATATAAAAAAAAAAAATAAAAAAAAATTTTTTTATTTTTTTTAAATTGTATCTACAAAGCAAACCTGTTATCTCATTTAATGTAATATAGATTTGGTTTGTTTGCTTCTTACCGAAAAGGGTATATTAAGTTTGTTAACTATTTAGGAAGCACAAAAGTACGAGCCACAAATTTAATAAAATATAAAAAATGAAAAAAATAAAATAAAA
>NW_023998414.1:2157846-2168210 GCF_014805625.2 Glossina fuscipes
TTAAAATTCCATTATTGCATTCAAAATATGTATAAAGCTGTATATATATATATATATATATATATATATATATATATATATATATTCGTAATTACCGGAACCCTTTGATAAAAAAGAAAAAAAGAGTAAAACTTTCTTTAATGAGAGTTACTAAAGCGAAATTTATTTATCGTAGGATTCCTACGCTGTATACTCAATCAAAGGGATATACATACGATTTTTATTTATGCGTTTCTTTTTTTCTTTTTTTCTTTTTTTTTTCAAGCTGAAGCGTACCTCAGATGCTTCCCGTAAGCTAAATACTTACAGCTTCAGTTACAAACAAAAAAAAAAAAAAAAAAAAAAACATACACATATTACATGAGTAAAACCTTAATCCACAGTGAGTGGCAGTGAGAACTTGTGAAGACGATGAAGACGATTCTTCCAACCAACGAATATCTTCTATCGCTAGCTAAACTAATTGTAAACGTTTTACTTCAAATCCCAAAAGTTTCCATTGCCTTAAAAAATTGCTCAAAGACATAAAACTTGCCAAGAGTTTCCATTGCCTTAAAAAATTGCTCATAGGAATAAAACTACCCACGACTCGGCTACCTTCCAATATCCAAGCTTTTAGACATTCATAGAACTTTTCATAACATATAAAATATCATTGTAAAGTGATCGGCGGTAGCATGCCGATTAACATTCTTCTACGAATGGCGAAATATTAAGATCACCAGCCGCTTTCGTTAAGAAGTTAACGAAAGTAAAGCGAATTTTTATTCTTAGCCTAATCGTACGATTTAGAACAGCTACGTTGAACGCTTCGCTCGTAAACTATTTCGTAATCGTATGAACTTGAAAAAAAACTGATAGCTCTAGGATCCAGCATTCAGCAGAATCTACAAATTAACGGTTGACTTGTCGTTGACTTAATCGAAATTGGTTTATAAAGGCGGAACTAAACTAAAGCTCGCTGATAAAAAGTTCACAAAAGGCACCCACAGTAATGATAAACACTTGCTCTCTCGATAGAGATAAGAACTTGATATACGATTAAACAGTAAATCGATCCTCAGATATTTCCCCATCTTTCGCTTAATTTATTGCTCGCAGGAAGCAAGAAATGTTTTAAACAAAATTTATAATATCCGGGCAGTTATTAATTATTATTGAAATGATTTCCTTAAGTAATAAATATAAAAAAAAACTTTTACTTACTTACAAATCCGGTTGCGATTAATCCACTACTGAGACATGGATATTCTATCGACATCTCGTTAATCCAAAATTATTCTATCAAAGTAAAGGCTTATAATGGAGAACGTTCGAGAGAGAGAGAGTTCGATAACATTAGAGATGCTAATGATGTGGTTTCAATAAGACGGTGCAAGAATCATTTGATAATAATTTCACGACCTTTGGTGACATTGCTAGAATCATAATTTGTGGCTTACGATGCGGTAGCTTTTTTTTTTTTTTTTTTTTTTGCTTTCACACTGCGATAGTGTGTTAGATAAATTTATAAACGATTTTAACAAAACATATATGTAAAATAGATCGCATCACTTCAAGACCATCATCTCACGACTAATCCAAATCAAATCAAATCAAAGATGTAGACGCGTTGTAATCAAGAGAATCTGGGTGTTCGATTTGCTATATATAATCTAAAATTTGGTGTAAACGGTATGCACCTGTAGTCCAATGCTCATTTTAAGGCGAATATAATTGTTTTCCTTTTAATTTACGTGATAAGCTAGATGCTGCTGCTAGATCGAAATGAAAAATGAAAAATTAAAACTATAAGAGCAAAAATGTATTATTGAAGAAAACAATGTAAATAATTTTATCTGTTTTCGTATCGAATGCTTTTAAACGCAAAAAACTACAATATGTTCACGTTTGTGCATAAATTAACTTTAATTATGATCAGAAATGGCGTTGCGGTCATTTGCTGTTGTTGTTGTTATTGTTGTTGTTGTTGTTTTTCTTTTGCTTTTTATTAACATTTTTACAACGCAGATTGTGTAATGATTCGTGTATGTAATTGGTATGTGTATGTGTGTGTGTGTGTGTGTGTTTCTGTGTAAGTATGAGTACACTGTGAGGTCAGACAGTTTAGAAACCGCAACCGAATTATTCCCTCGGGTGATATTACAAATGTTGTCGTTACTCTGACATTTGTTGTTCATGTTGATGCTATTGGTGATTGGCTTTTCTGTTTTGTACTGATGTGGTCACAATATAAACAACAGCAACAACAACAACAACAACAATAATAATAATAACAATAACAATAACAAGTGTCGATTTGTACACTAATAAATATGTATGAAGACCAAATGATTTGCCAGAGACCGGCCAACATGTGGCAAAGCATTGGTGAAATGCGAAATATAGACAAATGACAGCAACAACAACAAATATCGCATACACGATTACACGTGAGCGAATATATATTTAAGCCGAAATAGATTGAAAGCAATCACTAAATTACCGGCAGGACATTATAGTGCAAATCGTTTAATCGCAATTCAATAAAAGACGCCAAACACAACCTCTATCCTCTATAGCTGAAAAATAACTGCGAATAATGTCCGAATTTTTTTTTGTTCCGAATAGTTTAAATTTCATTGCATTTATTCGATTAAAATCGAATAGAACGACAATTCGTTTAAGGATTTTTAAAACTTTTCGCTTTTCTGCCTAAAATAAAATTGCGAACGCATCGTAAACACGTGAGCATAACGGCAATCTTGACCAATCAACTATTTCGAGACATTTATTGTATCGCTACGAAGTGTGACCCAAGATATGACCCAATTTCCAAGACGAAAGATATGATTCGAAGCGGCTCTAAGTTCTTGTTCTTAGATCTGATACTGATCTTCTATTCTACATACGTAGGAATTGATTAGCGGGACTTAGCGGGAGCAGTTCACGTTAAATACCGTAAGAGAAATAGAAATTATGACTGCAATTAACCATAAGTCGACATGTGCGATGAAGATCTGAATGAAATGAAGTCGTCCAAGTGTCGGATATATTTTCTAGCTAATGATTTACACGATCGCTTCGTTACCAATACAAGTAGAATAATAACAGTGAAAACTGACTGAAGACGTCAAGCAGCTGATGTGCTTTTTGTGTGCGATTACGGATTGTGTCTCTTATATCAAGCGAAAAATCTGGCAAATTTTGCGATTTTTTGCAGTGCGTGTCCGGGTACCGTTATCGCTGAATTTCTTGCTACAAGTACGACGCCTAACTTAATGGAATGAAATCGTTATTGTAACCTAACCTCAATCCTTCAATTATTTTTATATATGTCTGGGGAATTATTTAATTGATAATTGATTTATTGTGCGATTGTCAAGACAGTAAAGCATTTAAAAAAACTGTCTTAGAGTTCCGGGTTTAAGCTGAAAAATGTACGTAGCTTAGTCTTAATTACCTCAGGAACTAAATGTAAAGCAGACTTTTACAATTATAAACAACAAAAACAACAACAACAACAAACACAGGATTTTCTTCTCTCCCTTTCGCGTAATAAAAATGAATAGTGAATATATATGTTTAATTATGCTATAAAGAGCTTGAACTAAATTTCGAAATATTTGTAAGAAGCTAATGGCGTAAGCGTAATTGCAAACGTTGTAAATATATTTTATTGTATTGAATGTGACTGACTGACTTACTTATAGAAATTTATATATTTGTAGACTTATATACCCACTCAGCACTTAGATAAGATTATAAAAGGAAGAGTAGCACTTTTGAAAAAAAAATACGCCCAACAATGCATTAAAATAAATTATCACCACCTGCCAACGTCAGCACGAAATAAGAACAATGCGATGCGTGCAACACAATTCCAGGACAGACGTCGGCCACATTCTCTCTCATTTTCTCATTTACCGACCTTGCTTCTCTTTCCCATCCTATTTCTCTCTTACTCTCTCTCTCTCTCTCTCTCTCTCTTTTTTATCTTTCAAAATGCACAAAAGGGCAACATTTTTACAGCCGAGTAAGCAATTTTGAAGCTGTTCCTCTTGGTCTCGATAATTAGTTTTGCGGCTTATCCTCTTTTCATTTTGCTTTTCATTTTTACATATATTTTCAACAGAATATAATAAATATCCAACACAATAAAATCTATAAATAACATGTTATCTAAATAAAGAAATATGTTTGTATACACGCTATATATATATATATATATATATATATATATATATATATATATATATGTATGTTTTTAAACATGAAATCATTGCAGACTTGTGGTTTGTATTTTTTTTTTTTATTTTTTTTTTTTTGTGGGTATATTTCCTTTTCACACCACATTTATCACTAAAACCCACATGGCCTACAATGTTTTCCAATAATTTGAAAAGTGCAGTCGTATTGATATAAAACTTTATGCCAGTATTTGTGGTGTTCATCAATAAAAACTGTTATACATTGAACATATTTGTTGACAATTGTACAAACATTAATATATATATATATATATATATATATATATATCAATAAGCAATTTATATAAAAAGTAAATAAGGGAGAAAGATTTCGCTCAATCTTGTCATCACAAAATTCAGCAAACGTCAGATATTAACTTCCGGTGTATAAATACAAGGCGATAGAAAAAGAAGTTGATAAGAAGTGAATGTGAGGGATGTCAGTGGAACATTGTTTATATATACCCGAAATGAACGTTAAGACAGTCTATTAAGCTTCTCTTTTCAATTTTTATCAAATTGCTAAGTAGTTCTTGCGACATGACAGCATCTGACGGCATAAACCTCACTATTTGTTACACGAATGATGACGAATGATAATTGAATGAATGAATGAATAAAGCTTAAAATTGAAATCATTGCCGAATTATGATGTCTCTCTCTCTATCTCTCTCTCTCTCTCACTCTCACTCTCTCACTCACTGACTCACTTACTCACTTACTCATTCACTTACTCACTTACTCATTCACTCTTTCTTTCTTTCTTTCTTTCTTTCTTACACTATCCAATTTAATAACTTACAGATATAATTTGCTTTACCTTAGGTCGCGTGTGGAGAAATATAGTCTTCATTTATTATGGCGGGTAGAAAATATTTAGACAAAATCAATTACTTTTCAGAGCAGTATGTGGTACTTTAAATTTTGTTTGTCATTTGTTGTAACATCCGAGCTGAGTGGCAAAGAGAAGAGTCCAAGCGGAACTAGACCTAAAGAGAAATAGAAATAATCTACGAATAGAAACGGAATAGAGTAGAAATAATGTAGCATAGGATGAGGAAATGAAAGAGAATATAAGAGAATATAAATAGAACGGAGAGGGGGAGACAGAGTAGGATACGAAAAGGATGGCAAAGAAAATAGGAATTCGCTGTAGACACATCGGATCTTATCTGACGACTGTAGAAACGACACATCTCAATGTTTACAGAAAGTAAGGTTAGACCAGAAAGAGACATAGAACAAGTAAGAAAACTAGATTCGGTCGTGACCTCGAACCTTTTGGACCGATCATCGTTATCCTAAAAAAAAACAAAAAAAAAAAAAAAAAGTAATAGAACTAAATTTCCATGCTCCATATTAGGGAATGGGCGCGGTTGATTTTTTTTTTTTTTATTTCTATTTTCAAAACAAATGTTTTTGACGCATAGTAGTGTGGGCCTTGTAAGCGTGTCCTTGGAAAAGTTTAAATCATTTCCAAATTCTTTTGCAAATTTTTGAGGCGATAGAATCGTTACCACAAATACTACACAGTTGCGCAAACAGAGAAATCGACATGTTTACGTGCCCAAGGATTTATACACTTTATGGGGCTTTTAAAGCTTGTTTCTGTGCGTTAGAAAAGTATTGAAAAAAAACTACTAAATTTTGATACACTATAATATTGGTTAGGCGCGGTAAATTTTTTTCCACTTTTAAACGGGTACGACAGTATCGCCGAATTTGTACAAAATCGTATAAAATGTCGCAGAGAGTCTTTCACTTTGTCGGAGAGAAATGTTGACAAATGATATAAAGAAGCTTCAAAGAACGTCAACAACAAGGTCAAGACGAAGAGTGAACAAGACGATCATCAACTTCTACCGATGAATTGTCGCGTCAAACAAGCGAAAGATTTCCGCGCTAAAAAGTCATTGATTAACAAATCGGAACTTTTGTTGACACTTTTGGCATTTCAAAAGGATCATTGAACAGCATTTTAAAAAATTGATACATTGATACAAAAAATTCTCAATATCTGGATTTCATCAAATATTCAAGTTATGTCAATCCACTATTACCGTATTCGCCTGATTTGGCCCGATGCGACTGCTGGGTACTTCCTAAAGTCCAAAGATCACTCCGAGGATAACTCGATGACTCGATTGAAGAAAGAAATGAAAGGTGAATGGCTATAAAAGCTATGAAGGCCATACCGGAAATTAACTGCAGCAACTGCTTTCGGGGATGGGAAATGGACTTTGGCATGAGTGTACATAAGTATTTGAGCGGGATTGCTTTGAAAACGACGTAAAAAGATTTCGAACGATAAGTGGTTTTAAGTAAGATAGAATTAAATCGTTTGTAATTTCTGATCACAATAGTGCACACATACTTTATTATACATATATACTTAGATATATATATATATATATATATATATATAGGCGATGTGTGAACACTTTGAAGCGGGGCTAACGAAATGACGAATCTAAAAAGGAGAACACAGCCCATAAATTGAATGCTGATGAAATCCAGACACGTTAGTTGTTTAAAAAGAAACAATAACACATACAACAATTGAAAAAAAATAACATATACACATATTGAAACGTACATATATTAAATATTCAGTTAATATTATAAAAATCTGAACACGTTTCGAACGTTGTCAACGAAAAGCAAAAAAAAAAAACATAAATCTTAGTAAAAGTAACAGACATCATTAGAAGCTAAGCAAACAAAACAAATTCATATTAACACTTAGGAAAAATATGCGTGCATAGCTTTTTAACATGTGGGTGTATGCGTGTTTGTGTTGTGTGAGGGAGTGTGCGTGTCTGTATGCGAGTTATATGAAAACAACAACAACAACAACAACAACAATAAAACATGCATGTCCAAATTTGTTAAATAATTAAATCACACCCTGACGGGAAAATTGAAAAGAAAAAAAAAAAGACAAAATTTTGGATACAAGCCACGCATGCGCAAATGTGCGCATATATTAAATGATAATAAGTCGCCAACATAAAACGTTTATTCGCTTCACTATTTCTTTCTACCTTCATCAATAGAAACCGAAAATTTGTCAGTCAATATATGCTGCAGCAAACACATTCTCGCACCCTGGGACCTTAAAAGGAAAAAAAAATAATAATATAAAGAATTGCTTTTGTTTAGAAAGATCTCTATTACTAGTATAGACTATAAACGTATATCGAAACTTTATGCAGTTATTTTTTCATTTTTTTTTTTGTTTTTCTCGCTTAGATCACAAAATTTTGGTTTTGGTTTTTCTATTAAAATTCAGTCAATTTTATGAAATTTTATTTATTTTTCTTTAAGCTAAGCGTACGCTCGAAATGTGAACACTAAAATATTTGAACAAGGTCGACTAGGTTGTTAGGTTGTTTACTTTGGCTTACACACACACACACACACACACACACACACACACGTACATTCGTATATTCATACATATTTGTGTAAATATGGAATTTAAAAATAATAACAAAAAAAAAAAAAAAATTTTTTTTTTATTGAAAGTAAATAAATAATAAAAAAAAAAAAAAATAACAAAAACAAAGTTATAAACGACTTGAGCTGAATCTTTCATTAGCCACCAGTAAACTCTACTTTTATTTGCTTACAAAAAATTACGTTTCTTGGGAAAAATTACTTATCAAGCAACAATTCAGAATTGTTTACCAATTTCCAAACGGTATTAATTACTACAAAAAAAGGTCTATATTAGTTTCGCACAATACAGTTATATATGTAAATAAATAAATAAATAAATAAATTTTTCCTTATTGAGTAATCCGAATATGAGCATATGAGACACTTAAGTGGATTAGATTATACTATAAACTAAAAATGTCAGGATATTTATGATAACGAATAGTTTTAAAATTATTTAGATTTGAATTCGTCATCTTTTATCATTGATATTATCAAGAAGTTATAAGGGGAAGTTACAATGTAAGTTAGATGCGACCGCGAATTGAATTCGTCTCGGACACCTCTTGACAACTGCGTTGCCAGTCAAGATTCTTTTACTCGAAATATCTCAAACGTCGACGTTATAAAATTTGGCCGCATTAGATGCGGGTGATTGTACAAATTAAATGGCTGTCCTTCTACCTATATCCGTCTTATGTATATACAAAATATTATCTTTTGATTATTGTAAATAAAAATTTGATTCGATTTAGCTGAAAAATATCAAATCCAGTCTCTCGATCTCTCAACAAAGTTATATGCAGATTGTAAAAGTCCTAATTTCGAAAGAGTGAAAGAGTTATCGGTTTTTCAATCATTTTAATAGGACTCTTGGACCGTCTTTTCTGAACTTCCTGACTTCCTGCCTAAGCTAATAAATTTCTATGCTCACACAAAGTTTTGAAATTGTGTGTGTGTGTGTGTGTGTGTGTGTGTGTGTGTGCGACTATCCAGCACATATATGCCACGGTTCAGATTCCAGTGTGTTAGACTATGCTTACTAGATGCGATGTATGTATGTGCTCGTAGCTGTAGTGAATGCTTTGTCGGTAAAGACATGACAGTTACCGATCTCGTCCTATCTTTCTTTCTCCATTTCTTTCTGGCGCCATATATATATATATATATATATATATATATATATCGAGAAATAGAAATAGAAAAAAAATGAACATAAGTGAAAAAATTTGAGGATAATGAAAACGATAATGAGAAGATAGGAAAATATTAGATAAAATGATAGAACGGTGTGTGATAATGTTTCTAGAAATGGATATGCAGTGTCACTGATAAAATCAAGATGAAGGAAGAATTCGAAGTGGAGTTGGAGTTGCAGTTGGAGTCGAAAGTGTTCAACAGCAGAAATGCATGTGAGAATAAAAATAAGTGTATAAGTGAAAGATAGCAGTGACAAGGTAATATTCAATTTTAAAGCAAATCTCTGATGACATATATTATTAAATGCCGCCAGTCCATGGTCCGTTTGTAACGATTTTTTCATTGATCTTTCAGTTGGGCCTAAGAAATTGCGATCGACGGGTCTTAGTTCAATATCTGATATCTAAACTACAAGTTACAGATTTTTATCTATTATAGATACATATGTAGGCAGGTCACGCCCACTTTTGCAAACAGTTTTGCATAATATTTTTAAATATGTATACATGAGCTTCAGAGCAATTAGTAGCTAAAGCCTTTTCTCTCTATTCGAGAGACGGTTCGTCGACAATGAAACGGATTTGAAACCTTATGCTTACGATAGATAGCTCTATTGGAAGTACAAATTTAATATACTTCTAGTTGACTACAGAAATATATATGTAAGGAAACAGTTAAAATAGATAATAGAGATCGAAGGCATCGAGGCATGAGTCCTTTAATTTCATCTCCGCGCATCTGATGCATCGGATGTTGTTGATTGAACATGACGCAGGCGAATACTTTCCCTCACGTTCTTATACCTAAGAAGTAACCCTGGATATGTTCAGGACGGAGTTTCTTTTTATAAAATGACCCCAGTATAGTTTTTAAATTAACAACGCTATCTATCTCTCTCTCTCTCTCTCATCTCGGTGCTATGAAGTTTCTGAACGATATATATTTGCTGCTTTGACATCTTTGAGAGCCAAGCTAAGCTTAAAATTACGTTAATCCCGCGTACATATATTTGCATGAATAGGTTACTTTTAGGTTACGTATCAGGTACGCATTTTTATGTAGTGCACTCTGTATCGATATATGGTTACATATCATTATGCATATATTGCATAAGATCGCTTTAGTATTAATAGTAGTAGTGCGGTAGTGTGGTAAATTTTATAAGAAGACTTTTTCATCGCGGGATATTTGCTTCAGCGAAGAGAGTAAAATTTTTCGCTTAATATGTCTGATTTGATATTACAGTTTGGTTAAAACACACACACACACACACACACATATATATATATATCAAATAAATATCTTCATTCATTTTTATATACATGTTATAAATGTTGTTAATTAGCGTATAATTTGACAACTTTACGATAACAAAAATCACGAGTCACATATTTTAACATACCATTCGTTCACTCACACTATACCTTTACCTATAATAAGATTGCCTTGCTTCTAAAGATGTCGACGCACAATTAAAAAAAAAACATATATATA
>NW_023998414.1:2173210-2186657 GCF_014805625.2 Glossina fuscipes
CCCGCCTCCTCCTCTTCCTTTTTTTTTTTTTGTTGCAATATTCTCCAGCAAGTGTGGTATCTTGAAATTGAAAAAAAGAAAAAATTACATTTTTATCTTCGTTTCCTTTGACAACGAGCGGTATACTAAAAACATATAGAAAAAGGAAAAAAAAAAAAGCGCAAAATTTCACACGGTTTTCTTTATTTTTATTTTTATTTATTTATTTTTGTTTTTGTTTTTGTTTCTCGCGATAAGAGTTCTCTTGTTTTTACAAATTAGTCGTTCGTTTTTATTGGAAGTGAGATGCGATTTTTATCCCAAAAATTGTCTCGAACCAAAATATAAAATGTTGATCAATAATTTACCAGAAATTATCAAAGAATACTTTCGTATCTCTCTCTCTCTCTCTCTCTCTCTCTCTCTCTCTCTCTCTCAGCAGCTTATGTATGCATTTCATTTATTGTTTTTTCATTAACCTACGCGAGTTAGCTTGTTTTTCTCGTAAGAAACCATATATCAGAAGCCTTCTTCTTCTGCCTTAAGAAAATATATATTCACAAATTGTTCGCAGACATGCATCGGCATTAGACAAACAATCAACCTTTCTTTGATTCCTGAACGTTCTCAGACTGTTTTCTCCAATAATTGCATTCTTCGCTAATCATTGGATGAATGCAACAATCATCAGAAATCTGCTCCAGCGTTATTGAAATTATCGTCAATAACTTTTGATAGAAAAAAAACAAATAAAAAAAATCAAAAAAAAAAAAAAAATAATAATTAAAAAAAAAAAAAGGAACTCAAACGCATTACTCTAGGTTATAGACAGTTTGTATGGCAAGTCTTAGACTTAGTAGTCTTAGACAAGTGTGTACTTAAAGTTAAACATTCAAATTTAATCATTTTCAAATAGAAAAAATTTAATTAAGAAGAAGAAGAATCATAAAACATTTTTAATGCAAAAACAATGTGGTCGAAATTTTTCCTTTTTATTCAGCCCACAACTCGGCCGTAGAATAAACTGTATTTAAATTCCCGCCTTTTTTTTTTACAGTTTAAAGCTTTCTACGGCTAGAAGCGTATAAAATAGTATTTAGCAAAATATTCCAATAAAATGATTATCATGGCTTGCAAAATAAACATCTAGTACTAATATTAATTTAAAATCGTCACTACGGAAGAAAAATATATATAAATATATATATATATACATATATATATATATACATATATATATATTTATATATATATATATCTATAATTTTATATATATATGCAAAGTAAAGTTATTAACACAGTGTTGTAAAACGTTTCACAAAATAACTATTCATGGACCACGGTTGTATTTCCAACACTTCTCATCTAACTCGTTTTTACGACTTCTCTGCCTATATGCGTATAATTGATATCAATACTTTTGCTCAATTCATGTAGGACTGTATTTTTTGGTAACACTTTGAGCGCCTAAGTTGCCTATATTGTACTCCGTCTTGATTGTATACCTTTTTGGAGTAATCTTTCTAGACAAACAGCTTACCTTAATGCATTCAGATAATGCAACAAATTCATACTCAGTACTGGTCGAGGCAGGTTAGCTTTTGCTTCCCCAGCTAGCAAGGAACAAGTAACCATAAATTACGTAAATCCTGAATAAGATTTCCTAACCTACGCATAATTTACTTAGTCAGCATCCATATATGCACCCTTAGCTTAGATCGGATCAGAAAATGTTTCTGTATTGATCAACATAAGAAAGAATAGATGTACCCGTAATCTTTCTAGATGCTACATACGGCCGCACAAACTTAACCCTGTACGATCGGTGGCATATAGGAAAAACAAAATTGTTTTGTTGCATCTTTGCTTTTCTTATCTATATCTCTTATGTATATATATTAGATTTTTATAAACGACATATTAGCATATTCGTACTCTGTTTGCACGTGTACATATCCAAAGACTACTCGTTGACACTCATCCTTTAAAACAATGAAGAATCGTAATATCAAAAAATTTATAAGCAAAGCTTTTACCTTTCGGAGCAATTCAATCATATAGTCATCTTATAAAATAAGAAATTGAGTTTTAAGGGGTCATTAGGGACTGAAAGCTGACTTGGCAAATATTTTCAATTTCAATAGTATGGTTACTGTTTGGACAGCCATAAAGTTCGACTGTAGAGTATGCATTTTTTTTCTTGACTACGACACGCAACTCAATGTTCAAACAATTTGGAATGAATTTCGTGTACAAATAATTGTAATTTATTTTCCGCTTATTAATTAATTTAACATTTAATATCTCTGATTAATATTAAACTTTCATGAAGAGTTACCCTTATATTCGTATTTGGATTTGATTCTCTTGTTTCTTTTGCCTTTGCTTTCTAAATTAAAATGATGAACATTGGCATTATCAAATTGAACTTAGCGGTATTTCGGCTGACACTTTTTCGAAAATGCAATCAAAAATATTTAAATTCGTAAAAGATTCGTGAGCGAAGTAGGGTTAATTAATAACTTAACTTTTAACTTACTCCTCTTATTCCTATTCTTCTTCTTTTTCTTCTTCTTCTTATTTCCCTTCTAATAAAATTCTCGTATTGCGTGCGTTCTTGATTCCCCTTTATTTATTTATTCCTTCAATTTTCAATTAAACTTTAATAAATTATGCTCAACAAATAATTTGATGTTAAGCGGCGAGTATCCATGATCCCTCCCAAAAGAAAAAGAGAAAAAATAAACGACATAATCGCTATTTGAAATTATTACATCGTAAAAATCTAACTGCACATCTAACACGACCTCATCGTTAATAAAGTTAAAATGTCGTAAACGAACACTTCCACTATATAATAACATTGAACCGCAGCACGCACACACATGTTACGTTATATAGCGTGAATGAGAAAAGACTCCGCTAACTTTAAGCTTTGCCAACTATTGAAAGAAAGAAAACATATAAAAATTACAGAAATGTTAAAAATTATAATGACGATAATATAGTTGATGACGACGACGACGACGATGACGAGAGTGAAAAGCATAGAAGAAGGCAACATAGGTGCCAAGTGTTAAAATAATCCATAAATATTAAATACACACGCATAGCTTTTTATAGAAAGTGCACGGTTTATATATATGTACACACACACATACATACACACATACACATCTAAATGTCTGGCCTATAATACATAGAAACATAATAAATAAATGATAAGTGGGGACGTGAACAAAACCAATGGGGGTTTGGTGAGCACCCAGTGTGTCGTTTGTGCTCCTTTGTCTTTATTAATACCAATAACATATACGTACATGTATGGGAGAAAGAAGTTAAAGAATTTAAAAGGTTTATGACGGCTTTATTATTTACATTGTCCAGCATTTTTTAGGACCAATCATCAGAATAACCTAGACCATCTTGGTTTACGCTTTTGTTTCACCTCCCATATCTGTGCACCCTTTACAACGGAATCTAGTAGATTATTATTATTATTATTATTTTTATTTTTATTATTAACAAAATAATGAAAATCGGGATCATTTTCAACATTTTTTTTTTCCGTTTTTGTTTCTATACTTTTATGTATATGTCGCAGAGATATGACAAAAGACGTGAAATTTAAACAGAAAGTGAAACATAATTTGCAGGACTTCGTTCCGTACGTACCATATTAAAAAAAACACCTATCAGAGAGCTTATATAAGTAAGAAAGCGTGCTCCCACCGTTCAGTGACAGTCGTTTGGTTATTAACATCTACATACAGTCAAACCTGTTTTTGTGCGGTCTTTTTTTATGCGCTTTTTTTTGTGCGATTCTTTTTGTGCGATTCTTTTTGTGCGATTTTTTTTTTTTTTTTTGTGCGGTATATGAATATCGACACATTGAATTTCGCCGAGAGGTTAGGTCAATCTGAACTGTGTTGGCATCCCTTTTTTTGCTATCAGTGTGTATGTACACATTGCAACAGCCATTTTCATACCTATTGCATCAGCCTATTTCATTAGGCATGCTCAATGTTCTTATGCATATATTGCATCAGCCAATTTCAATACGTACTACGCCATCTAAAAACTTTAGTTAATTGCTGACCTTTTAACCATTAAGACAGGATTAATTTTATAGTGAGATTAAAGGTAAATTAATTGTTTCCACGCGTTTTGAACTACGACGATTAGTACATATTGAATTATGTACATTTTGAAAATTTCTCCTTGTTTAAAATTAGAAATTAAAATTTTTTTAAATGTTTCAATGTGTAATTTAATTATTTATTTTGTTTGGAAAGCACTTTCTTGCTATTTCGTAAAGCTTTGACATATTTTCTAAGTGAGACTTTTTCATGCGGTCCCTCTCTACCGCATAAAAAAAATTTTCTTTAATATGCTGGGAAAAATTATTTCTTATAGCTATTTATGAAGTTTTTGAATATTTTTTTTTGTGCGGTCCCTATCAACCGCACAAAAACAGGTTTGTCTGTATATAAAAAAAAAAAAAAAAAAAAAAAAAAAATTTAAAGAAAAGCGAAATTTCGATACTCATGATCGCTTCGGAAATTTTGATCGTTTTGTTTGCCCTACGTGTTTACGAGTAACGAGCGAATTAATCCTTCTTCTTCTTCGTCTTCTTCTTCTTTTTTGTCCCTTGCTTTCGAAAACAAGGGAGTATGTTGCAGCTTATGTCGTATGATCGAAATGTTTATCACAGACAATTACACAAACGGATCAACGAACATGCTCATATCGCTGGAGAATGTGATAGCGAAGATCAAGATCATATTATATGTTTTAGAGGGTTCCTTCTGAGTATTGAAAGGCATATCGTATGAGTGCCATCTATCGATGATGATGGATATCAAAAAAAAAAAAAAAAAAACCCACCTTCGTACCAGAATTCCTTGGAAATAGATGTAAACTAATTGAAAAAAGCATTTCGTACAGTTCTAGATCAACATATTCGATCGATGTGACTCGTACACGTAATTAAGTTACTTGATTTAATGGAAACTCTTTTAATACGTTTCACTGCAAGTGTCATCTGAGCTTTGTGCAAAACAAAATTAAAGCCAACAAAGTATCAGGTTACAAGTTATGCAGAAACAAGTGTACGTGTGTGTTTGCTTGTTTGTTTATACATATATTACTTTTTAATATATATTTTTTTTCACTCCCTCGATGTTTGCATTTATTTTTTTTATTTTTTTTTATTTTTTTATTTTTTTATTTGCTTACCATTTATTGTATGTACATAAGTGCTATAACACAACCTTTACAGCAGATAGCTTTCAGGTATATATGTGATATGTGTGTTGGTATATGCCTATGTGAACGAGCGCTTGTTTATTTGTAGTGCAACCTTACATGCATACGTACCTCGCATGTGTTTGTGGCACGTGCACTTTACACTTCTCAATATATATATATATATATATATATATATATATGACGCAAATACTCGACATTTTTTTTTTTTTTTTCTATACCCACTCGTTTATATGTACTTTATTTGCTTTGTCGTGCATACAGAACTTTTAAATTCCCTTTTATAGGCTTTGAGATGCCAGCCAATATCTGACAGTGTTTTCTTATTTCGTATCACGTAACGTTTATAGCAATTCAAAAATGCTTTAGCTACAGCTGCAACGAATGAAAATATGATTAATATGTTGATGATCCCAACCGATATAAATGGGGCTGCGAAAAGACTTTCATAATTAAACTCACCACTAAGGAAAAATAGAAAGCTATGTAGAAAGATAAAGAGAGAGAGAGAGAGAGAGAGAGAGAGTAAAATAGAGTTTGCTCTATATTTCCCAATTACTTGCCAAGAACCAAGAACGTTAATAAACAGTGTTATTCGCTTCTACTTATTTGTCCTCTAACGATAACCAATAAACCCAATTAAGTAACCTTCGAAAAAAAAAAAAAAAAAAAAAAAAAAAAAACGCCGATAAATTTAAATATACAAAATGTTCGGAGGTAGAGTTTCATTACTTTCTTTGTCTCACACGTTACTGAACACGAATTTCAATCAGCCCGGAAAAGAACACTGAAATGAATTAACATATCACTGAAAATAAATTTCAAGCGAAATTAATGTACAACGAAAGCGCATTCTTTATCGTTTCGGGTATGTTCGGGTTCGTAGAAAGAGCGTCTTTGGCAAATATATATGGGAATCTAGTTAAAAACTTTGTAGAAGAGTTACTTCCGGTGTAGAAATGAGATTGGAATGCGGCAGTTTCAGAAGAATTCTGTTAGAGAGAGAGAGAGAGAGAGAGAGAAGGGGAGAGAGCGATTTGCACTAATTCAGACGATAACGTGTCCAATGGAATGAACGGTATTCAACCATACAATGTAAGCGTAAAGATAATTTTGAAGCTGACTTCAAGACTAGAACATGCGTTGCGAATGAACACTTTAGTTAAAATTGAAACCACCAAATAAAAAAAATTTCACGGTTCTTGAATGCCAAGTTTAGAACCCGACTGCTGCTTTTCTACTTAATTAAAAATTTTTAAGTTAAGTTAACAAGCATAATAAACATTACAGTCAATGGCCAATGGCGAACATATTTTTTATTGGTATTCATATATACCAACCTATTTTTCCTCGGAAATTCCTCGGAAGGATTTGATCGAAAAAATACATTTTCCCGCTCCTTCTAACTTGTTACAGTTAATTTCGACGTTATTTAAAATTTGAAATCTTTTTATGCATATAAAGGCTTACTTTTTGCAAAAGAGAGATTGCAAAAAATTATTCCATTCGATCCAAAGTTTTCACACAAGTTGACAATATTCAAATATTATTACTCAGTAACGTTTTGAAAATTACAATTTTTTCCCATATAAGGCCTTTTTAGAATAGGACGTTACATGAGGACCGTTCCGAACCATTTTCAATAGCGTTCGTTCGTGGGCTAAAAACACGCCACTATACCAAATTTCATCAAAATATCTCCAAAAATTCCGACATGTAGCTTGAACAAAAAATTCACATGGACAGACGGACAGACAGGTATAGATCAATTCAAATTATGATAGTGAATTGATCAGTATAGCAAAAGGTGAGGTCTATCTATCTTAAGTCTTTCTTCGTGTTACATACAATCGCACTAATTTAATGTACCCTATATCACAAGTGGTGTAGAGTATAAATATTATTACTTAGCGATGTTTGTCGAAATGTTTTACGAGTTGTACATTTTTTTCGTGCAACAATTTATTTACAACGAGGCGTTAGGAGGAGAATGATCATAAAAGTGATCCGTTTCCAATCCATTTTTAATAGGTATCGCTCTTGGGACGAAATAATTGCACTTTAGAGATTTCGTCCAAATATCTCAAGAAATGCGATCTGCATGTTGAACACAAAAAATGTAAATAGAAGTGATTCGATTCATTTTCATTCAGGATCACGTGTAGTTTATAAAAAGGGCAGTCATCGTATAACGTAGCGATGGAAAATCAATAATATTTTCGAGAAAATGTCTCAAAATCATCCCAAAGCCAGCCCAGATGCGATAGCCAGGCGAAAATGAGCATGATGATCATCCGGAATAATTTTCTTAATTAAGAAATGCATTATCTTACCGATAAGTTTTCAGAACCGAATCAGCGAGTGTACATGAATGTATGAATGTATTTGATAAGAAATTCGCATTTTTCCATTTATCGAATATTATCGTAAAAAAAAAAAATTGTTTATTAACAGTTCAAAAATGGGAGGGAATTCAAAATGTGAACTTGTGTGGAAAGTTCCTTTCAACATCGTATCGTTAAATTAAGTTAACTTAAATTTAGAAATAATTTTCTTTCGAAAAGTTAAAATTAGTTAGCGCCAGCCGAACAACGACGAACAACTTAAAATCGCATATTTCTTATTTCGCATTTTCCCCTTCCCCTACGCCATTCTATCCGATCCTGTAAGCAATATAAAAATTACAGCATACTTGCTTTTTACAATGTTATGCTAACAATTTTATCATCCAACAAAAAGAACATAAGAAAAGAGGAAGATGAAAACGTATTGTGGTTATTGTTGGTATTGTTGGTGCGGCACAAAAAAAAAAAAAAAAACACAAAAAACACAAAAAACACCAACGGCCCAAACGAGCCAAAAATGTTAAACCAAACTTTCTCCTTTCACCAAAATGAGAAATGAAACAAACTAAATAAAAAAAATTTGCCAATTTTTGCCAATGTATAAAAAGTAAAAGAAAGGAAAACAACGCAGCAAAAAAAAACATAAATATAAAAATAAAAATAACAACATATTGAATTTGAGTTCAACACTGATGCTGTTGCTAGCTATGCAGCAATTCTGTGGCAATGCATTTTCATTCATACATAGATACATGTATTTTTATACCCCATCTCTACTTTTTATCCCCGGGTAAATTAAGTTCATTGAGACGCATGCATCTAGCAACGAGAAGGACTTAATATATGTTATCCTTATGCTTTTTATAATACCAATCGATTGGAAATCATTTTCCGAATCGATATAAATTGCTCTGTCCGTGTGTCCACGCATTTTACGTTCAATCTAAAGGTAACACATTTTAAAATATTTGAACGAAACATGATGAATTGTAGTGTTTTTTAAGCCTCAAAACGATTATTGTTAAAAATGCATTGGATCGGCTTGTTTTTACA
Source organism: Glossina fuscipes (assembly GCF_014805625.2). NCBI lineage: Eukaryota > Metazoa > Arthropoda > Insecta > Diptera > Glossinidae > Glossina > Glossina fuscipes. The sequence continues at coordinate 2,181,856 of NW_023998414.1, forward strand.
AGTATTCTCCCTATAACATCTTATTTTACAAAGGTCGTTATATATAGAAAATAAAAAAAAAAAAAAAAAAAAAAAGACTTTTATTTCGAAAACAATGGCCGAGTGACAGTCGTTCGGCATATAAGTTATTACCGAAAATATGAATCGGGCCGGTTATCTTCTCCCCGCCCCTCCCATATTACCGTCGCGGAAAAGTCGAATTTTTAATATTTCATGGTAAAGATTCGTTTATTTGACATAAAAATTATCGGTACAGAATTTCTTACCGCATTAGCCTAAGATGAAGCATGAGCATCAAATTTTTGATAAAATGACTTATTTTATTTAAATTTGAAGCCGGTTAGCGCATAGTTTGGTCTACCTCTTTTATACAGATCTCCATAAGAAGTATGTCGCTGGGAAGAAACAAGAAGTCGTGAATTATGTTAAGCGAAATGGTATAGGGTATCTAGCAGTCAGTCTTGGCTGACTATAACTTGTTTTCATATATATATATATACATATGCGTGTATTGTATGTATTTTTTTTTTTCAACATAAGGTGTACTGCGGATATGTTTATATATTTTGTAGAAAACTTTAAATATATTTTAAAAAATGTTAGAAAAGCATCCATTTCCCAAACAAAATAAACCCTCAAACACCTACTTTTCTGAATAGTTGATTATTTGAATTTTCATCTTTTTCGAAGCAAAAAAAAAAAAAAAGAAACCAAAAAAATAAATAAAAACTTTTGAGACATAAACGAAGCCAAGCAATCATTAGGGTTTAGAGTAATTTTCCGCAAGTACGTTGTCTCCACTAATATGAGAGAGAAAGAGAAAGAAAGAGGGTGCAATATAGTTTCTTAACATAACGTTAACGAACTTTACTATATAGTGAATTAATTGGAACCGTAAGAACTCCTTACATATATCTACATAGATAGATATCTTTAGCATAACCTATTCTTCACTGACTGATTACTAACTTTGGCTAGCAAGCTTGTGGCAAATTAGAAAATTATCAATGCTTGTGCATAGTACAAATAGGGCGAGTTTTTCAAATTTTTCTATCCTCAAGTGCTTAAAACTTATTTATCATTCATTATGCATCCAATTGCATCTATGATTGTATCCCTAGATTATGCTTGAGAGATCTGTTTAATTCCTAAGAAGAATGCATTTACTTATACTACTTGAGATCTATTTACAATTTACGTAACTAATTCTTCTATCGTTGTATTAAATGCAGAAAAAATCTGATCAAATTTCATTAAAAACGCGACGAAGAAGCGTAAGAGTTATTAAAATACAAAATGTAATATGATAGGTAACGGCGGGATCACCATTTCGGGAGAACAATGTCTGTCTTCATGTAATTGCATCATCATTATTGCAATTTATTTAGATTAAAGAAATCTTAGTTCTTAGTTCTCGAACTGAAAGATACGATAAACACTAGCAACTGACACTATCCTTGCGAACGATGCAACTTAATAAAATTTTCTTGCTGAATAGCAAAGTAGAACTTTATTCATTCTCAAGTTGATTCATAGCTCACATCTACTGTAAACTAATCGCGTTTAAAACGTTGTTTTGCGAAATTTTTTATATCATTTTCAAAATGTGAGACGAAAAGTTTTATTTGTTATTTAGTTTAAACTGTTAATGAAATGAAAGCGACAAAAATGCTTTAGTGCGATAGTGCAACCAGTTATAATACGAATAACACTGAACGGGGGCCTAACGAACCTTTCATATTCATCATCTCGGACTAATTATTCCTCAAATTGATTTAATTGAAGGTATCGTGTGTTAAGTCAGTCGATGAGAACTATTTGTAAATTGGTCTTTTATTATTATTATTATTATTATTATTATTATTATCTTATTATTAATTTAGCCAGAGAATATACTCTAAGGCTAAAATCTTAAAGCACTAGCATCTAAGGCTTTCGGCTTTTTTTTTTATTAAAAACTCTACCGCATTTGAGATTTGAACCCGCGACCACTGAGTTACTAATCGAGACTCTTACCTACTCGGCCTCATGCCCCATTTTCCATCGCCCGTGTGATCGACTAAGCTAAGCTAAAAAGTTTACATGCCAGACTTAGGCTTTATATCCCAATTTTTCCGACTATAACTGTACAGTGCCACAGTGCACAGAATTGAGACGCAGTTAAATCGTCTTAGAGTGTTAAAGCGATCAAATTTTACACCATTTGCGTGAATTAACGCATTATATATTATTAAATTTGTGTAAGCGTATATATATATGTATGTATGTATGTATCTATGTATGAATATATATTATTTGCAATTGGTTGAAGAAAACGTTAATGTATATTAGAATAAATGAGAAATAAATTGTAATTAATATGAAATTCAAATTTTTTCCGTTTCTTGAGGCCGTATTAATAAATTGGACTGAATATATAGGGTGTACCTGGCGAACATCTGGGTTACAGCTTTTCGGAAATATCCTCACGAGATCCAACTTATTACTAAGGGACAATATGAAATAATTATCGTCCTTTTTCCGAGAATGTTTCAGTTTCTTCAGATAACGGCCAAATCTTTTTTTCTAAGCCTTGTTTCTTTCGGATCAAAAGCTCAGAAGAGGTCATATTCAACCTAGCGGTAATTCTCGTGTTAAGTCGATGTACGATGTCGATAGTACATGGTCACGTAAACAAGTACTTTTTAATGGTACCAACAGGATCCGATAACGTGTATTAGATTGCATATCTCTCACTGCGATTTTTACAGAGGACCCTAAGACAGTTATTATAATTATACTAATGGAATCGAACAACAAATGCTTTCTTTATGTAGTCTTATAAGGAAAACTTTGTTGCATTAATGCACAAAAAGCACATAAGCATGCATGAGACATATTTGAAGTAAGGCTTTTCGCAAGCTTCAAACAAACTCTGTGCAGTAAATATAAAAAATTAACTTCAACTTGAAGAATACCATGAAAATGTAGAAATTAATTAATCGTGAGATTGACGATTATAATGCGTTGTGCGTGCGAAATTCATTTACTTAGAAAATTCTTTCTAATACGAAAATGAATGTGTGAACGGTGAAAAACAGTTTTAACTAAGATCAAAAATTTCTTAAGAATTTCAAATCGCACTGTCATCTCGATTTTATGGTGTTTTCTTCTTAGCCACATTAATAACGTTAAAAAGCCTTTGAATATTGAAATATAGCGAAATCTCTCCTACAACTTCGCAACCGTATTCACAGGAAATTTATTAAGTGTTAAAGCAAAATTAACACTAACACTAAATACTCCAGACACCAGAAGTTTGTATGGAAACAAACAAAAAACAAACATACTTCTGATTGCAGTCAAAACAGAAAACAAAAAAAAAATAAAAAATAAAAAATAATAATAATAATAATAATAATAAAAAATATGCTTAACATAACATAGTGAATGGCAACAAGCATAAAATAAAGAAAAACGTAAAGATGTTAAAGACCTAAAGTTATATAAAACGAAAAAAAGTAAAAGAAAGAAAAGGTAGCAAACAATTTAAGGAACAATGTTTAGAAAATGCTAATATTTTACGGCATCCTGGGGCCACGTCAATCGTGCACCACTATACAAAACGACTGACTAGTTAACCTGCTGACTCTGTCTTGTGAGGCAGACAGGTAAACAAAACTTTCAGTAGCCATTCGAACATACTGACGCCGTTTCATTTTTTTTTGTATGTTTTTTTTTTTTTTTCTTTTTTTTTTTTAATATATTGTTTTATGGATGATGCTCGCCTAAACACTATAAGGTGACGTCTGCGCTCTCCCCCGGCATATTTCAACATTGACTTGCTGTTAAATAAAAAAAGAGTAGTAGCATAAGGCGCTTATTGTTGCAGCTTCATATGCTATACGAATTGAAGTGAAACGTGTGATAATAAAGAACCCGAAAAAAATAAAAAAATAAAAAATGAGAAAAAAAAAAAAAAAGCTTAGGGAAGTTTTCAATTGCTACCGGTGTTTACGGGAGTTTCTCAACGTATTACATATAATAAAATAATGCTTCAATAATTTCGTATGTTGTTTAAACGATCCCACCGAAAGCAAAACCCGTGGCTTTTATTTGTTATAATGTATGTGCAATCTTATATTCGTATCGGTTTTCTTCCATCCTCCATCTCTTTACGTTTGATATTATTCAAGCTTTTACGGCCTTTTTTTAGGATCATTCTCTATTGCAAAAGTAATATTTCTTCCTACACCCTCTTTACTCTTCTTCACCAAAATTTTTCAGAATTTTTTTAAAAGATTTCCATCAATAAAACATTTGCTTAAAAATAATAACTTAATTTTTGTCTTTTTTGTGTAAATTATTTTCGCTTAACCGCGTTGCTCCGCACTTCTTACACAATCAGGCACAGCTCTTGTCTTTAATGATAATAAAAGCTTTCACGAGTGAATAATTGGAAAGTGATACATGCCTTCCGAATAAAATTCACAATTTCATTAATTCCATTTATATACATATGCGAGGAGCCCGCGTTTTGGCCTCACGGTTTCTCCGCCTCTGGTGGGGGCAGAGTGCTAGTTTAAGTTAGATAGTAAGCTAATTTAGGATAGAGAATAAGAATAGGATGGGAATAGATTAAGAGTAGGGTAGGATAGCTTTAGTTTAGTGAGAGTTTAGAAAAAAAAAAAAAAAAAAAAAACACTTGTGAGGGTCTTTCGGCTCATATCTCTGGGGCCGGGCTAGCTCAGCGGCCTAGGAAAACACAAGAAAAAAAAAAAAAAAAAAACACTTGTGAGGGTCTTTCGGCCCATATCTCTGGG
>NW_023998414.1:2186667-2215217 GCF_014805625.2 Glossina fuscipes
AAAAAAAAAAAAACACTTGTGAGGGTCTTTCGGCCCATATCTCTGGGACCGGGCTAGCTCAGCGGCCTAGGAAAACACACGAAAATTTATATTTAGGGATGTTTATTCATTATTTTATTACTATCAGGACGCGCGAGAGGCCAGACTCGACCAAACCTCAAATATCACTCTCACTAAACTAAACCTACCCTACCCTATTCTTAATCTATTCTTATATAGTTTATTCTTAGAAGTTATTTCTCTTGCGCAATTAATAATAATAATAATAAGTCAAGCTAATGAAAGATAAAATATTTAGTATATACTGTTGAAAATTGATCAAGAAAAGGAATAAAACGGCTCGAAATATAAATTTGGGCCACATTAATATATCATTCCGACATGGTTCAATATAAGCAATTACTTGGTAACAAATACAAGTTTTTTCTATTTTCTTATAAATATGTAACGTTATTCATATATATTAGTTGAGATTTGCATATATAATTCAGAGGCTTTTTGCAATCCTGCCTTTAATACTTAATTTTGAAATTCTTTTCCCGGCAAATTTTTTTCTTCCATTTTGGAAGAAAAAATTCCGCATATTTTTTTAATGCATCCACGCTCGCCATATAACGCGATTGAGAGTAAAATTTTCCGTTAGTTTCAATGAGTGAAACTATTTTGTAGATAATTTCCGAGACAGGTAACTTAACTTGTGTAAAGTCACTTTTAAATGCTTTGCTGTGATTTCCACTGTACAAAAAACCTTCTCTTCCCATTGAGAGTCCCAATGGCAGACATCATCAGAATTTATTGATTTGCATAGTGCAGCAAATATTATATATTTCTTGTTGCTTTTTCCATCTATCGATTTTTTAATAATGAATTTATATATATATATATATATATATATATATATATATATATATATATATGGGGGATTGTGTGAATAAAAACCATATGCTCACTTAATACAAACAAATATTCATATATGCATTAATATTCTTAGCGCCCATATAAACAGAATTATAGAATGTTAACAAAAATCTGTCGACTCTGTTTGTCTTCTCTTCCTCTTCCACTTTCTCTTTTTCTATTTCTTTTCTTTTCCATTTTTCCCTACATCCATTGGCGAATATTCAAGGTATATTAGATTCATGTTTTCATTTGTAATCGCCAAAGGCACATATCAGAGGCGAGAGAGAAGTATACTTATTTTAGAGAATCGTAGAACGAAGTTCACGATCTGTTGATGAAAGACTCAGCTGAAATTATACAAATTATACTTTGTCTATTTACACATGGGTTTGATCAATTTCATAGGATTGATGAAAAATTGCATACAAGAACTGAACTGAATCACACTGAGCCACAATCGGCAAAAAAAAAACTGCAAGACAAAAATGTTGAAATAAAGCTTGATATGATATGTGTGAGATAATACCGAATTTAGGCAGTGTTTTACTGCGGTCCATTTGAAGAAAATACCAATCGACTGAATTATGTATATTTTTTTGTTCATGTATTTGCGCGTACCACGAATTCGTCTCAAACCGATATAATTTTTTTACTTAGCTTTTCCTATGAACTGTTATTCATTAGTTTATTGATGTGTATATTTATACATATATACACATACGCAGACAATATATATATATATATATATACATATGTATATATAATTGTTTTATTCAATCGCTTTTATTTATATGCTTGTAAACTAGCAGTCACAACGAAAAATTTTGGCGTTTCGTTCACCGTTTGAAATAATAATAAATCAAGTAAAACAATTTTTTTTTCTTTATTGAATAGACAAAATCGCAGTTATAACCTATAAATATCCCATCTATCAGAGATGCGAAGATCGACGGTTTGGCTCGATTGTAAATAAGCTGCGTTCGATTGTAACGAAATCTTTTTTAAAATCCAAGAATATGAATATGAATTTGAAAGAGATTTTTGAGATCCCAGATCTGGGCGAGACCATTTTAAAGGAACTATAGTTTCCACCATTCATTCTACTGAAATTTTCTCTTTTCTTTTAAAGTAAATCATTATCCAAATCCAAGTAAGAAAATGAATTCATTTCTATCAAATCAGATCCCATATGGTTCCAAGGACTCTTTATATATTGTATGACCTATGGGTGCACTTTTACGCTTCGCACGCAAACGTTTGATAAACACTTTATAGTGTCGAGTGTAAATGCCCACTGGTCGTGACTAACTCGACTACCCGACTACTAACTCAGGTTGTAACGCTCAGGTTGTGGGCGCTGAAAGGAAAAATTAACATTCATTCGTCTTCATTCGGAAAAAACGAACACTTCACTTGTCTGAAGATCGAAACATTGCAACCTGATCACTTCGCTTCCCTTCATTCTAAGGACTAACATCAATTTCCCAAACGTTATGTTGTTCGTCTCTCTTCCTCCTTTATCTGGAGCTGGCAATGGGGAAACTTTTCAGAGTAATAATATTTAGACTTGGAAAAGTGATCGTCAGTCGTCAGATAGGCGATAGAGTGTTGTGATGGTTTTAGTTGCTATCTATTTATTTATCATCGAGCTTATGGCTGTCAACTTTTAAATTAGTCTCGAAGATAATAAAATATTCTCTTCACACACATATATATATATATATATACGTTTATGTATATATGTGCATATATACACTTTTATATGTAATCATGTTATGTAACCTTACGTTGGTGTTCTGGCCACAGTTGATGGTTGATTGAGCCCCTTTTCATGTAACCAGGGGTGTTTCTATCTCTCAGTTTTAGTTTTACGTAACCATACCATTACATCAATTTTATTTAACCATTGTAGTAGTAAGTTTATCTATATCCTATTGTAGCTAAGGCTAAGGTAGCTAAATAAATTTTAGGTCAACCTTGCAGTGCCACTATATAGAGAAATGGAGGCGTATGCGTCATGCATACGTGTCTTAGCTGTGGTAGCTAGTTCATGAGATGTGGGAGGGGCTCTCAATCTTTTCTCACGGATGCTCCTAGTGCGGTTACAACCAAAAGAAATTGCACGTACCCTAACCTACCGAACGGGGATCCTATATGCCTCTAGACCCTTTCAATATCCGCCCTGCCTGTTGATTTACCTTCGGTTAACGTAAAGCTTCCTACTATGCGATATTTTCAACCTACTAAGCGATTCTAAACTCACTTTTCCTTTATTAAATGCACGATTGCTTTCTATCCATTTAAACTTGTGCTTAGCTTAATTAGAAGAATGCAAATAATTAATAATAACTCAATGAACATACCTTATATGGACCTTATATTATCTAATTGCAAGGCCTCGAAAATCGAAGGCCTATTCAATCTATCCATACAGCTTTATTTACGTAATCAGGTCCATAACTTATTAAATTGCAACGAAGGGTATCTCATTCGATATCTTATTGAAAGTAGCTTGAGAGTGAGGCTCGATCGAGACTTCTTCTTTTTTGTATAATGAGTGTGGAAAGCTCCCGGAAAATTTTCGATTTGAACTCACAGCTGATAACGTCCCTTTAGACAGAAGCCGCCTGATGGCCGCGTTTATGATCAAATCTTTAGAGGAATATCTATCCGTTCGTGGGTACAAAATAGTATTAGATTCGCTTGTATGATCCATAAAAAAGCCAGGATATTAGCTAGATCTCGTCTTGGTATTTTAAACAGTAACTATTCAATACCATCTCTACCGGTATCAAGTGCTGCCGCATTTACATTGCATGTTATTAGACAACAGCGGCTTTAACTTCTTATCTGTAAATAGTTCCCAAAAAAAAAAAAAAAATATTTACGTAGCTTTACGTGACACTACAAATACAATCGAAAGTGATGTAAGTCCATTTTCCGTAAATATAATACTAGTCCTTCTAGATTATCATGCGAGGGCCACATCACGTCCCAAAGATCCCTTATTTAATCTTTCACATTCTATTGAGTTTGAAAGGGATACAAATTAATTCGAAGGTCGTCCATAGTATAAATGGCGGTAGTTTACGTAAATTGTAGGATATATATATATATATATATATATATATATATCTATAGATTTGTTGCATGTGTGCGTATATGTGTATATGTTTATTTATTATTTTCATTATAATTTTAATAAATAAAATGAAAAAATTTTAAATTTTCTCTAGTTTAGGGTTTTTGCATTCAATTTTATAGTCTCTGTTGCTGTATAACCTCGAGTTTGTTAATGACTTAACAGAAATTTATGCACTAAATGTAAATTTGTACCTGTCAAGTCAGACTGCCTTACCGTATTACATATGCATAAATATTGTAAATATATTGTTCTGCATGCGCACAGGAAACCGAATCGAGTCCAACAGAAAAACTTTCGTTAACAAGTCACTTAATTCCCATTCGTCATGGTATTTAAACATAAATATTAAAATTAATAAGCTTTAGATGTTTGGAGTGTATTGCAGGCAACAACTCTTCATACAACATACAATCAAGACACTAACAGCACTCCATACACAACACAGCCACTTACAAGAATGCCTAACTAGCAACACAAGTCATAAAATAAACTATAAACATCCTCCTCATCATCATCATCGTCTACATTATCATCATTATCATCATTATCGCCGTCGTAGTCGTCGTCGTCGTAGTCGTCTTCAGCAACCAAGAAGTACTTTATACGGACTTGTCAGCTAAAAATGGTGTTAAAAACGCAGAAAAAAAAAAAACAAAACAGGAGAACTAAGAAAAGAAACAAGAAAACAATTTCAAATCAAGTAGCATTTTATACTGTATACAATTCTCCGAGAAAACGTACAAAATAGTCAAACAAAAAAAAAAAAAAAAAAAAAAAAAAAAAGAAAGAAAGGTTAATACCAACTTTAATAATAAGCAACTACCAAGAGAAGCTAAACAAATATGAATAAACTCATCAATAATCATTTTATTATTCCATTTGTATGGTCTATTAAATGCTCGTTCTTAGCTACATTTTAAATGAGCATAATCATATTCGGTCCGTTGATTCATATATATATATATATATATATAAGTAATGGGTGATTGAAAAAGAGGATTAAGGATTTTTTTATATATATATATATATATTGCTTTCGATAATTTATTTATGTATAAACAACGAGGCCATGATAAGAGAATGACTTTTGATGACCGACCGTTCATTCAATAAGAAATTTGACCTTGATTTGACTGATACGTCACAAACTAGGAAAGAAAGAATTTTATATGTGATATTTGAACTTGCGGCACGAAAAGAAAAAGCTTAAAAATCATATTAATGTACCGATTGTTAAGTTTTGTGTATCATATGCCAGCAGGAAATTTTTAAATTCATTAAGCCCCTCCGCCAATCTACCTTCTTTTTTTTCGTTTGTATGTAAAATTCAAAAAATTAGAAGAGAAATGCTCAAAATTGCTGGGTGAACGGAAATACACTTTCAAGAACATTTTTCATATATATAAAGGGCTTTATTCAACTGAATGAATATATTCCGTCACTATGATCGCCACTATTTTTCGCCATTTTCCTGATAATAACATCGTAGGACTTGTGGTATTGTAGACTTGTGAATCAAGTGGCAAGTCCACGATGGTCGCAACAAAACATGATCCAAACAAACTCTTGCAATATTTGTGCACGGCTTAAAATCGCTTTACCTCGTATTACTTGATCTAATCTTAGTCTTAGTCGTTGACAGTAGAGAGAGTCGAGAGTGGCCAGCTTGCAACAGTTTAAGATGCGTAATGGTTCCTTTTCAAATCCTCCAATATACAAAGCCACAAGATACATTGGGTGAGTTTCAAAGCCATTTGTGCAACTCCAGACATCTTCTTTTCTCAAAGGCAGGTTAGGCAGACGTTGCTGGATGAATAAATATATTGAAATTTTGATATTGATCAAGAATACACTTTGTAAAATCTTTGAAAATTGATTTTAGATTTTTCGAATGGATCGATAAAACGCATACATGGTATCGTTTAGTAATGGGTATAAAAACAGTCTCAATCGCCTAACTAGAAAAAAGACCCAACTAGAGAGATTATTGGCGAGTTTTCATTTGCTTAGCAAGAGAAATGGACCTACATCTGTTACTCTTTAAATCTTTCCATAACAAATTTAATTGAAATGCTTTACAGCCTATAATTGCAACTCTTTCGATCAGTCGTTTACGTACACTCGCTATATCGATTAGTGGGTGGTCGAAACGTAGCACATTACGACTAATCTCAAAAACATAAAACTTGCTTCAGAAAAGAATCTGAAGTATTATAGCGACATAGCGATTCATACCGTCGTTAGTCATTACATAAGGTACTTGGTTCTCGATTTGAAGATTTTTATGAAAAATACGATCATTCAATCAATACTCTCTCGATGGCTGTCTTTAAACATTTGCCAATTTTTAACAGTTTTTGAAGCCCTTTTGCTTTAAAGCAAAAGATGGGATTTCTCGTCGAAAAAGACTGTAAGTTTGTTGTTGGAACAAATCGAGGTGAGGATAGGCCTGACAACACTGACCAGAGTGCGTTTATTGAGTCATACACAATACACAATAAACAATCTGGACTCCAGTGTTGTTTAGACCCCCTAGTTTATAGGGATTGTCTAACCCGCTGAAGGGCGTGGGTTAGGCTTAAATAATATGTCTGCCTTGGGCCACCGTGGGATCAAGCCATCATGGCAGGCGCCCACGTTAAACCCATGTCACAATCTGTAAGCTTGTTGTTTTTGTCGTTTTGGACGCTCAGGAAAGATCATAGCAAATTCTTAAGCATTATTGTTAATAAATGTACGTACAAATGTGTATAAAAGCTAACATCTCAAGCTAGAATCTAAATGCTTTCTTACATGTTCATGAACTTTTTCCCCTTGTAATACTATGCCATAAAATGCTTTCGCGGTTCTTATTTGCAATCAACTTCTTTAAGGGCAGAATTAGTTCCAGTTTACTTAGATTCAGACAACATTCCTAACTTAAACATTCTTTTCGACTCAAATGTTCTTTGCCGAGTCAGAGTGCCTTCCGCAAGTATTCTGCGGAATTCTGCTATATACTGTTACGTCAGTTCATGGCTTCATTTTTATTCCGTTAATCGGCTTTTCCACTAATCATTTTCGTCGGCCAGCAGCTAGCTGCCTGATACGCCATGTATTTATTTACTTGGAAATTTCTTTTCGGAGAAAATCAATTAGTTGAAAAAAAAGTGGATTTGGAATTTCCGTAACTTTCCGGTCTTATATTTCAACCTTTATCGTATGTTTTCCTTGTTTTACTTGCATGCTTCCAATTCGCAACGTTTCTTCTTATATTATATTATTGTATACAGTGTCTTAGATATAATTGCGCAGACACGGTTCATTATACACTCTTCAAGTGCTTCAAGGTAATCTTTTCAGCGCCAATCAACGGATCTCTATTTATTCAATTTTAAATACGTTAATCATTAAACTTGAGACCTTTCGCCCTGATTGCCGCCAAGTTTGTATATCTCATATGAAAATGTTCAAAGAAAGACACGCAGACTCGATCAAAATCAAAAAAAAAAATCTTGTATATATTTTATTTGTTGCAGTTCAATATAGATTCAATTTGTAGTAAACTAATGACGTCACTGAAGTGAAACTTTCAATGTTAAGGCTAAAAATGAATTCATATTCAATTCATTTCTTTTGTTTTTTTTTTTTTTTTTTTTTTTTTTTCACAAAAGCTTTATAATTAGTCTTTAACTTTAGCGTATAGCTAACTATTAATTAATGATATATGTAATTATTATTGACGAAACACCGGAATGGAGGAATGGGGAGAGAAACGTACTCAATTTATAAAATCGGGGCATGAACTTTTATATTCATTTAACATACTTTAAGGGGAGTGCATTGCATCACGATGAATAATTTTATTATGCCGTTATTGCCTATCAAGCGTATAAAAGAAATTCTATTTTTTTTATTTTTTTTTTTTTGTTTTCTTCTTGGAAAACTTTTCGAAAATTTTAATTCCTTTTGAAATACAACGACTTATGAAAATATTTCTACGTATCGTGAAGTGAACATAAAAGAAAATGTGCAAAAAAGTAAAAAAAAAAAAAAAAAAAAACAACGCAAAAAAATTTATTACCGGTGATAAGTTGACTAAATTAACGTGTAATTAATGTTCACACGCACACTTGTAAAAATTTATGCCACAACGTATTACACGCATCACACATTTTTAAAGAACATTAGTATTTCAAGCGAACGTATATATATATATATATATATATATATATATATATATATATATATATGCATGTGTGCATTTATAAACGCGTATAAAAATGTTTTCTTTAAGACAAACGTTTACATTAGAAAAAATAAATGCGACAGCGGTCCCCTGTACACAAGCCTTCTTTTTGTTTACGTTAACTCAAATTATGCGCGCTGTCAAGATAACTAGACTAACAAGCCATCTCCGAGTACAAAATAGAATAGAGAAAAGTCTTACATCATTTAATGTTACAATATGGCTGGGATGCGGCTAACCTATATCATGGTTATCTTGCACTTTGAATTAATCGTCACCGGACACGATTCAACTGAACTATCCTAACGAATTATGTGAAAAAAAAACGTAGTGCTTATCTTAAATGATTTTTTTTTTTATTTTTATTTTTTTGGTTTTTGTTTATGTAAAACAACATCTACTGAAAATTTTAAATAATTATTTTCTATACAATTTTATTTAGCATCGTTTAGCAAGAACTGATTTAATATACGAATATTTGTAACAAAATTTTGTCCAACCGCCCATTATATGATAAATAAAATTTTGATGCAAATTAAAACTTGACCTTAGGTTGTATTTAATTTATTTATTTTCTTGCGCGCATAATAGTAATCGTTTTCTTGCTCGGAATGTAATTAAAAGATAAGCCGTAACTAAATCCGTAATACAATTACCCAGTGCTGCTGCTCGCTGCATACGTATAAACATATGCAAGCATATTTTGCGGTGAAAGCTCAATGTTCATCATTATCATTATCATTATTATCATCATTATTATTATTATCATTATTATCATCATTATTATCGTCGTACGCAGTTTTTTTTTTTTTCTGTTTTTCAATAATAGTGATTAACTCTAAATACCGAATGCAACTGTTAGCTTACTAAGCGTTGAAATGTTCAGACACTGATGTCAATTCGAACTTAATGCTGGCACATGTTGCATGAGTGGTAAAAAGAAAGCTCATTAATTCATGCATATACGACGTAAATGCTTATAATTGTGATCATTTTTATAGCCGCCAGCCCAAATAGCATCATTTGAATTTTTTGACATATGCATATATGTATGCACGCACGCACGCACGCACGCACGCATCCAAGCAAGCAAGCAAGCAAGCAAGCAAGCAATGCATGATGTTACTAAGAACACTTTAATTCAAATTTATTTATTATTTATTAATTTTTTTGGAATTTTTTCATCCATCACTATCGTTTTTCTTCTGTACAGTGTTCAAAAAATTCGACCAAAATGCTTACATACATATATATATATATATATATATAATATCTTTGATTTTTTTTTTTTTTCTTCTTTAAATCGTAATTTTTACACAGAGATTTTTCAATGTTTTGTTGTAATTTTTTATGTGTCAGTTTATCGCTTAAATCGCATTTTTATATCACAGTACGATAACTTAAGACACTGGCGAATTTGCTTGAAATTTACCGCCACACAAAATCTTTGGAACCAGTTGCTTTTTTGTTTTCCCCCTTCTTCTTTTTCTTCTTCTTCTTGTTTTTCGTCTTCTACTATTGCGTTTGCAAGTAGATAATATGGTTGTTTAATGCTCATGTTGAGTGATTATTATTGTGCGATTCTGTGTTCATTAAGCACTATACGATGTCGGTCGGCTTTCGGCACATATATATGCGCCTACATATACTGCATTCACTTATAAATCCCATTTTACGATTGCAATAACAACAATAATAATTCTGTTTTATAAATCTGCCAGCATTACGTTTTCCTGCTCCACCAATGAGCCGAATATGAAGAGAGGGAGAGAGAGAGAGAGAGAGAGAGAGAGAGAGAGAGAGAGAGAGAGAGACAGAACAGTACTACAAATTATATAAGAAAACTTTTGAAAATGAATATTTTTGAAAAATTTTCATGAATAATTAAATTAAATAAATAAGAAAACTAAATATATCTTTAAGTAAATCTTGACTTTCTCTTGCAAAATGTTTTAATGAACGGACTGAGAGATGATCAGCCAAGCGAACGAATAATCGCCAGGACAATCGCAAAACGATAATTAAATGAATTGTTTAATTAGATAATCTGACAAATGAAATGACAATCGCGCCACAAGGACTTCCCAAATGAATTATAAAAAATGGAATGGTGTGAACTATTTGTTTGATACGATACGATTAAGATAAATCAATTTAGAAACCCATATTTCTTAAACCTTTCGTAAATTCCACTGAGTATGTTATCATTTAATAGGAATTGTAAGAATGCTTCTTCTTTTATTTATTAATTGTCATTTAATATTTTATTTTTAAACTTAGTAACGTTTTGTTATATACCCATCACCGAAGACTAAAGAGTTTTTCAGAAGGAAAATCAAAATTGATTTTTTTTTTTTTTTTTTTTTTTTTTGTTTATTAAAAAAAAAAAAAAAGGTTTTAAAGGGAAAAAAGTTACATATGAAAAAAACTGGAAAAAAACGGCCAAAAACACCCAATAAATATATAATGTACCAAAATTTTAAATTTTTTTTTTTTTTTTTTTTTAAGTTGTTAACCACTTTTAAAGTTGAAGTACACATAAACATGCCCGTCTGCTCGTTTGTCCATCTGTCTGTGTAGTATTTATGGTAAACATTCTCTCGTTAGCGAAAATTTGCAAAAAAAATTTGAAAGTGACTTAAACTTGTTGAAGGTCACAAACCTGTGCGACAAAAACTGTTATTTTGAAAATAGTAAAATTCGTCCCCGCCCACTCCATATTAAAGAGGATACAATTTTTCTTGTTTTTAGAATAAGGATAATGGGTATAAAAGGTTCGATCACGACCGAATATAATTCTTTTAGTTGTTTTTACTTAAATAATTTCGATCACATTTGAACTGCCTATAGGCCGTTCCTATATTTAACATAAAATTTATCAAAACAAATTTCACGAAAATATGCAAAATTTATCGATAAAATTGCATTTTTTTTCTCAACAAATTTTTATTTAAATTAATTATTATTAATATTTGTTTTATGAGTAAGTATTATTATTATTATTATTATTATTACTATTATAATTTTAGACTGAATGAAATAAATTCTTAGACAAAAAAAAAAAAAGAAGACATTGAGCACTAGCAACACAGGCTATCGGCTCTAATTTATAAAAGTACATTAGATAGTGAGCCTAGCAGTTTGGATAAACTCATATATTGTACTGATATTCTGTTCTGCAGCTGATTGTACAATGTCCGTCCATAGAGTTAATAGTTCCAAATGCATTACCTCTGGCCACGGTAAAGTTAAAGGCAATCACAGAGAATGTGCTTTATAGTGAGAACTTGTCCACAATTGTAGATTGGGGAGGAAGACTTCTTCAAGATCCATTGATTAGTTGCAATTTTTGACTCTTGATTTTCTCAACATTTTTTAGATATATATAGAGGTGGAGTTAATTGACGATTCATAAAAGAGTTGTACTAATGATGGTATTGTGGATTTTCTTCTGTAATTTTCTCTTTTTTCTCTTCGATAATATTATATATAACATGCTTCTAAAAAGGCAGTTTCCAATTGGGTCACGTCCTTTTTGGTTTGATCTGCCTCGTCCTCATTCAGGCAATACGTTATCCTTTAACGATTAATTCGGAAATTCGCTCTATATCTGAAGAGCAGCCTGATCGCTGCAAGCACTCATTTTATGTTTAAAGCTTTACTAAAAAAAAACGTTTCGCATGCATTGCCTACATGCAGGTTCTGTTTTTGCGTTGATCTCTCTCTCTCTCTAATAATAATCCATACTCTATATATATCACATTTTTCTACATTTTCATTGCTGATGGACTTGGTAGCAATTAGCTTAAAACGAATTTTGTCTTCGGCTTCTTGACTTTGCTAACACCGTTCTCCACCAATCCATAAATTTGTGTTCGTGATATCGTATCCTCGGCAAAGGCGTCTCTTAATATTACCCCAATCCATTTTTTATTTCATTTTCTAACAGTAAATATTCATATGTTTAGGTGGGCCGCGAATGCAAAACTATGCATCACAAGTGCTTGGAAAATATCACATATGCGTTATCAACGACCATCCGCAAAAGGGGAAAGAGCTGCAAAAATGCCGCCCACGAGTCATAGTATGCCGAATTTTCGTTTTGTTGGAATTTCAAAAACTGCAGTCGCAGGTATTCTGCTATTCAGCACATTCTTATAGTCTACATAGAAATATGTGTGTAGACAAGCATTCTCGTAGCATTGATATTGTGGGATGGTAATCAAGATGCTGGGGCACACGAACGAATGACGAAAGTTATGATTGTCTAAACAAGCATATATAATACTCTGAATATTTGATTATATATGTAACTTGCGCAGTTCCAAAACGCTCCTCCGCTTCTTATAAAAGGAAAAGAACGAAAATTAATTTCAAATCTATGGTTCACTTTTGTTTTTTCATTGGAATTGAACGTCGTCGGGAAGTGCCAACAATATTGTCCGCGATTGTTTGTAGCATTTCTCGTAGGTTTCAGATAAATCCAAAGACCTTAACAACTATACCCGTATGGACGACTGTTAAAATTGCTTTTCATTTTGTATCAGACATATTCCATAAGATGTACTATGCACAACGCACTTGAAGGTTGGTTCAAGTTACCCTACCATTCAAAAATCAATCTCAAAAGCCTATTTTTAGGCATTATATACATATTATATATATATATATATTGAAAATCTTGCTTGAAATCTCATTAAGCAATAAAAACAGAAAAAAAAAAACAAAAGTGATGCATTATTTAAAAAAAAAAAAAAAAAAAAAAAAAAAAAAAGAAAAGAAAGAAAGAAAGAAAAAAAAGTAAATTTCATTTATTTAACTTTCTTGCTTTTTAGGTTTTGTAACGTTTTACATTTTCGTGCATGCGGTTATACACCAATGTAGGTTTAAAACATATCCCAACTCCTGTGAGACGTAAAAGGAAACTATGTTTAGATATGCAAAACAAATACAAACATATGTACAAATGTATTTATTCATTGCAATCATAAAGTTTTTGCCAATTTTCATAAACAAAATGTAAACAAACAAAAAAAAAGAAAAAAAAAATTGAAAAACTAACACAAGTGCTTTGTGTGCAGTACACATATACGATTATATGGTATAACGAGCCAGGAAGTTGACGGCAATTTGTTGCTTAAAAACACTTACAAATATATATATATATATACACACATACTTGCACACACACACACACATTTGCACACACACACACACACATTTGCACACACACACACACACTTACACACACATACGCGCGCGCTTAATACGGAGCTTATCCTTTAGAGAGGAAAAAACAGTATAAACGGTATATACAAACGACATATGAAAAACCTATTTTCTCTCGTTTCCGTCGTCGCATACGCTTAAATTTGTTTATAAATGTTTCAAATGTTGTTGTGTTGAGTGATAATTTTAATGAAATGCATAATGTATATATATATATATATATATATATTAAATGTTATGTATATACTCTAACGTATTTGCAACATATATGTATGTCAGAATATAACACAAATGAACAGGAAAAAGCAACGATAACCGATAACTTCATTTAAAAAGCAATAAATCAGTTAGTAAATCGAATGAGGTTTTGGTTGAATACATATTCAACGAAATCAGGGATACTCAAAGGACAGTCGGTGCGCGTAATGCTACTATCGGGATTGCCTTATTAGTGGTGAAAGCATTTACGTCCCGAAATAACTTTGCTACAAATATTATCATCTACGAAAATTTTAGTTGGCCTAGGCTTCTCCAAAATAATTATTCTCGCTAAAAAAAGTAAGCCTTCATATTGGATAGAATCGAATTTATTGATATTTTATGATACATATTGATACGTTATAATAATTTCATATAAAAGCTAATTATACCAAATATGGATCACGTAGTTCTATCTGATGACCATTCGTCGTATAGGTACACCCTTAAAATGTAAGCATTAATATCGGGAAAAAAGATAAATATGTTGCACTTTATCGCTAAAATAAATCAAATCTATCATAAAAAAAAAAAAAAAAAATTAAAGTTTGCTCAAGTTGAGCGATGTCGGTTTACATTTTAAACCCGCTCCCCTGAAGGGCCATTAGGAATGAAACATCATTTTTAGTATTTTGCCATGAAAATGAACTTAGGAATTGTATTAGCGCCCCGGTGTGGGGCGGGGGGCGGGGGGAGATACTTAAGGAGCTCGCTTTGCTCGGCCATAAACTATTTGTTTGGTGTTGTATCGACTTTTAGATAGAAATACATATAGAACGACATGCAGAAATATATAAAATTAGCTATATATATATATATATATATATGGTGTATATACATGGTTGGTCTCATAGTGCGAAACTCATCGGTAAAGTTAGGAAGACTTTACTGGAATCTGTTTCTATTCTCGTTGTCGTCTTCACCAAACTGGAATTCCTTTCCTTAAGTACTAGATTAGTCTCGTTATCGAGTTATCTGTTGTATCAATTATTACACGAATGTACCCACAGTGTCTACAAAAAAAAAAAAAGGAAAAAAAAGTTGGGTTCTTTTGTGGACGCTTTTTGATCGACTATCCTATCGCAATTGATAGCTAGTGGGAAAAAAAGATAAGCACGATGGCGGACGATGAACAATGATGTTTAATCCTCTTCAATATTCATATCAACGCAATTGTCACTAACCACTTGCCCCCTTCTCTGCTTATCTGACTTGTTTTGCGCGCAGGATAGCACGAAAGATTGTTTTCCAATCGCGCTTTTTTTTCCTGCCATCACGTTCATTAATATAACATAAATAATAACTTTAGCACATACATAGTGTCAACTAACAGTCACACTTCTGGTTTTAAAGTGTCTGCGATGGCTCTATAATAGGCAAAAGGCTCTTCTTTACAATTCATCATAGCATGTATATTACCCTAAAATTTACAAATTCTATATATATATCTATTTTTAACTATTATAACTCATCTCTCTTGTCTACATATCTTCTCGAAGGGAAACTGTATGCATTCAACAAATTCGATCTGAAGCAAACTCGACGTGCAATCTTTGCTGATTCGTATTATCCCCCTAAATATATTACACCGTTCATTGAGCTCAGAGAAATTTGTACGGCTTTTAGCCGTACCTGCCACCTTCCACAAAGTGCATCAAAATTTCACAACTTTTCGAGCATTCATTTGGTAATGCCACTGTTATTGGTCGGCTGTGACAATTTTCGCTGGTTGCTGTACACTCGGCTAACGGCCGATTTGACTCCGAAGTATAGAAATGAATCCAGGTCTTATTCGAAAAACAACTGTTTTTAGTTCGCTTAAATGGTGCCAAGCACTGCTCTGCATCATCACTTCGCACTTCGATCAGACTTTTCGCATGAACAAATATTCATGCTAAACAGTGAATACACTCACTCACTACTTTCTGAGATCGTAAGTGTGTCAGCTTTTTCAATCAACTTTACCTCTCGGTCTTCCATTACAAATTTTGTGCACTTATTTATCTTTTCTTGAGCGACTACCGAACTCGGGCGATCACAGCGCTCAGCATCAGGTCATTACATTTTTCAAGCCAATACCGCATCGAGAATCATCGGAAAAACAGATTTTGCGACTGCTTTGCAACCGTAAGTTTCCTTCGGAATTGTTCCCCGGTAGATCTCTCAACTTACGTTCGATTTACGTTGAAGCACTTCACTCTCCGCCTCTTAGCGGCACCAAGTGAAACCACTGTGCTTTAAAATTGCATAATCTGCGGTTAAATTGTATTAACAACATGTTGTACCGTGTTCTTTCCTTCCCTTACGCCTTCGAATTCATTGTTTCACATCAATATTCACTATTCACGCTCTTAATCAAATGATATATACAGGCAGACATAGATGATAGGTTACTTTTTTTTTTTAATTTTATTAATCATTGAGCGCAGCCCGAACCGCGACAGCGTAAACAAATAATTAGATGAGAAGATCAGAGAGGGCAAACTGCTAGAGTAAATATAGTATATATAAATGAATGACATCTGTCGAAAACTCTTGCTCGCAAACTTCAAAAGCAGCTGCCAGCCGGAGAGCTCTTATAAGCTCGGATAAGGCGAATATTGAAATGATTTTTTAACTTAGAAGCTGCTGCGCACATTTCGCGCTATCATTGCCGGTCAAATTCAAATATAGCCAAACTTGATTGATTCATAATCCATAAACGATTGTCGTCTTCAGGCAGTTGTCACTAAAGTTTTCGGCTATTGTTGTATCGGTAGCGAAACGAAAACTTTCGTAATGAATAGAAAATATTTTCGCGTTTATTCGTTTTCTTTGCGCTCTTTAGCGAAGACACAAGTTTAAGGTTAATCCACTAGCTAAGGTTAAAAAATTCCTGTTAATAATGTTTTGTTGCGAATTTTCACAAATATTTATTTTCCTCTCTAATGTGTTTATGTGTAATGAAATCTCATTTAAGCAAATATTTCATCCTTCAGTTATAGATTATAGAATCTTGCTTCTCACAAGATTGAAAAGAATATTGTCGATTAAGGTTTCCGATTAGCTAAAAGAATAAAAGTAATAATTTTTATCTATCTGTTACTTCAGGGTGGGACCATTCTAGGTCTATTTACTATATATTTTGCATTCAACCGTGAGCATGCATGGGAGACCGTGAACAGATTTATACACTTTTGATTGACGTAAGATTTGAACTATTTATTAATCGAAAATATGGAGATTGAGCACAAGTTACTAACAATTATAATAATGTTACGTAAAATGATTTGTTCCGTGAATCGTAAATCTATTTAAAAATGAATTACTTACAAACACTTATATTTGCAACGTTTCAGTGCTTCTTGGGAACATCGTCGTCCGAATATCATGATTCTCTTCCCTTTGCCTATAGTAATCTCACTATATTATAAAACCGTTTAAGAGTATGCCACCAATAAAGGGTTCAATCGTGATATTTGTCTTAATCGTTTTACCTATCGTTTTAATTCTATATTAATTTTTGGCGAATTATTGCTGAACTTTGCGACAATCATCCGCTTCAGAAGCCTTCTTAACGCCACCAGTTGTAGCTTCGTTTATTTGCTTCCAACATATACAGGATTTTCGTTGTCCGGAAAAACAGGCAAACTTATTTTGGTAAAGGACTCTGGCAACTCTACGAAAAAATGATGCCCAATTGAGCCATTTTAGTTGAATTGGACAAATGCAAACGTCAAACCCAACCTAATGTGGTACACAAGTTTAATCCCTACATGGGGCAGGATTTAAAAAGTAGGCGTTGAAATTTTGTAGAGCTCACTTTTGTCTGAAATTACTATAAAATATTATGGGTCAATCTGCTAAATTTGCATGAGAATCCTTATTAGGGTAGAATTCAAAAAATATGCCGAGAAGTTCCAAATTTAGTACATTTCGATTTTTTATGTTAAATTACTACTATGATATAATTTTCTGCAAGAAGCATTGAAAATTATACCTTTTCTGTTTTGTGTGTACCTCGCTTTTCGTTATATGAGAAAGTTTAAAATTTGCCCCAGCTGATCCAAATTTTCCACACCAACTTAGAATGCTTAAGTACTGTTACTTAGCAATTTTTGCTGAGAAATTTTGAAAATTACAATTTTTTATCATATAACAACTTTTTAGAATAGGTTGTTATCTGGGGAGTAAACGAAAAAATGAACCGATCCGAATCATTTTCAAAAGCGTTCGTTCTTGGGTCAAAAATTACTAGCTGTAGCTTGAACACAAATTTGCCTGGACAGACGGACAGACAATCTTAGATCAATTTATATAATGATTCCCGATAATAATAATAAAAGGTGGGTCCATTTTAAGCCCTTCTGCGTTAATATACCTTGTACCATACGTAGTGTAGGGCGTTAACACTTATGAGTTTTATGCTAATTCTAAGCAAAACACTTTCAAGGATGAAAACTTTTTTTATGATAGGCTTTGTGATTGATAAAATATATAGAATATCTTTCATTTATATTGCAGATCAAAATTTAAAAAAACAAAGAAAAAAACAAAAAAAAAAAAAACAACAAAGAATATTAAATAATAAAAAAAGCAAAAATCTGTAATCAAAATTTCATGCCAAACGAAAGTACTTAAAGTGTATTATAACTCTATTAAAAGATAATGTAATAAAAAGTAAACAATAATAAAAAACAAAAAAAGAAAGAAGAAAGAAGGAAACCAAAAACACACAACTAAGTTGCCTTACAAACCGATACTTCCTTATTATTATATATAAAAGCAAAAGAAATAAAAAACCAAAAATTATAAAAAAAATAAATAAATAAATAAATAAATAAATAAATAAACAAACGTCAAACATAAATCAAAGACCTCTTGTGTGCATATATATATATATATATATATATATATATATATATATATATATATATATATAACCCTTTTTACGTGCACACACACACACACAAACAAATTATTATAATCACATATATATTCAATGTATTTATTTTTTAAATCGTAAAATATTGAAAAATAACAATAATAGAAAAAAAAAAAAAAAAAGAGAAAAGAAAGAATAAAGAAAACAAGATGAAAAGCTGTGGACATTGCCAAACGCAGCAGCAGCAGCAACAACAACGCCAGCAGCAGCAGCAGCAACAGCAACAGCAAAAGACAATAAATAATAAAATAATGAATTCCTCACATGTTATGAAAGCGTTCCGTTATATGAGTGCAGCCGCACCAACTGCTTCTACACCCAATCAGTTGTGCCAACATCAATTACAACATCAACAGCAGCAACAACAACAACAGCAGCAGCAGCAGCATCAACAACAACGTTGCTCAAGTGTCGGCAGCACCGGTAGCAGCATATGCGATTCACTCTCATCACATTCTGGTTCTGCTCTATCGCCTACCGAACCATTGACACATCACCATCCACTAACTGTTTCGCCAGTGACAACCAACAAAGGCAAAAATATTATTAATGGCATTGGCGGGGGTGGGTGTGGTGGTAGCAGCGTCAATGGTGGCAGTGGTAGCGGTGGCGGTGGCGGTGGCGGTGGCGGTGGCGGTGGCGGTGGTGTAATGAATGTCATCAATTCTAGTCTTGTGCATTCAAATGCGGCCGCATTATCGAGCACATTAACAAGTGGCATTGAAATAGCCGCGCGTACAATGCCGACAGCAGCAGCAGCAGCAGCAGCAGCACCAACCATGATGCCAATACCGCCGCCGCCTAATATTCAGGCGCACACAGCTCCGCCAACCGGTCCCCCACCGCCACCGCCTGCAACCTCAACATTACCACCATTAGTTGGTGGGTTAGGGGCCGCAGCGGTGGCTGCTAACTTGGCCGAATCTTTCTCATTGTTACACCAGCAGGCTCATCATTTTCGTGATATTCTCTACGCTGCTCATTTACTAGGTCGAGGTAAAAAAGAAAACTACGGTTTTTTGTTTTGTTCTACTTTTACCCAAAAAAAAAAAAAGCAAAAAGGCAAAAAAGCAAAAAAAACAACAAAAAAAACCGAAAACCGAAAACAAAACAACTATCTATTGTATGAAGCATAACCATTAGCATGACCATTAGGTACGTTCGTGTACATAATTATACAATGCAAATTTCCATTATATTGTATTATGCAATCGCACAAACCAACAACAGTAGCAGCAGCAGCAGCAAAAGTGCAGAAAGCAAAAGGCGTTTTATTGAAATTATCCTTAACCGATAGTCACATTAGTATGCCGAACATATTTGTAAACTATTGACACCCGTACTACAAGCGTTAAGCGTAAAGTTTTCAAGTATGATGAAACTCGATAAACTTGAATTTGAATCGAGGATAAAGATTCTTTATATTTTTCCATTAACTTTTCAATGCAATAATGCAATGATATAATGATGCAATGATGATGAGCTTTAATGCTTTACATATTTGTATTGCTTTCATCAATTGCCATCAAATGGCATCAAATGGCATCAAAAGCAACCGAGCATTTCGATCTCTTTTGGGCCATTAATCATTTCATGTCATCATGACAAACAACAAACTCTAATAACAATTTCTCTACTCTGCCAGCGCGATATTAACAACAAATATTGCATGGCGTGCGCTCTTTTTGCTACAAGTATAATCGCTCTTGTTGCCCCGTAACATGTTGTGAGATGGCCATAAAAATGCCACATGCTGTCTGCATATTGTAGCTTAAGTTTGCGTGCATTTCACTTGACACTTTGATCAGTCAATTGTTAAGGATTAATTAAATGCATGCATACGAGTATGCGTTCGTCGTATCGAAAGCAGCCGCAGCAGCATATGTATATATAAACACGGATTATATGGAATTGTTTGTAGCTAATACGAAATTAGGTTAATTACATTTTTCGCATCAATTCAAGGAAATCGATCCGTTGTCGGAGATTTCTCTCACTTTTAATACTAAGACTACTAACGTTTTCCTTCCTCCAAAATAAGAAAAAATTGTCTCGTAAATATTTTTTTGAATTCAAGCTAACAAAAGAGAGAAAAAAAAAAAAAAAGAAAAAAAACTAACAAATTTTTTCACTTTCGTCTCGTTTGAGCAATAATTCGCAGATCGCTGAAGTTGATCAAATATCGAACGTTACCCAAGTATCTTATCTTTCCAATCGTATGCAAATAATTCTTAATTAGATTCTGTTTAATGCTAAGCGATGATATAAGATCAAATGCTTTAGGGTTATGTTTTCTTTGAGAAATTTTCAAGATTTTTATCGATATTTGGTTGATCGAAGCGCGGAGCTTTTGTGGATTCAAAATGCATTGCATTTTTTTTGCCTGAATTGCCGGAAGCTTCTTTTTCAAACTATTTGTGGACCGTAAATTTTGGCTATGCGTTTTCAAACGGATGCTAATGCGTCTTCTTAATGTTAATATTACCAAAGCTTAGCGACTCTAAATAATTCTATTAAGGAAAACGCTACGAAGTTTTTCCCTTATCTTATTATATCGCTAAAGCGCTTTCATTGGGAGCCTTTTTTATATGAACTTGAAACTGTAAATGCAATAATGGGTATGAGAAAATGTTACAGGTAAGCATGTTAGTCCTATCTCCTATTTCCTTCTCTGTATCCCCCCGTTTCTTCTCGTCTTTGTGAAGATTTCGAAATTTTAAAAATTTCGAAATTCCACTGGCCAGTGGATAATAATTTACTTTGGTAATAATAAAAACAATGAACATTTTACATTAACTTTTCAGATCCCTTTCAGAGTTAATTAGACGTTTAACAAACAAATTGTTACCCCGAGAAACCAGCATTTAGTGTATAGATGCGATTGTAAAAAAAAAATTAGAAAAAATTGCAAAAAAAAAAAAAATAGTACAATAGACAACAAACAACAAACGAACAAGCCAACAAACGGTCATTTATGTAACTATATTTATGCAAAAAGAAAGTAACGTCCCATGTAAAATAATAGAAAAAAAAAGAGTTGTAGATAAATACGTACGTATGTATGGATTGCTTCCGCACTCATAACGGCTCCGTTATGCGACCAACAATATATAAGTAAATAAAAACCTCACAACAATGGCATCTACCTATATACATATATATATATATATATATATATATATATATGCATATATATATATACATACGTGCGAACACAAAAACACAAACATTTATAAAATGTAAAACTAGTCAACTTTTATGGTGCTCGCATTCAAAACAATCGAATAACATTACAAACATCGTACTTGTTTAAAACAAGTTACTCTAGCGATCCGCAAACATTTTCTTGACTAGGCATCTTTGCAATATCGGCGCTTGCCATTTTCATTTCTGTTGATTTTCTTTCTTCTCGCTTTACTTTACTATTGACTACAATAACCCATATAAACAATGTGTATTGCAATATATACACAATCCTATAATGATCATCATTATCTTCATCAATAGTTTAGATAGTCGTTGCAGTTACTTTATAAAAGACGAACTCCTAATGTTAACAATACCTTTGCAGCAAGCAAAAAGAGAATAAGAGAAGGGGACTCGCAATACTTCAGTAGCGTTTAATATTTTCATCTATGTATTTGTATGTATGTAGTGTAGTGTAGTGATTTAATCAGAGATTTTCAATGTTTGTACATGCAGTCATAGCAATTCATTCAAAAACGAAACCATCTAAATCCCCCCCTCCCTTCTACCATCATAACAAAAAAGGAGAATGCATATAGAGTGGAATAAGATAACATGTATAATGTTTTTGTAAGAAAAACAAAAAAAAAATTTCTCGGAAAATTCTAAAAATTGTTTTTCTTCATTTCAGGTTATTACCAACCAACCGGTCCCCTGATCTCACCGCACGTTTTAGCACCAGTAACTGCAGGTCATCCACTTCCACCACCAAATGTGCCATTATTGCCAACAGCAGGGACCACTAAGGGCAAATGTTCAGCATCAATTACACCACCTACAGATCCCGAACATTCACAACAAACAGAAACACAAAGTGCAACAGTATCGGCGGAGAATACGGGCGGTGAAGGCGATTTGCTTATAACGGGTGGCGATTTGACGCCTTTCCGTTATCCGTCTCAGAGTTCAACAACGGCAGCACATCAACAACAACAATTTCATCATCAAGCTGCTGCCGCTGCTGCTGCAGCTGCGGCCGCGGCAGCCGCTGCCGCTCATCCAAATTCACCATATCCGCGTTCAATGCATGCCCAGATGCACTATTCGACGGCGTATCCTGCCAACTATTATTCGCCGTATCCCGGTGAACCAATATGCTATTCGCCGCCCGCCTATCAATCCTATTTTCCAACCAAAGTTTATCAGAGTGCTCCACCGCCACCGCCACCGTCGGCTTATAGGCGTTATCCATATTATCAACCGGGGCATCCACCACCCCCTGCAGATTTATATGATCAGGCACCACCACCACCACCAACGGCCGGCGTAGCCCAACAATCTGGTCCGCCTCCTAACCAAACCGGTCCACCTACGCAACCGCCAGCAGGGTCACAATTGGTACCGGCTGGTTCAGCAGCGCACAGTCAACATTTAGAACATTATCCTGGGCCGCCAAGTTACTATTCCGGTTACAGTCCAGGAAGCGCTGCAGCCGGTCAGTGTTATACACGCAGCATTCAGGCACCTTATATGGGTAAGGAAAAGTATGGTTCTCACTTAAGGCATCCAAAGCATACCATATACAAAATTAAAAATTCTTCGAAAACTTTTCTAGAAAATTTACACTTTGACACCTCTTCAATGCAATTCAAAATATTGTTCACAATTTTTATGCATTGCTTCCCTGAACCTTTATTTTGCTTATATTCAACTTTTTACATTTGCTTTCTTCTATCTATACAGAATATCCACCTCAATGTCCATGTCCAATGCAACAATCGTGTCCAAAAAACGTCCATACTGGGCCTCATATTGGTAGCAACAGCAATGGCAGCAACAACAGCAGTACTTCAGTCAGCAACGGTACCAACAGCGTAACGATCAATCACAACAATCAGAATATGATCGCGACCATTCAGCACAACAGCAACAGCCATAGTCACACTAACAGCAACAGCACTCAAAGTACAATTAGTAGCAATAATAAGAGTGGCGGCAATATGGTGACGAATGCGAACAACAACAGCAATGCGTTGAATATCAATAGAGGCCCAGTTAAAAATTTTAATACACCCCTAAACATCGACACCCAGATTCCAGATTCCAATAATAGTTTATCTTTGATAACGGCAACGGTAAAGACCGAAATGAAATCAGAGGAATCCGACAATAAGAGTCAATACGAGGAAAATGTTGTTCAACCATTAACACCTCTCGAAAGTTATAGCACAAATGAAGACAAACTTGCCGAGATCAACGAGATAGAAACTACAAAAGCAATACCTTTAGAAGAAGACGTGGAAGATGCAATAAACAAGCTGCAACAAGTTAATACTTCATCTCTTACCACACCAGGGCATTTATTGAATGCTACCACAATTGAAGAGTATGACTTGACAACCCCAACACCTCCCCTAATAAATCCGAATCCTATGAACGGTAGCAGCAGCTCACAACAACAATCGTTGGTCGGTAGAAGAGCACGCATTGGCAAATCGATGGCTTGGGAAATGGTGTATGCGGGTGCAGTCAATGCGAATGCAGTATCACCAGCACTGCAACCAACATATCCAACATCACACCAATCCGCAATGAATACATCACCAAATACTACCTCCGCATCCAATCACAATTTATGTCTTAAGCGAACATCACAATTTATTTCGAATAACTCCCCAACGCATAACAACTATTCAACTCAAATGGGAAACGAGACGTCATCTAAAAATATGAATAACAGCCCCAGTAGAATGCTGTCTAAGGGAGACGCAGCAGTGATCGCTGCTCCATTAATATTAAAAGCCGAAATAAAATCGGAGAAAATTAAACTCGAAGATGAGCTTCTAGACAAGGTGTTGCAACAGCAAACAACTACAATGCCACAACAACATTTGTCGCCTTCACCTCAAATACATATCAATCAGGAAAAAAGCGAACTTAAAATAATTAAAGCTGAACCTATAACACTTAACGAAATCTTGCACGAAAGCAAAGTTAAATTAGAAGCCGATTCGGGCTTGGAAAAGTTTCCGTCAGCGGAGAAAGACTCCTCAGATATTGATAGTGCTAAAAATAGTTCAAGCAACAAACCCGTAGGACGTATGCGTTTACTACCATCCTGGCAGCAACCAACAATTTCGAATCTGCCAATTATCAATTGCGACATAGATCTCTCTCATACCTCAGATGATGAAATTTTAGATTTGTGTCACAGCCCAGTAGTGCCAAGCACGGTATCGATTTGTAATGGTAAACGCATAAAGATTCTAGAATATAGCAAAAATCAGTGCAAGAAATCGCCTCCAAATAGTTATAAAAGTTTAATTAAGCAGACCGTGCCCAAAACGTATCTCTGTCTCAGTCGTAAGGTCGATAAGAAATCACGTTACGGTAAACTACAAAACAAATCCGCAAAGACGAGTTCCTGTAATAGCACAATACGACGAAGAGAATTGATCCTAACCGATCAACAGAAAAAAAGACTAAGAGTGAGAAAAAAGAAATTGGCTGCACTGGAGAGACAGAAACGGGAAGCCCGTGAAATGAAGAGAGCAGAATGCAAGCAAAAACGCAAAGAACCTAAACTCGATTCGAATAAATGCGATAGTCGAACTGATGAGCAAATTAAAATTGAACAAGAGACTATTATTGTTGATTTGGTAGCCGACGAGGAGGAAATTGAACGAAAGGCTAACAATTATAGCGAGAGAATTCTTATTTTGCCCACCCAAGAATTAGTACGTCAGCCTGTATTAGAAAAAACGAACAACATGCTCGATAATGTACCAATCAAGGCATCACCTAAACGGGGAAAACCGACAAAGAAGACGGTCGTGCCCTTACATTTAATCGAAACTATTGACGCAGTAGCAAGAGGATACTTTTCAGAACCTGAAACTAGATGCTCATTAACGATATCTTCGCCTATCCATGCAAATTTCTTGCAAAATCATGAAAAATCTGATCCGACTACCGCCACAACCACGAAAAAGTTAAAAAGTAGTAAAACGAGCACAGAAAAACGCTCAAAGTCCGAAACAAAAAAGCCAATAAAATCGATTCTTAAATCAACTTCGGATATCAAATCGTCAGACGCTTTAATAAAGCCGGTCTTAGAGATTCAAGCGCCCAAAAATAAAACAATTCAAATGTTGATTACCTCAAAGCAATTGGAAGCCGGTCACGTATTAGAGAACGAAAATAATAATAATGCTGCGGCGCAGCAGTCTTCCGAAGCAGCTTTAATTGGTTCAAAGATAAGCAAAAACTCAAAATCTAAAGTGACTAAATGTAAGAAAGAGCCCAAATCGAAAAGACAGTCGGAGCCAAATTGCAAAAAATCAAAACCATCGAAAGATGCAAAGAGTACCAAAGTGAATATGGAGACCACATTAACTTCCAATCAATTGGAGAACGAGAAAGAGAGAAATGAATGTGTTGCAGTCAATTTGGAACAGAGGCCGACAGACGAAACAAATAATAATGAGTATAATAAGACGGTCGTACTACATACAGAAGTGCCTGTTAAGATCGCAAACTCATTAGAATTGTTGGATACTGAAAATTCCAATGATGACCACCAGAGCTCAATTTCGGATATATTTCTGCGTGAAACAGATCAAGCAATCAAATTATCACAGCAACATTCCCTCAATACGTTGACTCCTGTATTTTTGCAACCCCCATTGCCTCCGCTACCGCGCGTAGTATGCCATTCGCATCATCATCAACAACATACAGGCAAACGAAATAGATCACGTTCCAAATTTGGCAGTCGCAAGCGACAAAAATTGAAACATTCCACAGTGTCTTTTGAATTGGATGAAACACTGCCACCAGCCCCACGTAGCGATGTGGTACCAAAATGGAATAACGGTTGGACTTGGGAAGGCGAACCGTTCCAGGGTGCTGTTTTTCTCAATGTAACAATTGACAATGAATTTTAATAATTAAAGCAAATTTTTTATAAGATCTCGTTTTCCCTTCATAGAGCGATGATCCTCTGGTCATACGAACCTGTTATCCTGCGATGCGACATTCGGAAGGCGACATTATACGTACAAGAGATTGCGTGCTCCTAAAAGCCAACGAGGATAATGAATTGCCATATGTGGCTAAAGTGGCACATTTATGGGAAAATCCGGAAGATGGTGTGTAAACACATTATATCAACAAACCCCAATATGAATAACAAAAATTAACTGAAATATGCATTTTAGGTGAAATGATGATGTCTTTGCTATGGTATTATCGTCCAGAACACACTGAACAAGGTCGTCAGCCTAACGATAGTCCCGACGAAGTTTACGCATCTCGTCACCGTGATCACAACTCGGTTGCCTGCATCGAAGATAAATGCTACGTGCTAACATTCAGTGAATACTGCAGGTGCGTTCATTTGAAATTTTTTTCAACTTCTCTATTTGCCAGACTGTACATCCCCTTCTGACTCTCTCTCACTCTCTCTCTCTCTCTCTCTCTCTCGCTGTCTCTCTCTTATTAATTAATCTGAAGGTACATGTGACCTACAAGGCTTCGTGATCGACACTTTTGGTTTAGTTTTATATACCGATCCGAACGGATTTGACTAATATTATCTGTCTGATATGATATGTGACGATGTATGTGTAATAGTTTATCTTCACTATTTGCGTTTTTTCAATGTTCAAGCGATTGTCAGAATTTTAGACAACCTACAACTATATCAATTCATAATTTTACATTAGTTGAGACTATGGAGAATCTGATGGGTATATGGCGGACATTATAATTGTGAACGAAGTGAGAAAAGTTTACAAAGATAGCTGTGCAAATTGTATTGATTCGTAGATTGATATAATTTTTCCAACTGCTAAATGCGGGATTTGCTTAAAGTCTTTATCTAAATTTCAATCTTTTGTCTTACGTTTGAGACCGTCAATATATAACAGCAGATGACAGATAGAGTAAATAATACGATTAAATATTTCAATTATCTTACGGTAAGCAAGCGCCCTCTATAAACGTTATGCCTGACTGTTCCATACAGAACGAAAAATCTGGTATAATCTCATCCATTATAGCGGTAGATGTAAAACTATTACGATTTATAATAATAATCAACGTCAAATGACGATTTTTATATTACAGATATCGTAGGCGATTACGTGCCGCCGAAGAAGACATCGAAGATGTCAACATTGTACCGAAACGCTCCAACTATTATAGTATGCGAACGGTGCCCGATAATACCAATCCAGAATTAGTTATGTTCTGTCGAAGAGCATATGAGTTTCGCACCAAACGTCTTCTAAAAATGCCAAACAAGCAAGATTATTATGTAGTAACGGCGTGAAATTTCCACTTAAAACTCTGCTGTAAACGTAAAACTCAAAATACTAAAGTAAATCACTAGAGAATAGTAACATAAACAAATAAAAAACAATATGTAATAGAAAATCTAAAAAGGAATATAAACAATTGCGGTCACACATAGTAAGAGAAACACATAAATATGTATATATATATATATATATATTTATATATATATATATATACATACATTCATGCATATATACGCCCCATACACATAAATACGTACATACATATATACATACATACATACATACATACATATATACATACATACATACATACATACATATATACATACATACATACATACATACATATATACATAC
>NW_023998414.1:2215317-2224949 GCF_014805625.2 Glossina fuscipes
CATACATACATACATACATATATACATACATACATACATACACACACAACGCAAATATATATATATATAAAATGACAAAATAGAAGTCATGATTTTATAATGTATTTACATTAACACACACATACATACAAACTCATACATAGGTAAAGAAATTGTTGTATACGCAAGTATATGTACGAGACAGCGCGAGTTGAATTTTTTTTCTCTCTTTTAGTTAAGAAAAAACCAAAATTTGTCGGAATATTTCCGATTAAGGAAAACTGGAATTAAGTAATTTTTATTAAGTGAAGACAAAAAAAAAATAATAATAATAATAATAAAAATAAAGAAGAAAAACAATTATAATGTTATTTTTAAAACAATTATTAAGACATAGAAACATTTTCCCTCATGAAGGCAAACTTGATCCTCAAATTATTTCCACATAAAAACAAAAACAAAAATAATGATAATAATTTCTACACATTATTTTTTAAATTTAACTTTTATAAAACAAATTAAAAAAAGCAAAAACAACAAATTATTATTAACAAAATATGAAAAAGAAAAGGAAAAAACACACACAGACAAAGCCATTAGCAGTATCTATGTAGACTTTTATATCAGTACATACAGTCATTCGAAAAAGTCTGCATACAAACGTTAATATATTATTTATTTTTTTTTTTTTTTTAAATTACTTATATTACGTTTTTGAACTCAAATTTGCATAATCTCCAAAAATCAATTTATAAATATTTTTTCGCACGCAAGCTTGCAAATTGTATATATATATATATATATATATGGTGAATGGCGATGTCCATTTAATCATATCCTTCTGTCCGTCTTTGTAACGGTTCATCTATTAAAATTTTAGCTATCACTTTGTCATTTCGTGCGCATTATCCGTTCAGGTTAAGCTCAAAAACGCTCTAAATCCGATCAAGGCATCATCCTCAATTACGAGGAAAAATGCAAAATTATTAATTTGCAAAATGTGAACAATAAAGTAAATAAGATAAGAAAATCGCATAATCATGGAAAAATTGCATTCAAAATATATACAATATACGATATGCAATCGATATATTTAGCTAATTGATCTTCTTTCTATCTATACTTTGCAATCAAAAAAAAGCAACAGACAACAGATTATAGGCTTTTTCTTTATAATTTTTATTAAGTTTTATTTTTTCCTTACATGATTACAAGTGCCCCAAAAAAAATAATATTTTTTAATCATGTAAGACATGGCTTGCAAGACATTTTAATTGAACATCAATTATTTAATCTCAAAGACACCATCAACACACATCGAACATTTGTAAGCAGACTTTTTTTTGAATGACTGCATATAATAAATAAATGGGTTACAATTTGTACATTTAATTTATTTAATTATGTTCTCTTAATTTTAAAAATAATTTCGAAAAAGTTTTCACTTTAAAGAGATTAATTATTCTTAACACAGATCTACTACACAGATCACAGAATTGCGATTTAAAAGGAAAATTTTACTGCAGCTTAAAGCTTAAAGCTCTTAACTTTTTAAGCGATGTTTTCAATTCATTCAATACAACTTAACGTACCATTGCACTTAATAATCGATTCAATACATTTTGTGTAACTTTGCATATAAAAAACAAAAAAAAAATGAAAAAAAAATGAAAGCTAATCCGATATTAATTCTAATTGAACATAATAAGTGCTTTTAGCAAATTGACAAAGTTTTATTTATACATTCGTTGACCTCGTTTCTTTCATTTATTTTTATCAGATTAAATCAAAATTATGCAAAAGTTTATCGATTGGTTACTCTTATGCAGATTTTACTCTTTTTCGCTAACAACTTTAGCTTTCACTATCAGTTTTATATATATATATAGGACATTAATAATGATAAGAGATGCGTTTAGTGTAAACCTAAAACTATTTTCAAGCATTAGATAGGGTCTAGAAATATTAATTGCGTATAAGATAAACGAACAAAGGGAAGGAAAGATATCGTGTAAACATTTAGTAAAATAGGCTAAAGGGTTTCCGTATCATAAGAAAAGCATATATATATGCAATTATATGTTGTTGTAATCCATGTGAAAAGGAAATTGAATTTATTTTTCTACACTACTACACCGTGAACGCAAAATATATATATATGTGTACACATATCTATATATATATGTATGTACATGTAGGTTCAGAATATATGCACTCGCATTTATATATACATTTGTATATATGTGCACATATATATTTTACAATTGTTTGTTAGTGCTCTATAAATAAAAATAGATATATGATGGGTTTGCTCCACGTTAAAAGCTAATAGTGGTAGTTGAAAATTGTCTTAGTAGATTGCAAGCGGTCGCTGTAGAGCGATATAAAAATAAAGGAAGAAAAGAAGGAAAAAAAATTGACATAGATTCCTTACTTATTCCTTTCAAATGTGCACTCAACGGTCAGGAAATATAAAAGGAAAGCTTCCACTTTTGTCTTCATCGACATGGTAATATGAGAAGAAAAGGCTGCAAAAATTCTTCATAATATTTCATAAAATGTAAGAATATCAGTTACGGCGTCGCCAAAGCAAAGAATGTCAATTACATTAGTTTATCCGCTCGATATTTCGTGCTTGAGTGCACATTCAAGAAGCAACGAATATAAGAAAATATGCTCGTTGCTCTTCTCTTATCAATAAAGCTTCATGCTATAAATATATATATATATATCTATATATATATATATATATACATATAACATATATATACATTATATTTAAGAAAGCGTCTCTTTAGAACAAAGAAAAGAAAAGAGGAAAAAAGCAAGTAAGGCAATGGTGTTCGACTGTGACATTAATCTCTTATATCCGTCACACTTATCCTGAAAGAAATGGAAAGAAAATGAAATTTTTGATAATCTATAACTTTGGGGTGAATGTGGGCGAATTTTTTTTTTTTTTTTTTTCATTTTTATATATCTTATTGTTGGCATTTATGTTTTAGCAGATATCTTTATATCTGCGATCTGAAGAATTGCTATCATGGGCAGAACCATATGCTCTAATCGACAAAATCTATTCAAAAATATCTAAATAATATACATAAGATTTACGCAGCATACTTGCGGATATTCCGAATGGGTTGGCCATCTTTCGATAATACGTAGATACGAGAAGAGGTAGATAGTATTATATCCAACTTATAAGCAAGAACAATTATTTACAATCGAATGAACAATCACGAAACTATAGATTATAACTATTTCATATATTCATATATTCCATTTTCTAAAATCCGAAGAAATATTTCTCGGTTTATATGCTATTTAAATCAATCATTCAATCAACAAATCATTCTTCCTTTGAGTGATTCGCCTTTCAAGACCAATACCCCATTGCATTGTATAATAAGAAAACGCTAAAAAAAAAAAAAGTAAAAAAAAAATAAAAATGAAAATGAAAAGAAAGGAATAAGAGAGTTCCAGATACCACATTCGATCATCATTTTTAAACACTGTTGCATTTCTCAGACGATAGCCATTGTATCTAGTAATAGGGACAATGTATGAAAAATATATATTCTATATCATTCGATTACATAAGCGTTGCACGTGTTAGGGACAATTTCATACCATCACTATGCTAACGGCCGGCTTTCCTTAAGGCTAAGTTACGTTAAGTTGGTCTGACTTTATGCTGCTAACACATTTCTTCTTAGAATTATTAGGCGAGCGATTAAGAAAATGAAGCTTTGTCATTTGCAAACAGTACAGTTACTTATACGCACTAATTAAAAAAATGTATATTTACTGCGCCTTCACATGAGGACAGTTTTCGATAAAGTTTCCATAAAACTTAATGTTTCTCTTCAAAATATTTACTACAGATTCTACGGTACAGATTGATTAACACAAATATCTCATAAGTAAAAATGTGATGGTCGCCTTGGGAGTTCAATGTTGTATGCGTAGAAGAACTGCAAAGTGTTCTATTGTATTGTAGAAGGCCTTACGTAACCTTTGCGCAAAGTCGCAGATTAGTAGATGTAGCAGATGTTTGTGGATTATTTTCGTGCCGGCAGATCTGCGAAACATTTGTAGTTTTTGCTTATTCCCAAAATTGATCTATGACCATCAACTACGGATATAATTTCACGTTCTCATCGTCACTTGTATATAGCACTATATATATATATATTTTATATGCCTCGGAGGCAAATTCCGGAATATTATAAAAAGACGGATAAAATAGACAAATTCTTCGATGACATTACACAAACTTCACTTAACAGCTTAAGAGTCCTTCCATCCGAATCAAATTAAAATTGATTTTTGCTTTAGAAAAAAAAAAAAAAAAAAAAAACAAAGAGTTTCCTTTTAATCCTAACTGAACCTTATGAATATGTCTCTTATAAGTAAAATAGGGAACAATATTGTTTATAAAACAACAACTTTTAAAAATAGAACCCTATTAACAAAATCTTACTTGAATTCAATATTTATTATCAAAAAAAAAAGAAAAAAGAAAAAACAATGAAAAAAAAATATTTGTAAATTTAAATTAATTTTTTGTTTTTTTTTTATTGATATTTTTTTTTTATTATTAAATCTACTTTTTAGAAATTATTTTATTCTTTTATATATTAAGAAAAAACATTATCTATCTACAATGCGCAAACACACAATTATGATTAATGGCATTCACACACATACACATACACTCGCGCGCATATATATATATATATATATATATATATATATATATATGTATTTAATGCTTATGTTATAATTATGTTTTAATTTTTTTTTTTTTTTTTTTTTTTCTCAAATATATAAAACATAAATATTATTTAAATTAAGAAATTGAACACAAGAATCATTTGTTGTTGTTTAGTTTTAAAGAATTACTTTTTTTTAGGTTTTCATTTTTAAATAAAACTCAAAAACAATTTATTAATTTTAAAAAACAAGAAGGATTTCTTTTATTTCTTAACTACAATTTTTTCTTTTATATTTTTTATTTAATTTTTTTTATGTTTTTTAATTCCAAAAACAGCAAGCAGACTTGAAGACAAATTTTCGGTGAATTTCAGATCATTAATATACAAAAAAAATTTTCTAAAATTATGTTTGCTTTCCAACAAATACTCATTAAAAATACAATAAGAATATTTATACTTTGCCCGAATCTTTCTTTGTGCAATTTATTGCCGAAACAGCATTGCGCTCGTTTCGGAATCTATTAAATTGAAGCTGGATACGTATATATATATATATATTTCTAATGCCCACGAAAATCTTATCGTGATAATATCGATCAGTCGACCAACGGACATAGCCAATGAGTATAGTCGTCCCAGTAGTATTCATAAATTCATCGCTAATTCCTAGTTTTGAAGACAACACGTACTTGATAAATTCATTCATCATCATCAATTATATCGTTCCCGGTAGCAATATTCTCTTTACTTTTTACACTTATGTTCGTTATAAATCCAGGAAATATAATGATGTGATTTCAAGACATTCAATTGTTCAGTTAACGGAACGATAATACCACAAAATTCATA
Source organism: Glossina fuscipes (assembly GCF_014805625.2). Classification (NCBI taxonomy): domain Eukaryota; kingdom Metazoa; phylum Arthropoda; class Insecta; order Diptera; family Glossinidae; genus Glossina; species Glossina fuscipes. The sequence continues at coordinate 2,220,867 of NW_023998414.1, forward strand.
AGAGAATAAGTGAACAATAAAAATTTTGAAATTTAGAAACATTATTAGTGCATACACCTGCCAAAGTTATAAAAGGTTACAACAAACTTACGATGTAAACGCAACATAAACAAAATATGGCGTCCTAAATGTCTACCTATGCAAAAAGCTAGCGGGCCTTTTACGCAATGAACTCTAGTCCAAGAAGTATACTTGATATATGCCGGCACATGCAAAACACACATTTTTTTCATCTCTTCCTTTACAAAATCAATTAATTGAGGTTATAAAGCAAACGTTAACCGTAACACTAACAAATTAATCCTAAGTAATTTATATTGAAAGCAAAAAAGGGAAAAAAAAAAAAAAAACATAAATGCATACACATACAACCATACACACACACATATATATATATATATACACATACATACAAAGATACATATATGCATTCATATAAATTAAAGTAGATAATGAAATACAAGAATAGAACTCATGTCTTCAAAACTTATCTCTACATTCATATACATTCACATAATATGACACTGAGACTTAACATATACATATGAAAGCATTTAAGATGCGCTCCCACAAGCATAAATGAGAAAAAAATCATAAAAAACAATTAAATAATATATATAGAAATTGTCGATAAAGATCGATTAATAAGTAAGTTAATAGGAACAATAACAATAACAATTATTATTATTATTATTATTATAATTATTATAATTACAATGATCATAATACTGAAAATAATAAAAAATAATAATAAGAGAATTGAATTAAAATTACACTATATGTAGGTTATATGTCTGCATACATTATATGTATAGATTATAATTTTAATTGAATTTTACAATTGTTTTTACAATTTTCATTATTATTATTATTGTTGCAATGATAATAGTAATAATAATAATAATAATATTTGTATTATATATATAAAAATATATATATATATATATATATATATATATGATATAAAAAAGTAATTAATAATAACAGTAAAACAACCTATATATGAAACAATTCAAGGTAACGGCGTACACGCAATTAGTGCCATGTGAACAAAGGGAAAAAAAACTTTTATTCGTATATGTATTGAAGACAAACAACAACAAATTACCTTTACAACAACAACCACACACAGGAAACTCAAATTCAATTAATATATTATTTTAATGGAGCAAATGAACAAAGAGTAAAAAATTGCATAAAAAATAATAATGATAAAACACATAAAACTTAGTGCGAAGATAACAAATAAATAATAAAAAAAAAAAACAAAGAAATTATATTTCTATAAAACGAAACACATAAGTACTTATACATTAGGAATAAATTGAAAAGAGAAACCCAAAAAAAAAAAAAAAAAAAAAAAACAAACAAACAAACAAAAAAAAAAGAAGAAAGAGAACATTTCGATCAGATGATCAGCTAAACATATGTTAGTTAAAGTTTCAAATGCGAGAAAATACACCCGGATTGATAGGACAAAAGTCAAGAACATCTTGTTTTCTATATATAACTGTTCGTTTAACCAGATCGCAACATAGAAAAGTCGATAACAAAGGTGAGAAAGAGAGATGAGAGTTTGGCAAAACGACTCCCCTTTCACTTGTATTAATATTAGCAATGGGCCTCTCAACGTATCGTCATTTTAAGCGCGTTTCTTTAATCGTTAATCGTTTAGAACTTCTTCTTCTTCTTCTCAGTTCACGATTTCATCGAAAACAGTAGAACGGCGAAGATCGTTCATTTGTTCTTGTTTTGTATTCACCCACAAGGACTTAAGATAAATCCACCTTTTATTATGCCCTTGCATTCAGAATTATTTTCTGAATTGATTTAAGCTCGGCCATCTCTCCGTCCTTCCGTCTGTTATCTGTCCATTAACTTTCATTTTCAATCTCCAGGTAACAATATTTGGGACATTTTCGTAACGAAATTCGAATTGAAGTGTGCAGGCACGACCCCTATTAAGTATGAATGAGAAATGGAGAACTATATATGTCGGCATACGAAATTGATGTAAGAAGTATAGTTCGAATGAATTAATTTTTTTCAAACCCCTCCCCTAAAATCGCTCCTACAAAAAATAAGTATAAAATCTATGGCATGAAGATCTAATTTTTAATTGATCCATAATAACTGTTTACATAAAAATTCACTGACCCCTTGTAGGGATATATGTTTATATTGAAGAAATATATAAAATTTCCTGATATTTTATGATGAAAATAAATGAAGAATTGTTTGAGGCAAAGTCATGTAAGGATTTTAATGTTCGACCTTGCCAGCGTTACCAACTATAATCTTTTTTCTTGTTGCCTGTTAATACTCAATGCATTAGAAAATCATTTTTATGCGATCCTGGTAATACCAAGACCTGGTAATGCTAATACCAAACTTTTGATAATTTCTTAGATCCATAAACCTATATACGAACAGATCGTATTCACCTTGAAGTACGATCCACTTTGTTAACTTAAGAATATTTGAGTTAATTTATTGATCCTTACGTCGTTAAGGGTACAAGACGATAAAAATTCAAAAAAAAAGTACAACTAAATCGAGAATCTATATATTTCATGAGTTTTCTATATAGTTCGCTTACTATGTCAGTGGATATGATAAATGTGCTTTTAATATTTTTACACATTCTCCACTATTTCTTGAATTTTCTGTTTCTTAGAAAATTTTATATCTTCATCATCGATATTTTAGTTCATTTTTTTAAAAATTCTAAAAGTTCTCTTCTTTTTTGCAAAGTCTTCTAAAAGCATTCGAATTCTTTTGATTTCCATAAGAATTTTGTTTTCAAAAGTCTTTTAGGCTTGAGAATTTTTCAATTCATGAAACTTGGTAAAGACTTTTTATCTTTGACCGGAACTTGTATATATAGTCTATGGTCTACATTAATTAAACTTCGAAAGTAGGAATTATTCTTTAAAAAACCTAAAAAGCCCCAAATGTAATCGTTTTAGGACTAACGTTTCAAACCTACGATCTAAAGTAAATATAAAAGAGTGTGAATTTTTCCCCAAACATATGATCGCACAGATGGAGTCTCATTTTTACCTCTGCACTTGCTTCAATGGCTTAATCAGACGTCCAGTTGCCTAGAACTATAGGTAAATTAGAGGTGATACTACAGCATCCCTCAGCTTGCACAATAATCCTACAAAAGAGAAGGGACTATTCCAAGACCAAAAATTACAGATATAAAAGTTTTGATGTCATCAAAATCTTTCTCTCTCTGGTCAGACCGAGGCCTACCATGCGTCATTAATTATTTAAGGGCCGCATCCAAGCGATCAGGCGTCACAAATCAGCTAAAACATTTTCATTTAATTTAATTTGGGTTTCCCTCATAGGTTCATATCCTTGTTTTTATATATTTACCACTTCTTCTACCGAGGTTTCTTACAGCGATTAATTATCATTTATCGCAATATGTGCTTCACTTTTAAGCCACTCTCCATTGTAATATGTAGAGCATATCTTCTTGCAGAAGTTTCTGGCGCGATATATGTAAGTGCAAGCTGTCCGTCATGGGATTCTACAAAGCGCCAATTCATGGTCTGTGTTTAATCAATGCACCCAGCCTACCCTACTCGCCAGACCAAGCCAGAGAAACTGATCCCAGTAGATTCATTAGTTTTTATCTATAATGCTCGGCATTACGCGTGTCATTACCTGTGTACATACTCTTGCTTTTGGATTATCCATACATTCTAGATGCCATCCAACTGGTTCCCCTTTGGATTTATTATCAAGCAGCAGATGCACCAGACACTCACTTGGACTTCCTCTGCAATTGAATTCTCAGTGAAGAAGTCTGCAAGCCAACCCCGTCGGCAGACACATGGTCGTTGTTTTATATTCAAGCACGATGCCTACTGCAGACTAGAACTGCGGGTAGTCGCCGGGAAAATGCGTTGCTTTACTCAATCGTCTTAAATAAGCGGGAAATTCTGTATACAAAAATAATTGTTTAATCAACAACTAATTCATCCATCTGGCGATCACGGCGAAATTATTCAATTTTTAAGCTTTGGGGGGGGGGGGGGGGGGGGGGGGGGGGGGGGGGGGGGGGGG
>NW_023998414.1:2225049-2242140 GCF_014805625.2 Glossina fuscipes
CCTGCAAAAAGTCATTCTACAGTGCAGAGTAAAATCGTATTTAATTATCCAAATTTCATCGGTTTAGTTGAACTGAAAAGACGAAGAAGAAATTTTCAATTTTTTAACCGAGTAATTATGACGTCTATCATTTTGACAAAACATAACAACAACTACCCAGAGAATGATTAAGTTTACATAGGTAATCTTCTGATTAGTAGATAGATCAACTCGCTTCCTTGTTTAAGCACTCAAAATGTTTAGATTGCTTCCTATAAAATCGAGCAAAATGCCAGCAGACTGGACTGGAGGAGGTGCCCGGAGCACTAGTTTAAATTAAAGATACAGATGGTAAGAGAAGAGAACAGTTTCGCAGATTCTACCCGGAAAAGGAACAAACTTTTTTTTTTATATATATATTTTATATATATATATATTTATATATATATTTATTTATTTTTTATTTATTTTTTTTTTTATATAATTTATTATTTGCAAAACTAAAAAACCAAAAAAACGAAGGAAAAAAGAAAAAAAAATTAGAGAACAAGAGATCATTTGTTGTGTTTATATAACTTTATATAATCAAATAAATTAAATTAAAATTGTGTTTATATATATGTAATAATTATTAAGAAGTGTTTGATTGACTTCTAGAAATGATAATAAAATGAAAACAGCAGCAATAACAATAATTACAAACACAACAACAACAACAACAACAAAATAATAATAATAATAATAATAATGATAACAATAACAACAAGAACAACCACAAGAACAGTAAGAGAATCAAAAATCAATACATCATTACTGCAATTTATTGAGTATTCTTTGAAGCGCAAGTAACTCTCAACTCCCAATTCATATTAAAACAGACAAATAGAAAGAGAAAGAAAGAGAAAGAAAAAAAAGAGTGAGAGAGAGAGAGAGAGAGAGATAGAGAGGGAGAGATGATGCATGCAAACATGCAAACACACATTAATTATTATTTGCCACTGTTTAAATGTTAAGGCGAAACGATCGAACAACAACCATAGCATATTTACGTACACATATACGTACATACATGTGTAACAACAATAAAAGGTAGCAGAAATCAATAAAGGCATAAACATACATTCATATAACAAAATATGCATGTATGTTTATACATAATATTTAGACATAAAATCAAACCATTGTATGCATTTTATTCAAAAAAGGGTTCATTTTTAGTCAAACAAAAGAATAAACGCTGTTACCCACCCACTAATTTTGATTATGAAACAACATTTATTCACTCTGAAAATGAAAGTTTACTCGATTCAGGATCAAGGATGAAATTTATAGATATTATAATAATTTTAAATGCATATTGTATAATATTGTCTACAAAACAAATTCATCAGTTGACGAATCAATGTTGTCTTAACGAAAATTTCATAAAAAAAAATATACAACGTACGGCACATGCTCGATACTCAGGATCTCATCTCTCTCACAATCAAGAGACTTTACTGTACTGTGCACTGCGTAAGCCGGCCATTAATTCCTATTCCTCTATACTCACGTACTCTCTGAACGTATTTTCTAAGCCGTAAAAGAATACGCGCATGGACACGCACATGCAACTTCGTCTTTTAGAAGCAAACTTCCAATTATGAAGCAAATTGAACTCTTCACTTTTATTTAAATTTGAAAAAAAAAAAAAAAAAAATGTACCAGAGAGTGTTCAAGAACTTAGTTTATTCGGCACCCATGCAAAAATTAAGAAAGCGAAGCAACTCTTCCAGCGTTAATTAGTATTTCACGGCGTTAATAATTCTTAATCTTTCGCTAGACTACGCCGGTATATACGAAGATAGATAGATTGTGATATGGGTTTAGCATGGGTACCTCCTGCCAGTGATGGCTTAACCCCACGTTGGCCCAAAGTGCACAGGTTATTTAAGCGTAACCTACGCCCTTCAGCGAGTTAGACAATCCCTATAAACTAGGGGGTCTAAACAACTCTGGAGTCCAGATTGTTTATTGTGTATGGCTCAATAAACCCACTCTGGTCAGTGTTGTCGGGCCTATCCTCACCTCGATTTTTTTCCACTTTGGCATGGAAAAGTGAAACCCGCAGCCACCACGAATACTCCCCGAAGGTCCGTACCCAAGCAGTCAGAGCTCACATATTGATGAACTGCTGCGTTCGAAAGGGATAGGCTTGTTCCACCCGCAGGCATACGTGAACATTTCACATAAAAGCAAAAGGGTTACAAATGCCCTACCGTCATATCCCCTATTTTATTTATTTTATATAATTTACAGTGTAATTTCGTAGGCAAACGGGTAAGAAAAGCCACGAATAGAGATAGAAAAAACTGCCTTTTCTGCTTTGCTGCTAATTGGTGCAATAACTGCGTAACTGGCGTGAATGTGTAACTCTCGCTGCCATTTGTGTCGCCTCATTATGAACGTAAGTGTAATCATGCCGTGAAGGTCGGCATTAAGGTGTAACTTTTGTTTCATTTCTCGGCCAATGTTTTGCTTAAACGCGCCAGTTCGGATGCTTCTTCAGCATTAAGCTAACAATAAAGGGGAATAGAATGAATCACTAAATGTCTACAGGTTTTATGCATTTCAACCCATTATCAATATCGCGGCCACGTCTATTCACTTTAAATATTAATTTGATAATGCGTGTTTGGAATCGATCTTATCTTGGAAAGACTGCATTTTCCATTCAAAATCGTAACCTTTCGCTAATTTTACCAGCTGACTACTCGCTTTCATGAACGAGGTTTCAATTCTTATCAGTGAAGAGGAATTCACGCAAAACGTTGAAGGTCTTCTCATACGCACCATAGAAGTAAGAATGATGCTAATGTATTACAAAAGGTTTATACAGTAGAGATTTTCTTGATCAACGTAAGTATCCGAGTTCATGTTGATCTATATACCCGTTAATGCGACACTTCCTCTTTCTGTTGGCTTGCTGTAGGCAAAACACTATACCTAATGATTTTAATTTAAAACTTCGTACCGATACCTATATCTCGGAAGCATGAAAATTATAATTCATTTTGCCATTCAACCTGCATATCGTCATTTTGAAGATATTTTGACTACATTTAAAACACTGTCGCATCTTGGTCCAACGAAAAGCATTATCAAAAGTGAGTTGAATAAAACCGTTTTTACGATTACTCTTCTTTTAAAGCAATCTTCATATAAAACAAATTGCAATATTTTTTTAAATACCTCTCTCTCTCTCTCTCTCTCTCTTGCGATAAACGCGACCAAACAAAAACCTATTGCTTTTCTCTCATATAAAAAAAAAAAAAGTATAGAATTGGTTCGAATAGAACGATTTTTTCCTTCATTCTCGCCCCTTAATATTAATGTTCGTACAAAAAATATTCTTTTATATGATAACGAAGGATAATTTTTGATAGGTAGCCGGTTGACCCTATGTCTATAATGTGTTTACTTGTCGCACGCAACATGGAAGAATGGAGGTATACTTATTTTGTGATAACCAAAAAGGAAGATTTAGAGACCCTATGAAGTGTGTACTATGTATATTCTTGAATCAATCGAGTCGTATCTGTCCATCTGTGTGCCTGTGCGTCTGTATTAAGATTGGTTGTTGACACTGCTCTCCTGTTCGCAAAAATTCAAATATTAAGAATATATAAAGATTCTTGCACGCAGATTACTATTGAGAATCAAGGTCAAATCGATCAAATCGATCAAATCGATCAAAGGAGGCATACACAGTGAAGCTAAGCCAAACTAAAATCACCTCTATTTCTATAAGTGAAACACTACTTTTGCTTACCTTTTTTGACGTACTCATAACGTAAACAAGACGGTTGAGAATGTTGAGAATTATTCTACACATTCTACATTTCGCACCTGAAGATAAACTGTCTTTATTCCGAAAAAATTAACCACACCCATTTATTATATTAAACAAATATGTGATGGTTAAAGCAAAACAAACATTCATCATGCATCAACGCATAGATATATTATTCCAAAAATGGAAATAGACTATCACCCAGATCCTGTCTAGCTTACTAATCTAGTAATGACGTAACGCACAAACATATATAATATGGTAAAAGGAAAAATCGAAAAAAAAAAAAACATTATTACAATTAATATATTACTCATTATGTAATAATACATTCTCTTCAGTTATTACTTATTCACTCTATTGTGTCATGTGTAAGATAGAGGTTAGTTAACATACATCACATAAAACATAATAAGAAAAGAAAAAACGATATAATAATTGAAATATAAACATGCTTAGGAACATGCAAGAACATATTATAAAAAAGCTCGGTCAATCAGATTGATTTCCGTTTACCGTTTGTGATTCCTATCATAAGTCTGTCCGTCCGCCAAGTCTGCCTTCCCATTGTGCATTTGTGAAAACATTTCTTCTCTTCCTACTAAGCAATTAACGCATCAAGGACTTATTCTATTTTACCTTTCCATTCATTACACCTGCTCGACAATGTTGTTCGTTCATATTGTTTTATTATATTCTATATATGACAATAATTTTTTCTATTTTCTTTTTTTTTTTTTTTTTTTTGATCTTTTGATTTTAAGAATATTTACTTATTTTGATATTCTGAATGATATAAGTTGGCCCGCTGATGTGCTCATATCCGTTTATTTAAATTTCTTGCACATGCCTTCTTTGTGTATATGGCCGTCCACCATGCATTCCTTAGCGCAACAACACAGCTCCCCATTTTCTTCATGTCGCGACCTCCCTTTTAGGCAATAGCTCAATTATTAGCACAGTTACATGAGCCCAGCATACTTAAGCAATGATTTTTTTGCATTCTTTGTAAAGTAAATATGCAAAATACGTACTTGTTTCTCTTTTCATATTCTGTGTTTTCTAAAAGTTTTCATTTTGTTTTTGCTTTTCCGCTTGCACGTTCGTCTGCCTTACGCATGTTACCTTTCATTCCGTTTTTATGCTTTTTTTAAGTATGTTGTCATTCATTTAATGAATCTCCACATTATAGTCCACTTAAAATTGCTATCAAGTATAGAAATTCGGGGTAATTTTTGTGTCCAAAAAAAAAAAAAAAGGCCCAGATTTTATGTTTTCGGTTGAATTCAACAATTTGCAAATGTTACACTAATTGTTTTCATGGATTTGTTAAACAATTATAAAGCTATAGGCGTATTCCATACCGAAATACATACATTTCATCTGCAAAAACGGAATTACAACATAAGTGAGTATACAAATCAGCTAAATGGTTGCTAATGTAATCCTCTTGCTTCCTAAACTCGTACATTATGAGCTTGGCGGTGCATATTCAAAGAATCATCGAAAGATTTCAGATGCAATTCTCTAAGGCATTCTCATATCTAGCAGTACGTATATGTAAAAGATCGTTCGGCTGATGACGGTGAGCCACACGCGGTATTAACATGAAAGGATTTCTATTCGATCAAGAGAAGTGCAGTCGTTCAGTTAAGAGCCTTGGGGATCGATTTTGATTTTGACCAACCTGAATTGTAGATAATCGGGAAATGAGATGATTCTAAGAAAGCGTAAATGAAGGAGGAAATATGACCTCCAAGTTTAACATTACAAACAAAACATGTTTACACGGTTAATAATACTCTGAAGCCTCTCTAAGTTTCACCTTGGGCACCCAAAAAAAAGACTTTAATACATTGCATCATAAGGAGGGAATGTGCGACGTTATATTTAATCGTTAGAAGCAGATATAGATCTAGATTATACAGTATTCGGATTAGAGACATGGCTAGTGTGTGGGACCAAAGTCAAATTTGCGGTCAAGAATGTCGCCAAGACGTTGCCTTAAATGTACAAGACCAATATGATACCCAGATATTTTTGGTAATAAGGCTGAATGATCGTTCCAGCAGGGGAAGGCTTTAGTCTTGCTGGAGTTAATGCAAAGCATATTATCTATCATCCAGGAGTTAAGAATGGCTAAAGACTCGTTAATAGACAGATCGCGTGTCATAGGCCGGTGTATTGAAAATGTCCGATATAAGAAAGAGAATGTGAAAAGTGTTAGGAAATATAAGTTAATTTACAAGTTTCGGCCTTACATATATTGATATACGTCCAACGTAAAACGAAGGAAAAGCAAAACACAGGGAAATGCTATGTATTTACCAACTTATAGAATGCAGCTTACATTACGGCGTATACTTGCATGCACTAAAAAAAAAAAAAAATATATATAAATAAATAAAAACAAAAATTCCTTGACGTCATCAGTAAACACTACAGAAACTAAAAAATGCTTATTTTGGCATTGCAAACACAATGCCATGCATGGAAATTCCCATTAGAATGGGTGCAACTAAAGGTGTGGCAAGAAATTTGTATTTATACCGCTTGAAAAACCGCAAAATCTAAGCATAGATACAAGACAATGAAAGAGACAAAAAAGCTGTATAAGAGACAGCGAAATATATAGATGGTCCGACATTTTGATTAGGAATTCAGAGTAGGAAACATATTACGAATATATATTGTGTTTCTGTTATGAACAACAGCGAAAACGCTGTCATTTGAAGGCTTGCCCTTTCATTTTACTTAAATAATAAAAAAATATACGGTCACAGATTCCAGAATACAATACAATTCTGTATTTTTATGTTAATATAATCTATGGTAATCAAATAAATCCGTATGTATATATATGTGCAGCAAATATAATTTGCTTTCTTTTCATCATTTATATTGAAGAATTGAAGGATTCTGAACTCTATGTTCGCCAAATGCTTTGAAAAGTCTCAACGAAAATTTTCATATCAAGAAATATGAAGAAATTTTTTTACTATTAAAAGAAATTATTTTGTAGTTTTATATTGATCTTTATCGAATTTACTTATTTAATTTATATATTTATTAATTTTATTTGCTGCTTAACACAACATAAGACCTGCTTTATCCAATTTTCCATATCATAGATGAGTTATTCTACACGGCATCTATTCACATTCTATTATTATTATATTATTTATATTGCACAATTAAACAATTAAATAAATGAATGAAATATTAAAATAATCGTAGCTTAAGCAATTTGAGCTGATTTTTAATTTTTCAATTAGTGCACTGTAAACAAATATTCTGTCGAGGCAAGAATTTCTAGTAAGTGACGTCGATGCTCGCATCTATTGATTTCGTTGTCTCTGGCGCAGACAAACTTCGGACTCTTACTCTCTCTCTCTCTCTCTCTCTCTCTCTCTCTCTCTCTCTCTCTCTTACTCTTTTTATAAATCTTTGAATAGCACAGTTAATGATAATCCGTTGCAACAGCAGGATCGATGAGAGAAGTAATGCGAGAATCGAACAGACAAATTCCCCCAATCCCACCTTTCCCTCAATATCCTACGTACGCGAATATCGCAACCGTAAACAATGAAAACTTTACAACCGTAGAAAAGCATTAGGCAGGAGCTGGCAATTTCCTTCATTCGCCGTGATCATCCTCCAACATACAGCTATATAAGTTTTAACTAAAGTGTTCCTCTATAGTGTTTTTACTTGTTGTTTCTAAAAGTTCCGGTTCTATGTATACGAGTTGCAGAATTTACGTTTGCTAAATGAAAGAGATTAACACAACTTTCAGAATTTGATTTGAAATTGAATCATGATACGATTTAAAGTTTAAACACAAAAAACACAACTGCTTTCCTATCGACAAAACAAATAATTAAAAGCCTAAATTTAATTTCTAACAGACGTCACAGTTTCAAAACTAAAAGAAGCATTTAAAAAGCTCTTAAGGCAACTGATGAATGGGAACATCTGTTTAACAGCTACTTTAAGACTTTTTTTAATCATTTCATATTGGGGCACAGCTCAAGCTCCGAGCCAAAATAAAGATTTTTCGTCCCGAAGACAAATCATAGAAAAGGAGTTTTGCGAAACTATGGTCATACTCTGAAACATTCTTAACTGTGTATAATATTTTGAGTGGATTTTCGATAATACGACGTACGAGAACTATAACTGAGCTTAGCCAATTCATGCCGTAAATGTTCTTCGTAGAGACTGCTTTGTTTTATTGTTTCGTTTATTTTTCTTTTGTTTGCGACGTGAATATGTTTGTGGAATTATATAATTTTGGACACAAGTCCAGAGGGATTTTGAACACAAGTCGAAGGAAATTTTAGACATAAATCAAGCATAATTGGGATAGGGCAACGAACACACTAGAAGTTATCATACTTCGGCACTAGCACCAACTAAGCAATACAGAATGTTGTAGAGAGCATTTGGTTTGTATGGATAATGGATAATGCAACATAGTCGAAAACTACAACTTCATCAATGATCATTGTGTTTGCTAATGTGAAATTGGATTACTTCAGTTTTCACTGCAACCTCATAGAAATTGTATGAATAAGAAGTTCAGAGTTCCCCTGATTATGAAATCAAATAATTTCTGATTGATTTTCAAAATTTCTGTTTGTTATTAGCGAAATGCAAAGCGTTATTGCCGTAACATTGGATTTTACCTTTTTAGTTTTCTTTTTACATATATGTAGAGACTACTGTTGGCTACTGCAATATATTGATTTATAATATTACATAAAAATTTTTACTTATGGCAACGCTGACAATAGGATGACGCATTTGACGAAGAAAAATATAATTCAAAAGAAAGAAAAGATCTGTAGTTTAATACGAACATTAAATTATTTCCCTTAATTAATTAAAAACATGTCAAGTGATGCAGTATAGGAACAAATATTGACTATTTTAAATCACAAGTTCTTGAAAAATCAAAGCAGCGAGAACAAAATTGATAGCTGAAGTGAAATTGATTATCAAATTTATATAGAGGAGGGAGTGAAGTGAAGTGATGTAAATCATCAGCCGTAGAAGTGAGCGAAAGAATTGTTTGTCTGCGGATGATAAAGTGTTTGTGACAAAGCTTAGAAAAGAGACGAGCTGTAATCATTACATGGAAAGCAAATCGAATGCATAACAAGCTTACGTTCACATCAGTTATACGAAAAGGAAATTTCGACAGATTAACTGCTGCCAGCTGTCGATTTAATATTTTTCTTCTATACATATGAAAGCCTTCCAAAACGTGCAAGTTTCTTCCAGTATATCTAGTAATAAGTACTTTGGAGTCGTTGCATTTACTCGACAATTACTCTATTGGTCCGTTTAATAAACGAAATTTAGATAACCGCCCATTAGATGCCCTGCAGAAAAAATGAACAAATGATATGCTTATCAATGCAACTTACTAGCCTAAAAGAGCTGTAGCTGCACTTAATCGGCTTGGATTCTTTTTTTGGTTTTCTTTTTGTTTTTGTGGATGTATGTTAATTTTTGATTATTTAAGTTGCTGAAAACAATAAAAATAAACACAATTTTCGTGTTGCGAACGCACAGTTATCAAAAAAAAACCAAGGAAGTTCCACGCTCTTTCTCTTCCTCCTAAGATTACGCTCTCTTCTCTTAATAAGTGCACGTTACAGTTTGCAAGACATCAAGAAAAAAACTGTCTTCACTGTTACGCAGCAGAGAAAAAATTTTAATATATTATCATGGCGCGGGGTTTCGATCATTTATTTAAGCTTTTAATCATCGGCGACAGTGGTAAGTTTTTAAAACGTTTACATGCTCTCACATTGTCACTTTTGCATAAAAGTATCTCTGGACAGCTATTCTCATCTGGGGTGTATATTAAATGCATTCGTAACTCCCAGTCCTACATATTAAGAACCCTTAGACCCGATATTGTTGGTTTTTATCTGCATCCTTTAAAAGTTAACAATAACCATATTCTGTATAACGTAGATTACCGTAGATTTATTCTTATTTGTTTTTAATAATGACATTTCGACACGAAGTAAAAAATATATATTGTCGAATATGAATGTGATGTAACATACGCGTTAGTTTATTATGCGCATCGCAGTATTTCCAAATGTTCAACACAGGCGTCCGCCGCTTAACATTCCCACCGTGATGTACTGAAATCGTATTACACGAAACTTTTTTACTTTTTTTTTATTAAAACTAAAACCTATCGAGTAGATATAATATAAGTCAAAAAAAGTGTATCATATTGTATCGAAACCAAGTCTTAAGGTCTAAAATTTTATGATGAAAACTAACTATGAAATTCCATCCCAAATATACATATGAATACATATGAATGAAAACGCAAGTCAACTTTAAATTGTCATAAAAAAAACAAAAAACATATGAAATGAAAACGTTTTTTTATTATTTTCATAAAAACTACAGCTGATGATGTATTTATGTTTTTCTCAAAGTTGCTTGAATTAACATATATTCGATTTTTTGAAATAGTGTCGTATCGAAAACTTGTTACAATATTTGCAAATTTTGCTGCGTGCTTTATAATTACTGCGGTAAGCGGGGAAAGTCTGCATATAATAATACAATTTAGTATTTGGTATTTTTCTTTCAGTCTGAAGCACTTGAACCTAAAACAATTGATGACAAATAATCCGGGCAGAGTTTTGAATGCAACAGACAAACAGGTAGACTAACCTAAATGGGCGTAACGCTAATAAAGAATATAAACATTTTCCAGAATCCCCGCTGAGCATATTTAAATGCTACAAACATTTGACAGACATTATCTACTCCTATCTAAATAAGTAAATGTAAATAGATTTTTGTGAATTCAGGTCTTCCATGACGGTCCAGCGTGATTATGTTTTCAACCGCAGTTAAGAATGAAACCGATATTTATGCAACGTTAGTTTTAAATCTGAATAGAAATTATCGCGTAGGATATGTTTGGGTATGACTTAAGGCCATCAAAAGCTCGTCAAGAAGAGAGAGAAGGAAATTTTGCAATTAACCCATGAATAGTTTATTATTTATTTCATATAACTATTTCTATATTGTGTACTTGACGTGTGTGTTCATTTGATAGGTGTTGGAAAGTCGTCATTATTAATTCGTTTCTCGGACGACACATTCTCGGGCAGTTACATAACCACAATTGGGGTGGATTTTAAAATACGCACTGTGGTAATCGATGGTATGCGAGTTAAGTTACAGATCTGGGACACGGCAGGTCAAGAACGTTTTCGTACAATTACAAGCACTTATTATCGTGGTACACACGGTGTCATCATTGTTTATGATGTTACGAATGGTGAATCCTTTGCCAATGTGAGACGATGGTTGGACGAAATACAGAACAATTGTGATGTAGTGAATAAAGTGTTGGGTAATATATTTAATAATTTTAATTAAATATTATATACATAATTAATATGTTTAATATGTTTGCGCATGTGTGCTTTTCTTTTACTTAGTGGGTAATAAAAATGACGATCCCGATCGGAAAGTTGTAATTACCGAGGATGCCCAACGTTTTGCTCGTCAAATGGATATCGAGCTGTTCGAAACATCTGCCAAAGATAATGTTAACGTTGAGGAAATGTTCCTGTCGATCACACGACAAGTCCTCCAGCACAAGTTGCGTAATGCACAAAACGAGCAACAAAAAGATACAATAAACCTCAAACATCAAAAAAATAAACGAAAGAGCAAATGCTGCAGTTGAAACAGCAATGAACAGCATTCCTTGCATCACTATATCTATTCGTTATCATAATCATCGTGCTCATTGATCACTTTCAGTTAGCAATAATAGACAACAAATGCAAATGCGTACTGTATAAAAACTTATTGTATAAAATGAATAAGAAAGACCAAATTAAGGAAGAACGAAAGAAAGCAAAAAACATCGTATTTTGTAATTTTTTTTTTTTTTTTTTTTTTTTTTTTTGGCTCTCTCTCTATATACATATATATATATATATATATGTATAATATTACAGTAGACTGATACATTGGCTCATAATTTGCACGTATTTCCTTTAGGTTCACATATACAAATTATAGTTCGGCAATTGAAATTTTTTGAAGTTGATATGAAAAAACTGAATGCCACTGCAAAGTAATGGTTTTTCTTTCAGCACAGTGAAAATGTAAAAATGTTTTAATCAATGTATATCTAAAATCCTTAATGGTTAAAAAAAAAAAAAAAGAAGAAAAAAACTACATATTTTATAAAATTTCTTGCATTTTGTATTTAAGAAAAATAAATAGATACTGCAGGCAACTATCCCTTGTGAGAAATATATCTTTGCAATCGAAGGCAAACGTCTATGAATTTTTACACACTACACGTATAATTTATTGTTATTGAATATGCGACGCATTAAAACGATTCCCCAACCAAACCAAATGATATTTTAGAATACATTGTAATGAAGAAGAAGAAGAAGAAGAAAAAGAAGACAAATATTTTGAAGAATCCACTGAAATATTGCAGTACTTAAATTATACGGTTTCAGGGAGTCCTCATAAAATCTGCTCCGAAAATATTAAATTGTCTTATCAGCCATCAAATATATGTTGTTTTTAACGAACAGTAAACCATGCAATGCATTGAGGCACAGCGAGCGTCTTCTATTGATTGATAAAGGAAGGCGATGGGTTTAGAATTCTAATAGCTTGTAATATGCACCAATTGCCGCGATGATATAAGTCGGATGCTGGAAATGCAATCATACATCTTCTACTATCGGTTTGCAGAAAAACGAAATTGCAAATACAAACAAAAGCAGCTTCAATGTGTGAATAGGAACTTGTCTCACAAACAACGAAATTAGAAAAACAGATCAATATAAAATAAGCAAATTTTCGATTCCTGTTTTCTTGATTTAACGAAAGCAAAACCTTAAGATAGACTGATTCTGCTTGGTATATTTATTAGTCATCTATAAACGTATATCAAATGATACTTCTATTTATTTCGTAGCAATAAAAAAACTATTCATCAATCAAAATGAATGCGAAAGGTGGGTTTCAAAAACTCCTTTCATCTTTACGAAAATGTATGAAAATAAGGATGACAATGATCTAACGTACTTTGCATTACGTAATTTTTTGTAAATTTAGTTGAGCTCCACAACAAACCAATGAAATGTCGTGATTTTTCTCCCGACAATTGTAGTACTAATGATTCAAGTTGAGACCCAGTAGAGAGAAAAAAAAAAAAGGCAAAGTAGCAAAGTATAATTACCTAACAATAAAAATTATTAAATTCAGCTAAGAGATAATAAATTTTAACTTTCCAAATTTATAAGAGAGCAATAATCAATTTGGGTTAAATCTTGTAACGAGCATCACGTGTGATTTATTGTTTTAATACTGAAAAAGAAAATAGTTTCCACAAAAAATTAGTCGACAGACGATGTAAACAAAAATATGATATTCTATAAGTTCGTTGT
Source organism: Glossina fuscipes (assembly GCF_014805625.2). Classification (NCBI taxonomy): domain Eukaryota; kingdom Metazoa; phylum Arthropoda; class Insecta; order Diptera; family Glossinidae; genus Glossina; species Glossina fuscipes. The sequence continues at coordinate 2,238,337 of NW_023998414.1, forward strand.
AGCATTTAAAGCAGCATTGTTTGTAACATTGTATGCCATTAGATGTAGGCACGTATCTGAAAGTTAACTTTCGTTCGCAATCAAGCCGATAATTGATCAACGTTTTGGTTGATCAATGATTACATAAGACTTTCAAGTCAACTTTCTTGCTATCATCTATGTGTAAATGAAAATATATAAAAAAGGAAATTTAGCTGGAAAATAACCAAATCGTTTATGAAATTATTAAACAAAATCGGACCTAAAATAGATTCTTGTGGAACACCAGTTCAAGTACAAAACAAATACTGCCCACCTTAACAAACTAAGAACGATTACGATTAGGTAAGATTTACTTTTTCATCTTCACCGCTAGAACTGGAGCCGAAATAAAACTTTAACTTTCCCAAATATAAGCTACGATTTGCAATAGCCAAACCCTTGGGCAGATTAATTATAACTAAAATTGGTAAAATGGCCATTGTCAGAATATCTAGGAGCTACTTCGAGTATCATTTTTAGATTCTACAAAAGATTCATTTAAAGTGTCGCGATTGGCAGTACATTTGGATGGATTTTCCAACATATTTGTAAATAAAAAATTTTCTATTATGACTTCTTCTTCGAAAGAAGGAGGAGGAGCATTTTTAAGGGTCCGATCCGATCTAAAACACATCGGCTTACCAAATTTCATCATAATATCTCAAAACTATGACCTATAGGTTAAATACAAAAATACCTAAGCAGAGGAACAGACAAGCTTAAAACATGCGGGTATGTGTTAAGTACTTTTGGATATTACATATGCTCATGCAATCTTAGTATAAGTCTTACGATAAATAGTGTCGGGCTTAAAAGGCAATGAATCCGATCTACCGATTCAATTCAGAAACTATGGACTTATGAAAGTCACCTAACTATAATATTATAAAGAAAAATTATTTATTTCAACAATATATATATATATATATATATATATGTGTGTTTATGAATCTAATTCCTTAGTCTAAATTTTGTTAGAATATATTTTCATATTCGTCGCGCTCTTTAATGGCAACTATCATAGGATAGAAGCAACGATGTCAGTTAACCTGCTTACTATCCCCGTAAACTAAGCTTTGAAAGATAAGTGAATGTAAACATTACCCTCCGCAAGGCAAATAAAATTCAGAATTCATTAAGTTTTCGTTCTTTTTCACATATATGACTTTTAACAACAAAAGAGCATTTCTTTGTAAGAATATATATATATAAATAAAATCACGAGTAAGCAAAAGATATTAAGAAAATCAGCCGCAAAAGTTACAAAAACTGCATTGTGTGTAGATGTGTAAGAATAAAGTTAAAAAGAAATTTGAATATTAGTTATTAACAAAATTTATGGCATAAAACATTAATGGCATCAACGACTGTCGCTGTTGACTTATTTACATGCGGCACATGAAGTATATTTTGCGACCGGTTGAGTTCGAGCTTGACGACAAGAGATCAAGGCATCGCCACTATAACCAGGCGGACATTTGCAAACGGCCAAATGAGCTTTAGGCTCACAGGTGGCACCGGACGCGCATTTACCAATGCAAGGATTTACGCATTGGTAGTTAATGCAGGCTTTATGACCGGGGCATTCGCTATTGCTTGTACATTCACCCTGCAAAACGAGAATAATTTGCGTTATTTATTGAATGCATTAAGGAAGAAGATGATTGGCAAATTATTATTAACGACTTACTCGAAGGCAATGAGTTAAAGCATTGCCGGTATAACCGGGCAAGCAATTGCAAACGGGGCGCTCACGTCCAGTATTATCGTGACCGGGAATGCAAATAGCATTGGTGCCGCAAGGATTTGGCTCACATAAATCTTCTTTGGTGAATGGACGGCAGCGGATAAACGGATCGCCCGTCATATCACGGGGACAGCTGCACACAGGTGTTAAACCGCGCAAACGACAATCGGCACCAATACCGCAAGCTCCTTCGCAGGTATTTTTGCAGATACCATAAAAACACGCGGGCCGATTAGATGGACAATCCGAATCACCATAACACTCTGGACGACATTCGGTATAAGGACTACCGATGTAACCTTTCGGACATTCGCATATCGCCCGATGGTTAGCTACACTATTGCATGTGGCACCCGTACCGCATTGCTGACAAGCGGGCACACACTTAAAATTGCTGCACATATCACGGGCAGTGCAATCGCCATCATGATCACATTCATGACGGCATCCGGTCAAAGGATTACCGATATAACCGTGTAAACAAGAACATGTCGGAACACTATTAACTATTTCACATTTAGTATTCGTTCCGCAAGGACTAGGATGACATTGTTCCTCTAAAAAAGTTTAATAAAAATTACATTACTTTACTGTTTATCTATAGTATAGTATAGTATAGTATAGTATAGTATTTTCAGGCTGGAATTTTTTTTTTTTTTTTTTTTTTAAATAAATAAAATAACTCTTGTTCTTCTTCCTCCTATTGAATATTTAGCGAGTCAATAACAAGTGATTCGCCGGCGGGGCACAGCTAAAGCAGGTAATTTATTTACATTATAGGTTAACATTAGATACTTTTCTTTATTGGTTGATGCTAGTAAATGCTTCCGCAACTCGCAAGTGTTGCTCCTGTGCATTATATGTATATACTTTTATTTATTTTCCTTTTTTAGTAAATTTTTAATAAAAATTATTTATTTATTTATAATATTTTGATTGATTTTTTGTATCGCTGTCACTATATTTTTCTTGACTTCATTTCTTTTATACTCATCACCGAAGGATAGGGCGTGTATTCATTTTCTCAAAAAGTTTACACCGCCCACAAGGACACGTCGGCGACCCCGAAAAGTATATGCATTCTTGATCAGCATCAAATACTAAATCGATTTAGGCAAGTCCGTCTGTCCGTCTGTTGCGAATATCCTCATGACCGCAAATATATGAAGCTATCGACTTTGAATTTAGTAAATACATTGGAAATTCTTGCACGCAGGTTGGTATTGAAAATGGACTAAGCTTCATAACCCGATAAAATATAGAAATTCTTTTTATGGGTAAGTATGATGGGTATAAAAGATTCGATCCCAACGGAATTAAATTTTCTTATTTGTTTCACTTTTTTTTTTTTTCAAACAAAAAGTGGATGTTTGTATAGCGTATTAGAAAGTAATAGTAGACGATAGGAATATAATGTCGTCAACGAGTAACAATGGTTAGCTGTGTGAAAAGAAGATTTGGAACATAACCGTTATATTTTATGCGTTTAAGTTGTGTGCGTTGAAAAATTAAAAAAATTGTTATATAAGCGGGCGAATTATGTGAAAGAAGTAGCTCTAGGATAGTGAGGCTGGAAAAACCACGCGAGCACAGTCTGCGAAGTATTGTTTGGTGAATAGATGGAACGACATGTGTACGAGGTACTAACTATTACGCTGACTTTGTATAAATGATTGTTGAATCTGATCGCGACCAAGATTGAAAAGACTGAACCATGACCGAAAGAGTTGTATGTAAAGTAGTTAAGAAATTTCTTATCATCAGGACTTGGCGATGGTGGATGGAATTATTATTTTATTAGGTGTCGGCTAAGCTATTACAAGCTGTAATGAATGTTACTAAACTAAAGTTAAAGCAGTAAAAGTAGAGTCAACAATTTTAACCGAAAAACATGCAAATCGGCCTAGACCGGCCATTAAACGCACTCGGATACTTTACATAGTACAATTGTTGACCGATTATAAAATATATAGAAAAAATTTTACTTTCTATTATTATTATTATTATTATTATTATTATTATTATTATTATTATTA
>NW_023998414.1:2242150-2276192 GCF_014805625.2 Glossina fuscipes
TATTATTATTATTATTATTATTATTATTATTATTATTATTATTATTATTATAAATTTAGTCAGAGAATAAATTCTAAGACTAAGAGTCTTAAAGCACTAGCATCTAAGGCTTTCCGGTTTAGTAAAAACTCTATCGCAGTTGAGATTTGAACCCACAACCATTGAGTTGCTAGTCGCCACTCGCTTATATTATGAGAAGAGTTTCGAGCAACAGATCAATCAACGCAGGCCAAGCTGCTCATAGTCAGTTTTATTTGGCAAAACAATATTTGATTATTGCAAAACTTTTTTCAAAGAACATTTTATATGCGAAGAGATTTAAAGACTGGTTCCATCACTTCAAAAGTTTTCCACCCGCATTTAGTGTATCAAAATTAATACTTTGCAGCGATTTGCTGGAGAATTTTGCCTCATATAAAAAATCTTTTCACAAAAGCACTCTGTTCCAATTCATTTTTCAACATCGTTTGGTCTTTGGTCGCCAAAACGTGTCAGTAATTGTCATATTTTATCGAAATTTTTCAACTGGCAACTATCAGATCAGAACGAATACGTGGACAGGCATCAGACATATAGACAATCTTATAAATCTTATTTCAAAAAATGATTTTGAATCCATCGATGTCATGAAAGTTCTGTCTATTTCAAGTCTTTCTCGAATGTGACATACATTCTCACAAGTTTAGTGCTCAATTTTAATCACAAGCACTTTCGATTATGATAGTCTACGAAAAAGATTGATTGCATCCTACGAAGTCAAGTTTTTCAAAATGTTTTCACGTAATTCGTATTCGCTAAGATAAGAATTGCATAGCTTATGAACTAATGCTCTTGAAGAGGAATATGAATGAAAGATGCACAAACCGAAGGGGTTAAAACATCATTAAAATTCATAAGAAATATTGAAACAATTTTCGATCATGTTTCCTTATAAAAAGTTTTCGTAAAACGTAAGCGTATTATACGTCGCGTATTTAACAAGAAGAAATATTTTAATCAAAATGATGGACTCATATACAAATTAGTGAAGGTGAACGAGTTTCAATTACAAAAAAAAAAAAAAAAATTTATAGAATACGTTTTACACAATACATCGATGAATAATACCGCCAGTCCGCATAGTGAAGTCTATATTATTGCAAAACAATGTATGCATATATATGTATGTATGTATATATATATGCTGTTGCGTTTCCTTAAAAGTAAATTGTTGTTGCCAAAACAAGCTCATGCACAAAATGTGGGTTGACTGTTGCGATCATTCTTGATCGTTGTACACAAGTAGCCAGCCAGCCAGCCAGCCAGCCACCAAATGTGGGTAATCATTGCGGTTATCGTGGTGTAATCATCAATGTTTAAATCGTTCAAGATCAAGGTTAAAAAAACAACATTTAATTAATGTTTTCTGTATTTTTTTTTCTTTCTTTTTAAGCAAAACATTTACCGCATTTACATACAATTTGTTCACTTCTTTATATGAATCATCATTAGGGCGTAATAACTTTTATGCAGATAGCTTGATTATTACTATTGCAAGTCTTTGAAACCCACTCAATCAATATTCCATTCCTGTTATGGACAAGACCAATACGTAATGTTTTCTTTTTTTTCGAATGAAGCGAGTAATCGCCGCTTCAAACTAAAGTTAATAGTGAGAGCAGATTTTGAATAACTTATGCACAATGGCACTGGAAAAGTATTTGTGAACGCCCTAGACAGACAGTTTAGTTATGAATTTATGAAAACTATCTATTAATTGCCGATATACAACTGAATTAATCAATTAAGTCCGTTGACTACGGCGAATATGTAAATTAAGGAAAAGGGCATTAAGTCATTTCAAGTTCTGTTCACATGATTAAGTTATACAGTCTTGTGCTCCCTATGGAACGCAAAAAAATATGTTTCCAAAATTCTTCGTTATTTGCTGAGGTTCAGTTATTATTGAGATGAATTCCGCTTCATACATACGTAAAAAGTTCCAACATTCGCTGCACTGCTACGCGTAAGGATACATACATTGAGTTTGTAAGATTGTTTGTAATATGTTGGGGAAAGTCTTGAGATGGATGCATCTTTTATTGGAATCAGATCGATTTAGAATTATTTTCGAGCCGATAGCCTGTGTTGCTAGTGCTCAATGTCTTTTTTTAGTCTAAGAATTCAATTCATTAGTCTAAAATTAAAATAATAATAATAATAATAATAATAATAGAATTATTTTCAGAATTTATTTAATTGCATCTGTGCGGACGATGTCTGCTTTGATAGTCGAAAAACGAGCTCTAGCGACCAATCCCCATAGAATATGTTTTGATAAAAAGCAGTGAAAAATAGTATTGAATGTGAATGTAAATAATTTTGATTGGATGTCGCACACAACCTTCTCGCATATAAACTTTTTGACAAAAATTAATTTCTTAAAATGGCAACAACAACAACCCGTGCTGCCCAACATATTATGATGAAAATTAATGATTTGACATTTACGTTTACTATGCTAATATCGGACCGACGAGGTCGATTTCTTGGGACACCGAAAAATAAGCCTTCATAAATATGAAATATGATAAAAAGATATAATTTCTAGCATTTTTTTAACGGAAACAAGGTCAAGAAGAAATCAATTCTTTAACCAAAATATTTACTAATTTCGTATTCATTGGTTCACGTTTTGAGTGCCCTACCATATACGGGTATTTATAAAGGATAAGATAACAAAGTTTAATTTTAGTTATTTTATGACGAATTTTAAGACGAGTATTATGCAAAGTAATGATCGGCATTTTAACTTTCTTTTTTTTTTTTTTTTTTTGATTCTCCGACTTTTTACTTTGTTATAACCGGCACCATTTATGACATCAATTGTCTTTGTGGAGTTTCTGGAGCTGTGTACAACCACTAGAAACGCTTGAGATGTATCCGCTTCAATATCATTTTCCAAAACGATCATAGCTTGTCTGCCGGTCTATTGTCTGTCCATGTATTTCTGTTTTCAACAAAAGGATCGCAATTTTTCGGATATTTTAATCGTTTTTGGTACATCAAAATATTTTGGTACGCACGCTATTGAAAATGATTCGCCCGCTTCGCATACATTGTCTTATTTTGAAAAGTCGTCATGCGAATCACTGTATTAAGCGAAGTAATGTTGGTTATTAAATGTTGGACTATGGTTGACTATAATTTGATTTTGTCGATGTTCTCCATTTAATCTTAAAATGATTTTCACTAGTCCAAAAGACCAAAAGCTTTCAAAATAAATTGAACAAGATCTAGTAAATCGTAACTAATTAGCTGCTTACTCTAAATGCATACTAGATGCACCGACGAGATTTTCAAATGCGTTTTTTTTTAATATTGTGAAATAAGAAGAAAAAAAGCAAGACGACTTATATGTATAATATAAAACATATACAAACATACATATATACATTTAATTATATATACCTGGATCAATGCGATGACAAGCAACGAGTGGATCACCTTTAAATCCTGAAGGGCAACTACATACAGCCACATGATTTTTAGGCTAAAAAATAATTTAAAAAAAATTTTTCAATTCAAAATATTTAAAATATAAAGTAAATTTAAAAGAAAAAACAAAATATAATTTTTTTACTTACTTCACAATTTGCATTTGCACCGCATGCACCAACACATGGATTAACGCAGCGAGAATTTTTACATTGTAAATCGCCGCGACATTCGACATTGTCCAAGCACTCACCACGATTGCAGAGAGTCAATGGATTTCCACTAAAGCCCGGCGGACAAGAGCAAACAGGCCGACCACCACTGGCTTCCTGACAAACTGCATTTACACCGCACGGATTATCATTGCAACCGTGATAAACTGTATCAACTAAATATTTAATGCATACATGCATACATTATTATTATGTTTTTGCATACAATCAATTTATAACATAACTGCGATTGTCGTAACAGCTTCTAAGAGTTTAATTACTCAGTCGCCGTAGAAAAGTTAATTAACTTAACAGGATCAGTACGAATGCGTTAAAAAATGTCAAGAAACGCGTGATTGGATTGAATAAAATCAATAAATATTATTTATGAGTTTTGATCTTGTCAAGCAAGGATTAATTAATTTTTTTTTTTTTTTTTTTTTTTTTGACTACTTAACGTATAGTAATAGTAAGTACCCTGTATAGGGCGAAATACAAGGCGACTTTTATATGATTGAACTATTTTCATTGTAGAGGATACCATATATCATATAAGACTATATTACCAAGATCTGTGCATTTATTTATAATTTATATGAATGCTGGGTGCAATTAAGGAAGTGAATGTAAAATTTTGATGAGATAAATATGCGAGGAAGAAATTCAATTAATTCCAAATATATACCACGATCTTGATAAATAATTCTCTCGACAGTGGTGCCCTCAGGGTATGTATAATACGTACGTCCAGTGTACGAGCATCCCTTACAGGCAGTGGCACGTTTCTCCAATTTTTTATCCGATGCTGCCGCACCCAAAGTCGCTAAACCGACTATTAGCACAACTTCCAAGAAACGCTGCAATGAACACTTAAACGACAGACAGGAAATAAATATTAAGAGCAAGCAAACTTTCAAAATGAGTCTCTCACAAAAAAAAAAAAAAAAAAGAAGAAAGAAGAAAGAAGAAAGAAGAACAACGTAAGGCAATCTTTTTTATAACAGTTTTTCATATTTGCCATCGTTTCCATGTTCAAATGACATTAACACTATATCCTGAGACTGTTATAAATCGCATTCGTTTTATTATACGTATTTTTTTTTTAAATTAAACTAATTTGTTGTTGTTGTTGTTGTTGTTATTTAATATTATTATTTTTCTTTTTCAAATAATTTATTCCCTAAACCCACGCAAATTGACTCTGAATAAATGTATGATAAACTAGTTATAGGCGAAAACTTGTAACGCCATACATAACTCTTTAAGCAGATTTTTCCACTTGCAACTGCGTATTTGTGTGTCGATCACGTGGAGCCGTATGGGATATTAAAGATAATTAATATTAATATATTTACTGTTTGTAAAGATATGTGTCGCTGACAAAATTATGTTAACACATCTTAGGCTGTAATCTGATAATCGAACATTAATTGATTAAATTAATCAAAATAATTTCCATATATTCACTGCAAAAATAGAACGCGTCGAGTCAAATTCGAATATTTATCAAAGCGCGTTTGATTTGCGAAAGTGAGAAATGCGAAGAGGAAATGAAGAAGTATCATGGCTTCGCATTTGAGGGACTTTTTACAATTTTTTACCGTCTAGTAAATAATGTGCGAGAAGGCAAATGCTTTTCGAAAGTTTTGTTAAAATTTCCATTGTCTTCGTTTTCGGTTTCGCCGGCGTTGTACAAAATGCTGTCCAGCTTTGTTGTACTGGGTATATTAAATTAGTGCGGACGTATGTAACACGCAGAAGGGCTTAAAATGGACCCAACTTTCATTATACCGATCGATACAGAATCTTAATCTGAATTGATCTAAGCCACTCTGTTCGTCTGTCTGTCTGATGTCTGTCCATATAAATTTGTGTTCAAGCTACAGGACGCAATTCTTCAGATATTTTGATGAAATTTACTACGTGACACAAGAAGGAACGCTATCGAAAATGACACGAATCGGACCGGTGTCCATATAAATCCCTATTCTGAAAAGTCGTTATATGGAAAAAAATTGGAATTTTCAAAATTTCTCCGCTCAGGCTAAGTAGTAGTATTTCGATATTCGAAAATACTTTGGACCCGCTGCGACAATTTTTGAACTTTCTCTCATATTATAAAAACCGAAGTTCATGCGACATTTAATGCTTCATGATGAAAATTATATCATAATAGTAATGTGATATGAAAAAATTAATTAACTGTACCAAAAATTTGAATCATCTTGGCCTATTTTTCGCGATCCTTTACACATAACGATTTTCACGAGAATTGATTCTTTTGTAGAGCAGCAAAGTTTAAGTTTTAATATGTGATGATGAAAATTTACTCATAATAGCAATTTCATACAATGCAAAATGAACTCTACAAAATTTGGACCTATTTGGGCCTATTTTTTTTTTGTCCTGCCCTATATAAGGTTTCAACTTGTACTACATTAGATTGGGTTTTGGGCCCACTTTTCGATAATTAAGCACTTGACAAATATGCCTTTATATAGAAATAATATGTAATAGTTGTCTTCCATAATAAAAATAAAATTTGTGTTAGAGAATGCGATGTAGGGTATTTAACGATCGGCCTTGCCCGATTATAATGTTCTTACTTGTTTTCACTAAATTTTGACAATACATGAACAATGAATAAAAAATTTGCTTCACAGGTGTCTACGAATTGTACGCGTTCGTAAGAAGCGTAAAGAATTATTTTTATTATATTTATTTATATTTAATTTGATCCAACAAATTATGTTTATTACGTTATCAGATAAATATCAAGTAAATATCAATTAGGCCTCTGTGTAATGTGCATGTAATACTAAAAGTGCAGCATACGTTGACATATGTAATTACAAGTTCTAATGATTGGTGATAGGCTAGTGCCGCCTTATATGCTATGTTGCAGGCAGTTCAGAATTGTAAAAATAGAAAGCAATCCATACCACGTTATAAATATAAATCTTGTACAAACTTGTAATTCATTTTCGACTTTCAATATAATTCTTATTCTATTAATCTTATAGCATAGAAAAACATGTCACATTACGCAGAGCATTTTAATTTCACACATTATTGTATTATTAATACAATTACATAATTAATTATCGCGATAATCATATATCATATATTATGTCTTATGCAAAATCATAGCTATTTGCGTACTTTTCATGACCACGAAAAAAATTGTTGCTTGTTAAAAAGTGTCCCCCCCCCCCCCCCCCCCGAAAAAAAAAAAAATAAATAAATAAAAAAATAGATCTCCCTGTTCCAATTTAGATACAATTAAGTTTTATATCAAACTACGGTCCTGAACTAACGGTCATATGGCTATAAAATATTAAAAATGAAATCTTTTTACTCAAAAATCGCGATTTATAAATTAAACACAATTGCACATACAGCATTACAACATTAAACAGACCGATGGACAGACAAATCTGAATCATTTCGAAAAATTAATTTTGAAAATAATTCAGAATCGTGGATCGGTGGATCTCATACAAATTCTTCTCGGTGTAACATATATTCATACAAACTAAATATAACCTTTATTATAAGTGTAGAGTGCAACAAGGCAACCCAGGAGGAGGTGACGCTAATTGAAATTCCAATGCAAATGAAATATTAACTGAATGGATGTATATTAGCCATTAGTGTAAATCAGTTCAACTAAGCAAATTCCAAAAAACCAGAGGACCAGAGGACCAAATCAACCAATTTGTATAGATCGTCTAAGAATTATATATCTTTCAAAAATACATTTTGTGATTTACAATCGGACTTTTTAAATTGGTTTGCAACTTTAGTGCATCAAAGATCACTTCACCTTTTTTTTTTTTATTCGCGCCTAAAGAATATGCAAATTTTATGATTTAATATATGCCGTTAATTGTCGCTTACAAGGGTTGCATTTATAAAAAACGCGCTTGAAGGAAAGGAAAATCTTCATTTATCTAGAATATAATCTGCATGCGTTCCTATCGTCTTGAATATGTTTTCCAAATTGATGCTCAAAAACCATATAATATTAGTTTAGGTCTTTAAAATATTATCCAGTCGCCTTCGTCCAGTTTGAATCCAATAAGTTGATATTAAAAACTCCTATGGGATAAACACACACTTATTCTATCAGTTTGTGTCAAACGTTTAGATTGTTTCAAGTTTTCATCTATTTTATACCCTACCGAAGAATGAAGTTTTCGTGAAAGTTTGTGTATTTGTGTCTATTATATCAAGTTTTCCTTTATCTTATCCCCTATCAAAGAGAGAGTTGCCCTGAAAGTTTATTTTACGATGTTTGCGATGCCTAAGATTATGCTTCACTACTACGCTTTAATAAATATAGAATTCTTGATGACCTTGAGCGTTGAAGTCGGTTTAGGCATATTACATACATGCAAACGGGAAAATAAAATGACAAAAAATTGCAACTTTTTTTTAAATGAAGTCACCAAATCAAGCCAAAAAACGGAGGTGAACTCCCAAAAACTCCTCAAAAACTGAACGACTACAACTTATCAATAACATAGAACCCATTCACTAACATTGTTTTAACGGACTTGTAAATCTTCAATTTAAAGTGAACTATACTATTCGATTGGTTAGATAAACGCGTAATCAAAACAAAAAAAAAAAAAAAAAATTGTAATTGTTGGAGTACAGAGCTCGAATCGAAAGCAAGTACAACTTCCTTATAGATGATTTCCTATTTTAAAATTTTTTGATTGGTTTCTATTGATTTTAAATATACTTGCTTTCGAAATGCTTTGTTTACTAGGTAGTAAACAAATGATTTTATTTTCTTATACTTTTATATTTAGTTATTTATTTATTTATTTTGTTTTTTTTTTTTTTTTTTTTTATTTCCTTCATCACTATGCACATAAGCCGGACTTTAATGAAGAATATCCGCCGTAGCATTACTTACCATCTTTCTTAATATCCTTAAATTATATATAATTTTGAAATATATATATATATGTATGTATGTATGTATGTATGGATGTATTATATATATGTACGTATATATGTACGTATTATCAAGTCTTGTACTTAATACCGCAGTGATTTGAAACAAATTTAATAAATCGCTATTTATGGGCAATTGATTACGAACGTAACCGCCATTTAAAACCAATCGAACACTTTAAGTTAACTAAGTAACAAGCTAGCTCGCGCTAGCTTTTATAAGCATTTCGTTTAACTAGCCGCAAAAGCGTTTTAAAAAGGCAGAGGGCGTCTCGTAAATGAAACAAACGAATTTCTTTAAGCATTTTAATAGGAAGAGCGTAAAATCTCTTCTATGTTGTAGCTTGTGTGTTATATATATATATATATATATATATATATATGTATATATATGTATACGCACATATCTGCATTTATGGTTACATACGTTAACGATGATCAAAGTAAAGTGTTTGGCCCCTTTTTTTGCTATCTTTAAAGCAAACAAATAATAAATAATAAAAATAAATTTTCAGGTTTATTTTTTCTTTTCTTCTCCAACTTTTAACTAATCGTGCTTCTCTTGTCTTTTATAAAAAATTACTAAAATGCCACCAAATATATGCAAATTTATACATAATTTCTAATTTGAAAAAAAAATAAATAAATAAATAGTAAAAGTGAGAACATTGTCGTCAGGCAAGGCCGACCATTAAGTATCCTCTAGGACTTCATCTAATGCAGTTATTCCCTCATTTTGGTAATAATACACCAAAAATTACACATTATCTTCATACAAATGCATACTTTTTCATATAAGCCCGCATATTGGAGTATGGCCAAACCATGACATGGCGTCATCAAAATTTCGCAAACTTAATTTACTTCTTAAAACTTTCATTATTTTTTAGTTTCCGGCATAAACAACCAGAAACTAGACTTTCTCTCTCTCATAGTAACCCCTATATGTGATAAGATTTAAAAAAATAGACTTATATGATCCGAATTCTCTACTGTATCTATAGAAAAATTTTCATCACAAAATATTAAGAAATAAACTTTTTTGTGAAGGGCTTACGATTCATAAGATATCAAATATGGACTGGAATCCAGGAAATAAATTCATTTGATTCAAATTTCGTCCACTTCCTTTGTATGTCATATTACTATCATGAACAAATTTTCATCCCGAAACAACAAGTAGGCCTTTTTTTTTTGGGTTTTATCACCGCATATAAGGATTCTCAGGAAATGGAAACTTTACATGTCAAAAAGGCCTATGTATTTCGAATTCGATAAAGCTAACTTATTTGTCAATTTACTGGTGTAAGCCAATTTTCACCATGAAATGTTAAAAATTAGACCTTGTTGTGATGTAAGACTAAATTTTTGCACGAACGATTCTATAAGAGGAGGTTCAAAAAACCATCCTAGCCCAATCAAATTTTTCATACTCATTTAGAAAGTCGAAATACTATTACCCAGCCACATTCGTCGAGAAATTTTGAAAATTGCAAATTTTTTTCGGTGACTAGTCAAAAAGGTGAACCGATACGGGACATTTTCAATAGGATTGGTTCTTGGGACAAAGTACGTCTTTGTAACAAATTTCATCCAAATGTCTCAAAAATCACGATCTGTAACTGAAATCTCAAAACTTCATAGACAGAAATTAGGCGGATAGACGGATGGACAGGCTTAGACCGATTCAGAATTGTTTCCTATATTTTTTCTATAATAAATCTTGGGTCTGTCTTAAGCCATTCTGAGTGTTATGTACGTCCGCATAAACTTAATATACGCTGCTTCGCAAGTAGTGTAGGGTATAACGACAAAAACGCGAAAATTCAAATTTGAATATCTGGACACCGACTGTGTGGATTTCATTAACTCTCGTTCGCTTCGATGTTGAAAAACAGATAGTCTTGTTTTTTGCTTTATGTATCACTATCGTTTACTATTATATATTTAGAAAAAATGAAGGAAAATAGTGCCCCGATTGACTTTTGCTTGTTTATAAACAATCAACGCTATATAAACAACGATAATATCATACAGAAATCAGTGAAAACAATCTTATATGTATATTAGCCAAAACCTAATATATGTCTATATTAAGGAAACAAAAAAAAAAAAAGAGGAATATTATATATAGATTAAAATCTTTAAGTAATAAAATAAGAACCGTTTAGTATATTTTGAAAAAAAAATAAAATTTCTTGTTTGTCAAATCCCAAGTGTTGACGAGTAGCTCCGCTAATACCTTTGGATATTATATATTGGCTGTATGCATAAATATTTATTTCAAGATGCTGGTAAATAGAAACCTGATTTGAACGTTATATATTACTTCTTATTTTTTTGCCTATACTTTGCATCAAGTTTTTAACTAAACAGTTTTGGTTAGAATTTCTTTTCTTTTCCATTCGCAGCTCTTTTCACTTATAAATGCAACTCTGAACAACCAATAATAACTCAGAAAAACTAATGAAAGACAATAGCGATTATGTTCTCGTCTGATTTGGCAGATTCGAAAGAGGATATTTAACAGCTGTTGTGCATACTGAATTCAAAAAGCCAGAATTAGTGCAAAATACTACATAACAATAGCGTACACAATACAAAATCACCTGAAAAAAAAACGAGAGAGACAGTGAAATTTTTCACACGTAATTGGCGCACCGGATTGACTTTTATTAAGAGGCAAAGGTGTAACGCTAGTCAGTTATGTATGTTATCACCTTTTATAAAATTAAATCGTCTTGTTTTTTTCTATTTGTAAGTACAAAGGTTTTCTTTAGATTTTCTTTTAGTTTTCTTTTACAGCTTCCTTTTTTTTGCATAAATGCAACTCTGAATAATCAACAGTAACTCTGAACAACCAATCCTAACGCAAAATGTGAGTTGTCTTGCTCTCAGATATGCAACAAGATATTTCACAGCTGTTGTGCACACACATAATTCAAAAAAACGGAAATTAATGAAAAGTAGCGGTTGATAATATCATACATAACGCAAAATCAGGCGAAAAGCGAGAACAATAATTAAACTTTTTCATACGTAATCGCTATCCTGCAGTAAATTATACACATAAATCTATTAAATTACATAAATAAAGTAAACAAAAATTTACAATAACAATACTAGCAATGAAACTGAAAAAGTGCTACCAAGTTTTATCGTAGTAAGCAAAGAGTAAGCACGCAGAGCACATAAAAAGAAAGCAATTGCATTCGTAAAGAAATGCTTTATAAAAAACCGAATTGAATATAGTGATCATATGTTTTATAGCATGCCTTTAGGCTAAATTAAAAATAATATACTTTTTAAGTAAATATCAGACTTTAAGGAAATTTGAAATCTAATAGTAGAAATAACATAAATTAATTCGAAAATTCAATGTATATGAGTCTTAATTCAACGAGAGGATACACTTTGGCACTCTGAAAACCCGAAACTTTCAGATGCTATGTAAGCGAAACAGTTCTTTCACTATTAATTTAACAGATATTTATGATAAATTTTAAATAGATCTTGCAGGTAGGATATTTTTAGTGTCTTTTTTATTATACTATGCACCACTTGTAATGAGAGTAAGTGTTTAACCAGATTTGTGACACTGACGTATTTTGGTCCTTGTTAGAAACTGTATTGAATCAGATACTTTTTGCGAGCAATTCCCTTATAATGGCGACGAGATCTTCAATATATTTTATAATATAAATCGGTCTAGCGTAATGATTTGATATATAAATACATGTTGTCAAAAGATGAGAATTGAGGATTCTGATGATAAATAAATCTTCATTTGGCAACATGGTCTAATTTATGTTGCTTCGTAGAGAAGCAAAGAATGCGAACTTTTACGGCAAAAAAAGTCATGTTGAGTTAGGCCAAATCAAGCTTTGAATCCCTGTCATATAAGATGTTTCCAGCAGATCAATGTTACAAATTATTATTTTCCATTATCTTATAAAATCGCAAATTTTTATTGAATTCTTAACTTTGGAATATAGTAGTCTGTTGAGACAGTGGACAGGGTTTGCTAATTTATAATGCTTTAACTTTCTTAAACCACTTTTGGGTTATCGATGCTTTTCTTCTATGAGTCAACAAATCAACAACACATGACTTGGTGCGCTGAGTGGAGTAAGAAAGGTTCAATGCGAACACGATATTCTTTGTTTGAACCTTAATAAAGTTAACAGATAACTGGATTATAAGCGTACACAGGTATCATCATTGTTATCATTCTTGAGTTTCAGTTAATTTTTTTGGTTTATTTTATTATATCTCGACTTTTGAAGCGAAATGTTCTAGGATTTTTGAAGTTCTGATGTCTGGCCAATCTATGCGAACAAGCATATAAGCATTAAGCTAAGAGTACGAAAAGCAGGAGCAATTGTAGGCGTGTCATTGCTTAGAAAAGTTGAACAATTTCCAAAAAATTCTGTAGCTGTGGCAATATGTATGCGATATACCCGATAATAGCGTTAATCACAACCGCAAAGACAGTATTTGTAATCCTTAGTAAATTACATAAAAGAAAGGGACTCGTAGCCGTTATTATTAAATGCAGGTTAAGTATTTATTAACAGCAACATAAATTTGTCATATTAGTTTTAAAGAAATCCCACATTTGGTAAAATGATCAAATACAGATTAATGGTATTTTAACTGTCGGCGCAGCTAGCGACTGGCGAAATGATTAAAAACAATGAAATTTGCCAATGATATATTGCTTGAAGAAAAGCTAATCAAGTCAAGAGAGTAAAAGCGTAATATTCAAAGGCACAAAACCGGAAGCATTATTGTAATTCGTGTAAATAATTTGCAATTAGATCTTGTAAGAATTATAAATGAAACTTATTTTATCCTATTTTATCGAATAGAACGTTGGAAAGTTCGCAAGACGCCATTTCACGTTACAATAGTTAATACATATGTGTGTTTGAAAAGCATTTTACCGAAATATTCATCCTTGTACGTTACGGTTACATGGATTACACGAGTAATATTTGTTGGGCGCTGAATTTACAATCAAAGGCAAATATATGTTGCATAAGATATTATAGTGATAGCTCATAATAAAATTTTGGATTTTAAACTTTTTTCATTATTCCCAGAGCACATTTTTAATCTAATGTTGATTTTTCCTGTTATTACATTTAAAATAAATAAATTTGATTTTTTAATCCTCGATTTTTTTTTTAATAAATATCAGCAATAATTTCGTACTCACTTTACTTGTAATGACTATAAATATAAATTATTCTGATAAGCTTTCAATAACAAACGATAGATTACCTAAAAAAATAACGTTATGAACAATTTATACTTAAGTAGCAAAATGGATTTTAAAAATATTTTTTTTTTTGTTTTACAATAATATTTTTATGATAGCTTAAGATCTGTTAAGGTTTCATTAAACTTTAGTATAAATAATAATAAGATAATTTACGCTGTAAGTTAAACTTATCTAATTACATTTACTTATCGAATGAATCAAAGAAAAACTAAAAATTTGTTTGTCTTAAAATTAATAAAAAATTTTCACTAAATAAACAAATGTTTACTTTTTTTAAATTTGAAAAATTTTAAAAATTAACGTCACCCTATACATTTACAATAATTAAATAATACAAAAAAAAAAAAAAAACCACTATCTAGAAAAAATAACAAATTTAAAAAACAAAGCAAACAATTATTATTATATACAAAGAAAAAGAAAAAAAAAAGAAAAACAAAATTGCTTTTTATTGAAGGAGTTTCTGTACAGTCCTTTTTTAAATGAAAATAAAAAGCACTTCAAATTATCAGCAGCTTGTACTTGGTATTCTCGTTACTTAATTAAAATGAAGATCCCTTAAAAGCAACGGAATATTATATCCTATTTTAAAACTTCGTTTTTATTAATTGACAGGGTATAATAAAATCGTTAGTTGGGATAAATCACACCATAAAGGAAACAGAGGTGTGCATAAGACTATCATTTCTTAAAAGGATGCATATTTTGTTTAAAACTCAGCTTAAAGGGCACAAAGACCTAAAATATACATACAAAAATTCATATGTATATTTGACTGCATATATAATTATATATATTATATTCAGGATGTCTATTTTTTAGGGATTCGCCATTTAGAGTACTCTACAGTCGTGACAAAAGGCCTTCGTCAGACTGAGGATATTCCTCGACGTGCTCTTCGTATTCTGTTTTAATATTCGCCAAAAATTCATTTTGCTTCTGTTGCTCAATAATGATGGCATCCAACTTATGATCAATAGAGCTAGGAAGGCTAGATCGTTGTTTACGCAATGTGCTCGTACGGGCATCAATTCTATGCAATGATTCGCAAACATGTCGTAATGATGTCGATATAAAGTTGTGAATGTCTGACGTGTTACTATTTCCAGAGTGATTGGAAGTGCTATGCGTTAACGGATTCTCTACGGTTGTATTCAAAATACGTTTGGATGGCTGGTGTTCGATGCTACTGTCGTCGGCAGTGGTAGAAAAACGCTTCAAAACCGTGGAACGTGATGATTCCATTGGAATCGCAGTCTCTTTTTCAACAATGTCTTTATCTACAATTCGACTTGTCTTTGTTTGCATTTGCAAAACGGTTGCTCTACTTTGTTGTTGTTTCGTTGGCGAATCGGCTGGCATAGATGATTCACCGTTGGCCTCGTCGCCGTCGCCGTCGCCGTCACTCCATTGAGCTTCCCTGCACTCATCAATTTTCGTTTTTATATGAAAGTTTTTGGCTGCCGTAATGTTTACTACACTCACTGACTGAGATATTGAACTTTTAACAGAAGCGGGTTCTGGCGGCACTAACGCTAAAGGTGGTGTACTGCTGTAATTAAAGTTGTTACACTCTTCGTTAGAATGTATCTCATCCACTATGCAACTAGAACTTTGTCGCTTTTGCAAGTCTTCGATCAGGTACAAAACAATTCGTTCCAACTGCTGAGGATTTTGAGAGGCAGGTAAATCCTGTACGGAATTCGTTGGCACCTTAGCATTTATTATTATGGAAAATCTATTTTTCATTTCTTGCACTTTACGTCGCCCGTCTTCTTCATCAAGCAAGGTATTGATGCAGACAAATGAATGAACTTTGTTCGTGCTTTTATCTATTTCCAGGTACCCTCTTGTTTGCATATAGATGAAATTTCCATTTCGCGACAATAACCGAAAGCAACTTTCACCATAATCACTATTACAATCATACATTTGACGCAAAGCCACAATAACCCAACGAACGTCGTCTTGATGCATAAATGAAAATGGACTTAGATTTCGAACCTGACGGAAAATTCATCCAAACATTTTTAATATGTAAGACTTTAAAAACTCAGTGCCATTAATCACTTACCTCGTCCTTTAGATAGCCTGCAACCAAACTTATGCGCTGATCACATTCAATAATGCGCCCATCAATTAAGTGACGTGTTTTATATTCCAAACGGTTTGCGTCTAAAGGCCAATTGAGAATTTTCGGTGGACGGATAATACGAGCCATGGCTACTAAGACAATATCGTTGCCACTAACTCCATGTAAAGCGGCCTGGGCTATGGCGTCGTGTTGCATTAAATGTGGTATGAAAGCACCTCCACCTATGACGGGCGCATTTCCATTACTACGTGAACGCCGAATTAGTTGGGAAACAATGGGATAACTGCCACTGGGTGCGATTGAATAATCGCTACGCCGAAAACAGCCGTCAATTTTAACGACCTCGTAGACCTTTCTTGCCTCAGATCGCGTAGAAGCACGAGCCAAGCGTACAGTAAAACAACGCTTATCGGCTCTTAATTTTTCATTGATGCGATCACAGTTGCCTTGATTGAATGGATTTTGACAATAGATCTTCTCTAAAGGATCTTGCTCCGGTTGTCGTTGCTGTGAATGGTATGATGTTTGAATAACTCCAAACAAGTTCTCAATATCTTTTGGAATTAAATGTTGTCTTAAAGAATTGTGATCATCTGGATGCGTTATTTGTAAAATATTCTGACCGTACAGGTCCGATTGGCAATGACCCAACAAATGTTCGACACTCGAGGAAATAAGCACTATTTGGCCGTGGCATGTTAGGGTTATAAGGAAACTGTCTAAGAGTTGGAGTAATGCATTAGTCATCAATTGATCGTGTCCTCTTATTTTATTGCGTCTAATCGCCGACTTCCCGAATACATATTGTAGTCGGAGACCATGTGTAGCAAATCTTAGCACAGCCGTTTTATCCATTCTGCGCTGTGCGTCCACTACATGCGGTACCATCGTTGCTAACTCACCGATACTAGCATTTAATTTATCTCGCCGTTGCTTCTCTGCCAAGTTGCGGGCTTCACGACCGTTAATAATAGTAACCCCACCATCTTCCGTCGTTGAAGGAGATGGGGTTGAAGACAACCGGGCCGTTTCCGGTTCACTTATCGCCGTGGATATCACATTTTCTGCCCCTATGATCTTATGAATGGACATTGTGGTCATTTTTAATGGCAATTTGCCAATTTTACAAATTTGTTTATTCCTTTTTTGCCTCTGTTCCTAATTTGATTGCAGTTGTTTTATTGAATCTTTTGCATTTTCCCTTTCTTACAATTCATATTCCTATATTCTCTTTACTCTCAATTGAATCTTTTCAAGGTCTCTTTCTGTTTTGATCCCGCACTACTGACACATCTAACTTTTTATGTTTCCAGTAAATTAATATATGCATTTATATAAATATATATGTATATGCATATATATATATATATATATATATATATACCACCACATCAACTCATTTACCCATTCAAATCGATGTTTATTTTTCTGATTGCTTGCGTGTTGCACTCTCTTGCCTTCTCTTGCCAGAAGTCGATTTGCATTCCAATTCTATTTAACACTTTCAACAATCCCTACTAGCAATCCATTATCCGAGGAAATCAATCTTAGACTTCATTTTTATTTACGCGTAATTTAATTGTCCTTTCTTTCACTAAATTGTTTATGTTTTTAACTACTTTTTTCGAAAAATTTCATTTGGTCATTTCTTCTTAAAACACGTTCAGCAGTAATACCGCAACTAATAATTGTAAGCAGTATTTCAAATCAGTTTACAGTATTCTCGGGGTGCTCATAATAAGAGGAGCATATTTATTTAATTTATTTCTTAAATGTACAAAAAAAAGAAGCGAAATGTGAATTTCAAAAGAGGAAAAAACGCGAGAAAAAGTATATATATTTATATATATATTCTTAAGGTTAATTATCGCATTTTACAGTATTCTCAATTTTTTCCATTATTGAAAAAAAATTCGTAAAGAAAGAGAAAAAATCTGATTTGAATTGAAACTAGGAAGCATAAGCATACTTATGCAGCAAATAATTGTTAATTTATGGTAAGTCATGCAGTTTTTTTTTTGCGACTGTGAACGATGATCGCCTGATGTCTTCATCCATGGAAAAGAGATTCTGCGCCCAAATTTTTTCCTTCCGATAAGGCGAATTATCATAAACAGTTACATTTCTTTTCATGCCTTTCGATTAATATTAATAGTTGAGCTAATCTCAAAAAGTCGATTCTCGGCCAAGGAGATTACTAAAAAGAACGATAGGCAGAGGCAACTGAAATATTAGCTACGACGAAACTCTGAGCCCATTACAAATATTTCATTTGTAAACAAATTCATATGCTTTTTTTTGAAGTCGCTATACCGACCTTTGATTTGTAAACAATTTCATATGTTTAGTTTCTTTGGTTCGGTTTAACAGCCCAACTAAAAATTTTAAAAATCTCAAATGGATCCGGAGATCGGTTAAAAATATTTAAAAGAGTCTGTGATGAAATCAAAAAATTTCATAGCGATTTAGTTAACATAACATAATAAAAAATGTTCGGGAATTCGTCACCGCAAATGTTGTGTTACTTAAAAGTATTCGAATTAATAATCGATAACGATTTTTGAATTTTGAAATGGGTTAGCCCATAAGCTAACAAATTTTCTAAAAATCCAAGTTCTAAAAATAATAAAACTAAATACACATTTATGATGTAGCAGGCTGCGCTGCACCTAGGGACACCGCTGCATCCAGCTGTTGCGTTGCACTCAAATACTGAGCTGCACTCAACTGCTGCGTGCACATGGCGGCTGCTATACCAATTTTCACCCCATATACCAAATTTTATCGTAATATTTTAAAAACTGCGACTGCGCTGCAAAGAAATTAAATTTTAATTTTTTGCGGAAAACGTAAGCGGTAACATCGTCCTAAATTGGAAAGGAAACTAGTGGTAGATGCAGCGCAGTCGCTAGGTGCAGCGCTGCAGTTTGTTGCATAAGTCATGTATGTTAGCCTGTGTTATGTTAAGGACGGAAATTTTCAAAAATTCTGCGAGTAAAACTTAATGTAAAGTGCACACTGCTGGAAAGGCTATTATAATAGAGGATTCACGCTACACTAGTTTCATTTGTTCACAGGGTACAATTTTCCACATTATCTTAGCAAACTTTCGCTTTATCAACCTCATCTATGGCATAGTTTAAACACGCTGTGCTTTCAAATATTAATTAATTTACGTAAATATATATTTTGTATATAAAAGTTTATAAAGATATTCTCGAAAAGTACCATTTTAACAGTATTCTGAATTAAAACCCTGCGAGACTTCGTTTACCAGAATTCTGTTAATAGTTTAGCAGAGCTCTGTAAAAAATTGGTTTGCGTCTTTACTAGTTAAATTTAAGTATAACTTCACATCTTTGGTTTTCAAGTCAAAGTATTTAAGCTCTTCTTTTGTTTGATTTAACTGCGTCAGTAAAACCCACTTCTATGCTGCGATTAAATTCATTTTCTTCATTATTTACATCAATAATCAGCCAAAACAAATTTTTTTTCTTTACGTAAATCTTTTTTATTGTTGTTTTTCATATATTTATTTTTTAATTTTATATTGATTTCTTTATTTTTGTTTCAAAAATTACTTGATTTGATTTATATTGTTCTATAACATGGCTTTCCACCGTGATTGCCGCGTGGAACTTTACAACCTGAAAATAAGAATAACGCGGCGCTGTGTCGGCGCTCTAGGAGTAGTCGCTTTAGTAGCTAATTAGTTATACAAATGAAAATTTTGGCAACTCTGGAGCAATAATGATTTAAAAAAAACACAACTAGTTTTAATTATAAGCATCTACAAACACTAAAAATAAAGTGTTTTTTTTTTTTTCAAAAATCTAAACAGAACGGAGTTTTATATTGTGATTATGCCAAGAAATCTCGAAAACTAGGCCAGTAAAAAAGACTCAAGGTGGAGCAATGGCAGAGCCTAGTTCGCCCATGCAAAATTTGTGGAAGCCTGAGCTGTATAAAATACAGTTAGAGGCTCCTACACCAAAGCCCTTATCTTGCCTAAAAATTTTAACAGAGTACGAGAGAAAGCCGAGTTTCTATGGTAATGAGTACCACGGGCGAATGGGGCACTTGGAAGCCGAAGATTTGTTAAATAATAAAGCAGATGGTACATTCTTGCTTCGGCGCAGTCCCTCTGCTCGTGATTATTATACATTAAGTTTGCGTTTTGATGAACGCACCAAACATTTTAAAATATACTATAAATTTGGACATGGACATTATTTGCAAGAACAATCCAAACGTTTTGAATCTATACACGATTTGGTAGCGGATGGCCTTGTAAATTTTTATATGCAACAACATGCTGCCCCCATTATTCAAGAAATTAACCAGCAAACTGGAAATTCGTATCATCAAAGTCCGTATATGACACTAAATCGTAGAAAATTGCGCGCACTTTCAAATGAATTACGCAAATCTATTGCCAATAAATTCGATGGGCTGGACGACTCTGAAATAAAAGCTGTTACTGAGGAAAACGATTTGTCATCAAACAAAAATATGGAAAACGCAACTAAGATGAAAGAAAATGATGCCGACTCTATCTTGCCATTCATTTATGAGAAAGTTCACGCTTTTAAAGTCCATACATTTAAAGGACTAAACTGGTGTGAAGTTTGCGCCAATTTTTTATGGGGCTTCACCGCGCAAGGCGTTAAATGTGATGATTGCGGAATAATAGCTCATTCTAAATGCTCGGAATTGGTACCTGCCAAATGTATACCAGATCTTAAACGTATACGTGGCGTTTTTGGCACAGACCTAACAACAGTCGTTCAGTTGTATCAATGTTCCATTCCCTTCGTAGTACAACGATGTGTAGAAGAAGTTGAAGCACGGGGAATGCTTCAGGAGGGAATATACAGGGTTTCAGGGTTTGCCGATGAAATAGATGCACTTAAATTAGCGTTAGATAGGGATGGGGAAAAAACGGATATGTCAGAAACAGCTTATGGGAATATAAATGTAATAGCAGGCACTTTAAAATTATATTTGCGCTTATTGCCAGTACCGTTGATCACATTTCAAGCTTATCCAAATTTTATGGACGCTGCAAGTACGTTAACTTTTAATTTTTAAGAACGAAACGAGCTTACTTACATTTTATTTAACAGGAACGTTCAATAAAGATGATCAAGTGAAAGAAATGAGCGAGGCTGTCAAAAAGCTACCGTTAGCACATTTCAACTGCCTCAAATACATGATGGAACATCTGAAACGGTATAACGGTTTATATTTGCAATGGCTCCAACTTTATAATTAAGTTTATAATTTTCCCAATGCTTAGGGTTGCTTCGCATTACGCTGCCAATAAAATGAATGAACATAATTTAGCGACTGTATTTGCACCGACATTGATTGCCACTCCTCAGCACTTGACGAATTTGACAGAGGAAATATTTATGCTGTCATGCCTAATAACCAACTGCTCCCATATTTTTTATTAGTATTTATGAGCATTCACATTAAAAATTGTCTTGTCATTGTGTCACACGTCCTCCCTGCATTCGATATTAACACCAAAGTATTCATAAAAATCTCGCCCTGTCACCACCCTCCGAATTAGTTTAGGCAAATGGATCTTTGAAATATCAAGTTTTTTATACATATTTTTCTATTGAATTATACAACAAAAATATATATTTACAAAATCGGTTTTTTTGGTTTATATTCGATCTCGGGGGGATAAAAACAAACTTATAAGAATTCCTGAAAACAATTTCGCAGAATATTATAATCGATAAAAATTGCTTGGGAAACAACTAAACGCTATAGTTATGTCTTAGTGAATCTTCTTTATTTTCGATCGATTTAAAGGAAGTATGGTGTTGTATTTTGAGGAGGTATAACCCGATCGGTTTCGGGAACAGCCACAAATATTTTGGTAATGCGCTCTTTTGGAGTTTGGAAGCTTAATATTGCAGCCACATTACCACATCGATAACAGTAATTTGGTGCTGACCACACCGTAACCAGTTTATCCTCAAACATATACTTAATACCTTCGTTTACTAATTGATGAGCACGACAGATCAGCTCTAAATTGTTAATCTGCATGAAATCTTTAGTAACTTTTTGTCCAAAAAGCCACCCCGCTCCACGAGGACTTTGTCCCCTAAAAAGAAAAAAATTATATTGTTTTTGGCAAGTATACAATACCAAATCACTAAACTTGGAATTACATAGCGCTTTGTCGCGAGAGTGTTAGTGCATCAATCAGGATTATTTCTCTAATTTCCTAGTATCTTTAGTAAATATAGACATATCACATCTATTTTTAAATTTAACTCTTATATCGTGTTATAGTCATAGAAATTCTGATCATTGTGATGCTTAATACGGATAGAATTCCCTAATTTTTTTCGTTAAGAAGGTGAATAACTTATGTGATATCTGACAGAGCTTTTTTGGCACTACAAACTAACCAAAAAATCTGAACACCAAAATTTTTGCCAATTAATAAATTTAAGTAATAACTAACATACCAATAATCCATATCCTCTGGATCAGACCAAACTAAATCGCAAAAAGCGCCCTTATAAGGAATCTCCACATTGCGATCAATTGTGCGAATCTGGTCTAAGGTTATAATTTCTGGGCTAAGGCCACCATGCACACATAATACTTCTTCATCAATTATCTAAAATTTGCAATAGTAACTCATATAAGTTCTGTTTTAATTGTTGTTAGTTTCTCACTTACAGCCGCAATGGTTAGCAAATCAAATACCTTACAACAATACTTCCAAGCATTTGCGTTTCCATATTTGCTAAAGCATTCGTCATAAAACCCATACACTTTAGTGATTTGCCGAGACTCGTGGTTACCCCGCAGTAATGTTATGCGATCAGGATAACGAGCCTGCTTAAAAAATGTATATGTTTATAACGCTTAATAAATTACGTACATTTACCTTTAAAGTTAATAGCCGGGTTAGGGTTTCTAAACTATAATAACCGCGATCAACAAAGTCTCCCATAAATATATAATTAGTATCTGGTATAGGTCCACCAGTACGAAAAAGCTCTTCTAAATCATAAAACTAGAGAAAAAGCATAGTCTTATTATTCTCACAACAATTAACCAACGCTAGCTGTGAAAGACCTCACCTGGCCATGTATATCACCACAAACTGTTACAGGAGTACTGACTGGCTGAATATTCGATTCTTCCATTAGAATTTCACATACCCAATCACATAATTTCTTCAAGTCATTCTCTGGCAAATATTTGCAATCCTTGACAATGTCAATCCATTTGTCTAAATCTGCCATCATCGTAGCAAATTAGCACTCGTTCAAAAATTTGTAAAAATTTTTCACTTTCCTCCAAGAATGCGTGACGTAGTGTTGCCAAAATTAAGTTGTAATATATTTAGAGAGGCGAAAACTACAGTCGTGGGGCAAAAAATGAAAATCAACCAAGTAATTTTTCAATGAAAATATAAAAAATCGTAAGAATTTCGATACGGTAGGTAACAAGTGAAAAAAACGTAGACGTACACACATTATTTTCCAAATGTGTATTGACTTTGCTAAGTGGGTATTAGGGCGGGGATATTGAAATTTAAAAAAGATTTAATAAAATCATTTTTTCTAATAATATTTCAAATTTTTATGTAGTTTTTTTATCTTAAATATTTATTTTGGGTGAGTTCAAGTAAACCAGAATTCTACACCCCCTAAGATCTATCTGTTAACTGCCGAGCGATTCTCCAATGTTTTGGTAACATACGCAATTTTGTGATAAGATAGCTCTCTTTTTTGATGTTGGCGGTATTACCTGATCCAAGTAAGGAATAGTTTGGAGCAAGCGATTTCTCTTCGTCGAGTGCATTCAGCAGATGAGTTAACAATGTTCTCGGCTTGCATTAGGAACGTGTTGAGTAGGTCTGTAGAAGTTGTGATTAAAATTCGAAAAAGGTGAATACAATTTCTCAATTTAGCTAAGCAATGCTGCAAATTGCTAGTATACCACCACCAAACTTGCACGCGAAACGTATTGATGCTATCATTCCACTGTGGAAACTAAAGGAAGGAAAGAAGAAGTAGATATGTTTTATATATTAATTATACTATTCGCATTGACTATGTTTGAGTTTACTATACTTTTTGCATACAAATAGATATTAAATTATTATTAATGGCTAAATAATTAAGAAAATAAAAGTAATAATTTGTTTTAAATTTGATATTGGTAAAATGGCTTGTTGTTTGTGTTTAAATGCGCTGAGCGGAGCAGAAAGTTATAATCTAAATGAACATATAACGGTGGATGATCAGTCAAATCAACTGCTGGAAATTATAGAAAAATATTTGCAAGTAGAGGTGAGTCGAACTCAACAGTATTTGCTCAACGATCTTTCTTATATTCGTTTTTCGTAATTAAATAGCTGACTTCCAATGATGCTCCATCAATATGCGCTTTGTGTTACACACATTTGAATGACTTCCATAAGTTTGCATTACTAATTCAGCAAAAGCAGAAATCTTTAAATTGTGGTATACCCACTATTAAAATAGAGAATTCAGATGGAGAAGATACTAGTACATTTATAAGAGACATTGATGTTATTGTAGAATTTAAAGCAGAGGAAGGATCAGAGTCGCCAAATCCGGATCCAGAGAGTTTACTTGTACAAAGCGAATCAATGGCCAATATCTTTGGCGATAGCAGCAATACATTGCCGAAATTTGAGCAAGTATCATGGTTTGAAAGTCACGATAGCTTCAAGTAAGCTCGTAAAAAATAAAAATGTCTACATTCATAACTTTCATAACATAAATTTCAATTAGAGCGTTGACACCAACGAAACATGTGCGAAAAACCCCTTATAAAACTCATACACCTGAAGACAGGGCAAGAATCGTTGCAGCTGCTAACAGAGGAGATGATTGGTCTGCGTTGGCCACAGCTTTGGGTGTTAAATATAAAACAGCTTATACATGGGTATCCACCAGTCGTAAGGAAATGTTTTTAAAAAATGGCAAAAAGACAAGAGCATTCACTGAAGCAGAAATGAGTTCCATAATCAAATGGATTGAGGAAAATCGTCAAACAACCTTAAAGGATTTGGTCGCGAAAGTGAAAATCCATATGAAACGCGACGTATGCGTTTATCTTATCGAAGGTAGTCTCGAAGGAAGACTATACAGGCTAAAAGACCCAAACTATAATCCAATGATAATTAATACTTTAGAAAACAAAAGGAAACGGGCCGAATTTGTAAACAGTTTAAATTATTACATGAATTCTGATAAAACTCTTATTTGGGTTGGCGAAACCAATTATAAAATGTTTTGCCGTCGGGCGAAAGGTCGTTTCAATACAAATTCTATAGTGACTGCATATGATCCCAGTATACACTTGATTGGAGCCATTACAACAACTGGTGTCTTATCCATACAGCGTAGTCGAGACCAGCCCAATCCAGATACTGTCCTTAGAAAATGGCAGACAATATGTAATGATCCCTCACAATTGGTCATAATATGTGATACCGAGCTATGCTTTTCCGCCTTGGACGAGAAATTTACAGATTCCAATGCTACATTACTATTATTGAGTCCATATTCCCCCATGCTAAATCCAATGGATATGATATGGTCTAAAATCAAATTAAATCTCAAAACACCAATATTAAAACCTACTGATTCATTTGCCGATTTAAAGGAGCAACGGTTAAATGATTTAGAAAATAATATAGACCATGCAATTACATCTATAAATGCGGAAGATTGTGTTAAAGCCATTAGGAATACCACAAGATATCATAAAGATGTTTTAACAATGAGGGATATGCAATATAGTATATAAGATTAATTTCGCTACATCAATATATATATTCGTACTATTTTATTAAATTTAAAACTATTAGAACGTATACGTTTTATGTTATTACTATCAATGACGCACTGACTTATTTTTGAACTTTATGTAAGAAGATTTTCCCCATAATTAAATAAGTGATTTTTTATTTGGGGTCCGTGTTTATATTAGAAAAATTTCTATTATAAGCATATACATTGAATGGAGGTGTACGGCGTAAGCGCCTTGAAACTGTTTGAAAACTGTTAATTAAGAAGAAGTAAAGAAAACATCTATCAATTTGCAAATAACATTCTGTCAAATCTTTTATTATTTATTTACAAACTTCTATTTATTATATTTTGTTAGATATTTGAAAAAAATATGTCGTAATGTATCGTTAAACGCGATTATCGGACAACATGATTTCCTTATATGGCGAATTATTGATTCATATAGCGTTACTTAAATTGATTTATTTTATATACCTTATCTTTCAAAAACTTTGTCTAATAAGTAATTATTGAACATGTAATTAAGTTAATAATTCAAAAAAGAATCTTTTTTATTCTTTTAATAATCAATAAATAAAATATAAAGAAAATTTGTAATAGATTGTTGAACCTTTTTTACCCTTTTTACAGATCCAAGACATTTTTCACAAAACAACAGTTGTACAATGCTGTTAATAGCTAATATGTTTTCCGTATAAAATAGTAAAAATGTAAATCCACAATTAATTAATTATTTCCTAAGGAATAAATTTCTTGCACACCCACTTCTCTACGCCCCTGTGAACGACCTATAAACAGAGCGCAGTAAATGTGTTTTAAATAGACCTAATTCCATATGCTGCTTCTACGGAAAAGTCCACTAAAAAGTTCATCAAAATATTATCTTATCTTGGTAATTGGAAGAAATATATATATAAATATATATATATATATTGAACAATGACAGACATTTGAGAAAATTTTCTTTATAAATTGTTTTTGTATGCTCCTTGCATCCTGGATAAATATGCGATTTTCTTTTCTTTGTTTTTCCAATTTCATCTTTGTAAGCTTTTCATTAATTTAATCGCAAAAAAAAAAGTATGCTTTAGTTTTTTACCGTGTGGGCTAGTGTACGGCTAAACGATATCTGCGTTTGTAGCTGTACGTAACCTTAACATTTGGCTAAGGACCAATGATTCTTGCTGAAAAATATATTCATTTATTTTTTGAGATAAATTCCAAAATATGTGATACTTGTAGTTCTGAGAGCAGCGCTAAGCACTGAAACTATTCTATACAAATATTGATTACTTTAGTTGATGTAGGGAGACTTGGTGAACGCATGGGCTTACCCATAAGTAACAAATTATTTTCATCTCGATTTGAAATTTTTTTCAATCTTTATCGCAATAAACTACTATAAACTACTTTTCTAACTATTTAGTAAGCTTTTAATTGGGTCAAAGAAAGCCACAATAAGGAGAACGCACGATCCGTTAACACACATTTGGCGCATAAAGTGTTTCGCTATTAATTCATATGGTAAATAATTATTCAGCTTCCTTAATGAGTTAAACTTGTTGTTTGGGCAAAGTTTATACCAACTTGCCTTAAGCTCGACGCTTCTTTAATATCAAAAATTTCTGTAAAGGAAATGAACAAACCATTTGCGTGGACTTTGTTTAAGTATCTTCTTCACAAGTCTGGAAAGCGTTATGACTTTGAGTTAAGTGCTATTGAAAAAAAAAAAAAAGAATAAATAAAAAACTAACATGTACTGCCATTATATATATATACTTTTTTCATTATCTTGATGGATTGTCGCCCTAGATATAAAGACTCAAACCTATGTATGTATTATGAATCATCATTTTCTCCAATAAGATAGCTTGCGAAGTTATTTGTAACCCCATAGCGCGAGATAACGCTGAATATGAATATGCACCCTAGCCCTACTCTCTTTCGCTATTTAGGCTAAACATAACCACGAAACTGCTAGAATGAGTCGTTACCGCTGCCAGGCTGAAGCTGGAATATTGCTTCGGGTTCGTGATACCAAGAAATAAAAGACCAGAAAATAATGGCGTTACAAACAGGCAATATCTCAAACCCCAGAGGGGATACAATCTTCAAAATTTATAGAGCGTTGCGTTTAAAATTGCTTTGCAAACAGATAGACCCGTCAAAAACATTTCGCGCCGACAACTCAAAATTTTTGTTCGCCCAACATGACATCCCTATACCACACTGATGCTTTATAAGTTACACAAGCAATAAATAGGCCACTGCATAGAATAGAATAAGGCAGCCCGTTTCATCAAGCGTCATTCACAGCGTAGGAGACGACGGACTGGTCCTATAATATTCTGAAAAATCATGAGCGAATCTGCCCCTACAATGCCTTTAAACGTTGACGGCAAGGGTTCGAATCAGCAAGATTTCAGCAGATCATCTGCGATCTATCCAGCAAACATTTTTTTTCGATGCCACAAGAAGAATACAATAAGAAGTCATTTACCATCAGAAATGCCAAATTTCCTATAAAACTACTCTTTTTTTTGGCATGAATAGTTTAGTTGAACATTAACGACAATATACATATTATTATGCAATAATAATTATTTTTACAATTAATATTAACGTACCAATACGACTATAAAATTTCGTGCTGCACAGTGTAACAGAAATTTCATACGGCCGCCTTAACATAGTTTCGTCTAAATAACTTTCACTTCATTTAATTTTATCAGATATTTTATATAATTTTTTTTGGTTTTTATTTACATTTGTATGATTTTGTAATTTTGATTGTAATTTTTAATTTCTGAATGACGAAAGCCGCACGTAACTCCCAATTAAATGACTTTCAAGGTACGCCTTTCAAATCAAAGCTAATTCACTAAATATAATAATAGTTACTGACCTTACTTTCAGCTTGGTTAACTAAACTCAAGAAAAAAACTTCACTACCGGCGCTATCGGAAATAACGATAACAAAATAAAATTTTAATCCATTGAAGTTCTCTTCAATAATATGATAATTTTTTGTTTTTTTTATTTATGTAAATAATTAGACTAATTAGAAACTAAAATTAAATTAAATTAAAGTTGCGTGTGTTTTGCCGACGGCTTTTGTTAATTTGGTCCGTTATTTAAGTTGCGCATTTAACATAGCTGATTAGCGTTAACATTTAAGTTGTTAAGTTGGGTTTTTAACCATATATATATATATATTATAAGCGACTCTGTGCTTTGCCTTTCAACAGGGAATTTAGCGAGGACTTTGTTTAATAATTATGACGGTTTAATTCTAAGCTAACTTGTAAAATAAAATAAATAAATCATTAAAAATCATCTGCCCTCAATTATCTCTTGGTAAGAATATTGGATTAGCGCGAAGCTGCTAACAGGATAATTGAAAACAGTTTGAATTATGGAAATTCTGTCATGTTAATCTTAAAAAGTCATCATACATTATAGGAGGAATGTTCATGAAAAAAGAAAACCTAATTTTCTGCATATAGCCAACTTAGTAAGCATAACATAGTTGACCGTATTAATTCATCACCACTATTACTTAAACCATTAACTTAATAATAAAATCGCGGTCAATCACTTTTATATATTTTAGATTAGGAATTACCTTTTTTGCGGAAATTGTACAAGACAATATTACATGTGTTTCACTTCTTACTTTATGTATACCTTAGCAATGGTAGTAATAATAAAGTCAATATTCCTTACGTGCACTTCATCTAAGACAACATCAAAGCACTGATGCATCAATTATAACGTTTCAGCATATGCAACAGCATTTGAGCAACATTTTCATCGAATTCATATTTAGTGCAATTTTAAATTTTTTTGCATTGATTTATGCTCATCATAAAGAAATCGCTAAAAAGCAGAGATTATAAACCATTTTAACAAATTTGGGAATGAGAAAAATGTGAAAGAATACTAACGGAAAAACAGAGATGGCACATAATTCTACCTAATCACTATGTATGTGTATATAAAATGCATTATGAATATCTTTTAATATAAAAAAATTAAAAATAAAACACTCATAAGTGTGAGAGTAGGGAAATTAAATGTAAAATTGAATGAAAATAATGCCATATCCGAAAATATATCAATACAAAATTGAACTAAAAGCGAAAAGTATGCATTTTGAAAATATCATTAGTTCTGTTATTCCGTTGATTTATATATATATATATGTTTCTTGATTCGTATATATGCTTTCCCATATAAAACTTTTTCTATTTTTGACAATTTAAGCACACATTATTGAAGAATATTTCGAAGTAGTAGTGTCGTTTAATTAGAAATAATAATTTTGTATTGAAAAACTCTTACACGAAAGTAATAAATGGGAAATATTAAAGGAAATGTGTAATATAAACTTCTTACATTTAAATAATAATATTAAATATTAAAATGATGTTCAGGTTTGAATTGCACTTCGTAAATTAATTGAAAAATAAAAAGACCAAATTTTTTGAAAGCCGTGACAGAAACTAATAACACAATTTGAAAAAATTTTTTCAGTTGTGCCAATGTTTCAGTATAGCAAATACAACAATCTTTGTGGCGGATTATAATTTTCGATTTCGTTCCATTCCATTAAGAGATTGAGCATTTTTGCACTAATTTTTGTATTCGCCATAGTAATTAAACTAAAATGTAATTAAACTAAAATGAACTGTCGACTTTGTTTGACGCATGTAGCGGTCGATGATGGTTTCAGATTGTACGATGTGCTGGACAGCAAGACCGAAGCTTCGGAAATGGTTAAACTTATAGAGAAGTACTTGCACATTGACGTAAATTCTATTATTGGCGCCGATTAATAAAAACATGACTTTAAAATTTAATAAATAATGATTTTAGGTGCAGAGGAGTGACGCAATATCCACGCTCATATGCCAACGGTGCTACGATAAATTGGAAGAATTTAATTCCTTTGCTCAGCACGTGGCGGAAAAGCAGAACATTCTGTGTAATGATTACTTTCGAATCATTCAAAAGGAGGAAATCGATAATAAGACTAATTTTAACGAATTTCCATCTATTCCTTTGGGAAAATTGAGAATTGAGTCTCTGGTAATTGAAGAAGTTCGACTTAATAATACTAATGGCGAGACATTCTCTACAAAACCAATGAACTCTGTCGAAGAGAATATCAGATGCAATGATCAATTAGAGGAGTCCTTATCAGATGGTAGTTGTTTTTAACCTTTGATTTGTTTTAATTAACTATTTGATGAATTTCATTTCTTCCTCATGTAAGTTTAGATATACCATTATTAACTCTAAAATATCGAATGAAGGCAATCAGCAAAAAAGGTAAAAGCTTATCTAGAGGAAAAAGTGGGCGGCCCAAGATTCCTAAGCAAAGTGATGAGCGAGAAAAGAGAAGAGCAAAACGTTATAATGTCGAAGTGTCAATAGCGGCTGCCATGCAATTAATTTGTGATATTTGTGAGGCTCAGTTTAAATCGTGGTCATTGTTACGTGATCATTTTAAATTAACTCACAACCAAGCACCTTATGTGAAATGCTGTGATTCTACATTCCATGCTACCAGTACTTTAGTACAGCATATCAATTGGCACAAGAACCCCAACATATATAGGTATAGGCTTTAAGGCTTACTTAAAATTAAAAAGACTTTATCAACTAATCATTTACTGATTTAAAGATGCAACACTTGCGGTAAAAAGATGCGGTCCCAAAACGGATTGACACGTCACTTGGGTATCGCCCACGGGGAAGATCTTGATATGCTGCAACGTTTTAAGTGTAAGAAATGTTCAAGAGGTTTTCGTAGCCGGAAATTGTACGAGAAACATGTAAAAAGTCATGTACAAGGAAGTGACTTTTCTTGCCATGTTTGTAATAAAAAGTATATAAGTATTTGCCGAACGAATAGTCAATTGTTGTAACAATTTTTACCCAACAGATATAATAACTCAAACAATCTGAGGCGCCATATCGAATCCATACATGAGAACATTTATTTTTTTGTTTGTGATGTCTGCGGGAAGCAATTCAAAAGTAAGGGTTCTTTCGAACGCCACTGTCGCGAGCATCAAGGTATTATTGAACCGCCACTTCAATGCCCGTTATGTTTAGTTTGGCTTAAGAATCGTCACAGTTTACGTTTACATGAATTAAATCATAATAAAAAACCGACGCCATGTAATATATGCGGTAAGAATTTCAAAACAATTAATTCCCTTCGAAGACACAAAGCCTATTGGCATGGAATGGAAAAAAATTTACGCTGTACATTTTGCGATAAGATTTTCCGGCAAGAAAGAAACTTAAAAGAACATATCGCTATACACACGGGCGATCAGTTATATGCTTGTCCTCATTGCCATAAAGAATCACGTTCCAAATCCAACATGTATGTGCATATTAAACGGCAACATCCAGCAGAATGGTTAAAATCGAAAATGGACCGTTACAACATAAAAACGAACCAACAACAATCCATCCGCTGATAGTCCAAGTTATTTGAGTCGGCAAAGAATTTGAAACAGTTTTCAACAATTATTTAAAGGAATAGTGGGGAAGTTTAGATAGCATACACTGTATACACGATCTAAGACTTACTTAATAAAGATGTCGATTTTTTACCATAAATATTTAAAAAGCTACGCACTTCGCTATTTTATTATTTTTATCCCATATTTTATATTATAGCGAAAAAATTTGTACAAATATTTATATCTTTCAAAAGCAACAAAAACAAAAGAAAATAGAAAAGTACTTGCATGCAGATCTTTATCGTTATTTAATTTTGTTCCATCAAAAAAATTACCTACCATTTACTTACATTATATTGCAAGATCGACGACGATCTATATATTTAATTTTCATTTTTTTTTGCTTAGAAAATGGAAAAAAAAAAAAAAGTTGTAACGATTATTATAGATGGCCAAATAATCTCCGTACTAGACATAACAGGGTTACTGTTACGTGTCTTAAAGAGTTATATGATGGCAGGCATCTTTTCCTAATCTCATCCGTCAATTACACTTTGTCGTCAGAATCAGTGAACGTAATTTTGCATTTAATTACCATGAAGACATATTTTGAAATTTAATAGAAAAATTGGCAAATTTCTGCAGGCAGGTTGGTACTGGACATGGGCCAAATTGGTCAGAGCACACCCGCGCAAAAAAGAGTAAACAGAAACCAACACCAACTTTCGTCTAAGCACAGACTTTATGAAAGACAGAAAAGCTGAACTTCTCTACATTTACTTTACGTAAAACTCTACTATTTATGTGCAAGAATGGAAAAAATAATTTTTCTTTTAACTTTTTAAAGTATTAAATATTTAAAATTATTTTATATGTTCGTCGAAACTGCACTAATTCTGAAATAAATATGGACACCACGACGGGATGGATTAATTTTTTCTTAACAATAAATTTAGCGAACTTGGATGATAGAATGCGACAAACTAAATCTAAGCCAATTAATTCTAAATTAATTAAGGTGGACGTTTAATACTTAAAATCATGGAGCGCCTGGAAAAATTCAATTTCTTGAGCATTACCAGCGCTCCAAGCTTTTGCTTATAGTCATTATGAAAGTGACCGAAATATATTTATCGTGACTAAAATAAAAGCGTATTTAAAATTTTTTTTTATACAATTTATTTTACTTGTTATTCTAAAGCTGCCGTGAAAGCTACCGTTTTACATTGTATACCCACTATCGAGGAATGGGTGCATACACATTTTGTCATACAAAAGGAAGTCCAGCGACTGTATAAAGTATATATATATAGTCTTGATCAGCATGAAATTCTGATTCCATTAATCCATGCCTGCCTGTCTGTGAAAGGGACTTTAGGGAAAATTTGATTGCGACTATAAATACCGTAGTACAAAGTAATAAAGCAATCCATATCATTATACTCTTAGGTGGCTTTAGCACCCGCCACTGATAGGCTATATGAATAATAAAATCTTCTTTCTTCGGATTCAAATCGATGGTGCATTTTTAAATATAAACAATGGAGAGAACGTGGGAGAATTAGTAACTAAACGAGATCGCATACAATTACCATTTTGAACTAATTCTCAGTGTGTAGTTTAGTTTTAAAGTACATACATACCACCATAGATTTGAATCCGAAGAAAGAAGATTTTATTATTCATAT
>NW_023998414.1:2276292-2376046 GCF_014805625.2 Glossina fuscipes
TACATACAATTTTCATCATATATTTATTGAACTATCAACTATTTACTTAAAAAATAATATACAATTTTTTGACATTTTATATTATATGATGCCCATGATAGTCTATTATCATTTTTACGGTAAAAAATTTACATCCATTGTAGCTTAGAAATAGTAAGTAAAATAAATTATATAAAAAAATGTGGTTATGTAAACTTTTATTTTAGCAAGCTAAAAAGCGGAAAATAAATTTTGCTAAAAAAAATTTAATGATGATGGGTATGTGAGATTCGGCCCCCGCCGATTAATACTTTTTTACTTACTTAAAAATAATTATTATATATATATTTATTAATTGGTTTATTGTTTTTTCTGTAATTGCACATCATTGTGATACTCCCATGGCTGCATTTAGTTATAAAGTAAAATTAATGGGTTTTTCAATATTAGACTACACTCAAAATTAAATTGAATGGGTAACTGTTTCATGTGAACATATCAAGGCTGAAGAGTTTCAGATAGGAAATTTTGAATGTGCTTTGCTATGGCTGCTGAACTTTTCATGTTTCGTTGAGCAATAATTATAGCTCGGAAACGGGCGCAATCCATTTTGATAGAGAGTTGGACATCTTCAAATGAAGATAAAAATATTTGAATTTACTTTATTAACTTATCGCTTATAACAGATCGCAAAACTGATATTTACCAAAACAACGCCTATTTACCTATTGGTATTTCCAAAACTAGCAAGTATGTTTTTAATATGATTCTAGCTTAATGAAGGCGAAAAATATGTGCTTTCTTTGTCAAAATGCTTGCGAAGCAATTTTTAATCATCTAGATCTCGATCCCGAATATTTATAGAAACTTAACAAATATGCGCAGTTTGCAGGTTGCCTAAGTGTACACTTTAAATTGTCTATTGTCTTCAGCTGAACACGAAATTGCTTTATATATATTGTGAGAGTTTTCAAAAATGAGGCTCCTTCACAATTCCCATATAATCTTATTATGATCTTTGATCTCGTGCATTTGCTTAATTGTCGTTTCTTTAAGATATGTGTAGCACTAGAAACCTTTGGCATCAGTTTGTTTTTTGTTTTGTTTTTGTGCAATTAACCTTTTGGGGATCCTCCTATGAGTGCGAATTTTGTAAGAAATGTCTTTGTTTTGAATTTTTCGACGAGAACAAATTAAGGATTCAGAAATTTTCATACGTTTGCTTGAAATGATGATGTGTATCAAAGATTGTTGTTATGTTTTACTTATTTGTTTAGGTAAGTGCCCTGAAATCCGAAAATTAATATAAAATGTTTTTCTTCTTTGCTTTATTGAAATTGCATTTAGTAAACCTTTTTTTAAGTTTTCTTTTTTGTGATGGCATGTAGAAGGATGTTTTTCAGTTACAATTAAATTGAACATGATGGACATTAAGTTTTATGATGCACCCATTGCTCATATATACATGGGGATGAGTCACTATGAATGCTTTACTATTATTTTAGAACATTCTTAATAGTCTATAACCCATTTGCCTACGTCACAAAGTTTATTAAAAAAAAGGATAAAACAAAGACTGAAAATAAAATTATCCGCAAAGTCCATTAAATACATGAAGAAGCTTTAAAGGATGAAGACAGAAATAAAAACAAGTTTTATATAAATTCTAATCCATGTGGTTGTACTTTTCATTTGAGAAGTATGAAAGAGAATAAGAAAGAAAGTTAAAGAAGAACATCAGATTTTAACTGTTTAAAAACTAACCGTTGAACATATCGATTCTAGGTATCGAAAATACAAATGCCAAGCAACCAAAACGCAAAAGAGTACCGTGTTGTAGTATTGCAGCACCTTCCCAAGCACCCGCAATCATTGGCGGATTCGCTAAGTGGGAGCATTTGCACTCTGGCTTAGATGGCGGAGCCATTCTGTAAATAAATGAAATTTATTTATTATGAGATCGGATACAGTTTCAATCATTCGTTTTGCATTCAAAACAAACCTAGCATTCCTATCTATAACATAGTGTTGGCGTTGCAGACCTCGTCTTCTATCCAGGATAGCCTGAACTTTCCTTTGCAGTTCTACATCTTCGTTTCGAAGTTTTTTAGCGGGCGTGGGCCCAGGCTCCGTGAAATCACAAGAATACAATTGACCATTTACTTCAGTGCCAAACTCAGAGTAATTTATCAACTCATAAGTTTTGCTAAAATCATCATAGAATATGGTGGCATGTTTCGGCGATACTCGACTACAATAACCTATCAGGGATAGATTAACATCAACACAGCCGTTGCCACTACCGTAACCAATATGTATTGAGCGATAACGCATAAAATAAGACGATGTCAATTCTATATTACTAAACCAACGGTTATCTTCAAGGATATCGCCAAGAGGTGTAAGTACTGCACGTGCACGTATTTTACATCGAATTAGCTTTAGCTCAAGTCGATAGGCTACTTCGTGAGCTTTCTCTTGCTGTGTGCGTTCACGTGGCACGTACTTTTTTTCGTCTTCGTCGGCAGCTACTATTGCGGCGGCCGTAGCTAACGCTGGATGTAATTGGGGCACGTCGTTTTCTGACGCAGAATTAGGTTGAGCTAAAATGGAAGATGTTTCTCCAGTAAACATAATGGAAAGTCGCCTTATATCGGTTGGTGAAAGAATCTCAGATGGTAACAATTGTTGTTGTTGCTGCTGTTCAATTAGTTCTCGAATACGTCTAGCAGCTGTACGATTTTGATATTGCATCACAATTTCAGGGTGATCTTGCACCAATTGCTGAAGGCGTTGAAAAGCCAACTTTTTAATTAAGTCTACATCCAAACACTTCAGTTCAGCATCGATCTGGGGATCATGTTTTACTTCGTCATCAGAATCTATAAAAACTTCGCCCTCAATTTTCTTTTGTTCTTGAGGCGTTTGTAATGATGCTTCTTCTTTTCCATTTACTATTACCAACCCTTCCGAACTTTTATTTTCATCATTGTTTTTACTGGAATTTTGTTTAGCACGTCTTGTTTTCACTGAACTCTTTTGTGTGTTTTTTTCTTTACCTTCCTGCGGTTTGTCATTGTCATTGGCGATGTCGCTTTTGGAGCAGTCTGTTATCGCTTCTCTAGATTTTCCTCCCTCGTCTTGCTCGTTTTCAGAACTGCTACTTAAACCTTCAATTTTATGCCCTAATTCCCTTTGAATCTCCCTGAGTTTCGCTTTTGCAGTTTTTAAGGCTTCTAAATCTCTAACTAATGACTCCGCTACACTTTCCTTGGATATAATTTCCGGGGCAATGGGTAAACATTTGCGTTTTTTTACAATATCGTAGCGTAGAGTATCTCTAAGAGAGGGTAATAAAGGCGG
The DNA here is from genome assembly GCF_014805625.2 of Glossina fuscipes. NCBI lineage: Eukaryota > Metazoa > Arthropoda > Insecta > Diptera > Glossinidae > Glossina > Glossina fuscipes. The sequence goes on from NW_023998414.1 coordinate 2,279,635, forward strand.
AGGATTTTCATAGTGATATTTCACTGTTGGAGGAATTTCAATAGTCTCACGCGATTTAATCGGCACTTTAATGCGAAATGGTGGATTCTGCATGTGCACTCGGCGGAAAAATGCCATTTTAACGGCTTCATGATCAAACGGTTGCGAAAATCTATCCCATAAACGTACGCGTTCGGTAGCCGAAATACTTGTTAACAGATTGTTATCCTATGGTGGTTAAAATCATCAATATATATCTTAATTTATTTAGTTTACTATCATTCTTACAATAAAATTTTCTACATGATTCGGACACATCCATAAGCCAGTAGGTAAAGCTGTCATAGGCGGATCCAAACAATCTTGATGATAAAACAGTGGACAATAATCACATGCTACCAATGGAGCCTTTTTACAAGACCGATGGCAATAAAAGCAAATTTTTGCTGGTAAAGGTACTAAGCCCTGCGAATCTAATTCATATGGCTTCGAATTACGGCGGAAACTTGGCTTTTTGTGACCGTTGCCATTACTACGTACGGGCTCAACTAAGGAAAACATTGTATTATCTAAGCTATTAACATATAATCCGCCAGCTTACCTTTATCATTTCCAGGAAACTGTGTATGAATTTCAAGTTCACGAGGCAATTCAAATTGACGAGGATTTAATATACTAGCGGCTTTTATAAGCTCATCCAACGGTGTTGGTTTCTTGTTAGGGTCCAATGCTTTCTGGATGCCCATTGGAAGCTTCGATAAATATTTCTCTGTGCTACTTAAATCGCTGCAAAATGAAGTGCGACTATTGCTACGTTTCCGCAAATGCCTAATTTTTAATGGTAAAGATTCCAGATCACCTCCCGCAGAAGGAGTATTCGGACGCGAATTCACGGCGGCTGACACAGTTGCAGAAGTTCGCTCAACTGAGCTCGATTTGGAAGACGATGGAGCAGTTTTTAGCGTCATTCGACAATTATGGCATAACCATTGGCCGCTGGGTATGTCTTCTTCCGTAAGTGGAGGATCGCTATAATATTAAATTAAATCAAGAAAGTCAATTATATGTCTATAAAACTGTATATAGTATTTTATTTACTGGCATTGCAAATGAAAGCTGGAGGGACAACGATCACAGCACAACAAATCTCCACCCTCCTCGCATGCATCGCACAAATCATGATTGTGACCTCTGCCAGGACGTTTATAATACGGATGTTTTATAACTGTTGGACGCAATAATAGTTTTTCCTCTTCATTTGGTGGAGGTTTGATAAGGTTTTGAATTTGCTGTAAAACGTTTAATAACAAGGAACTGGTTAGAATTCTGTATATATTGGGGAGACATTAAGTAAGACATTGGCTTTATGATCAAAACTGTACACAAAATTTTCACTTGTTGTGCTGGCTCCGGTCAAAATACCAAAACGCTAGCACTTTCCTGCCGGCTCTCTACTCACCTCCATTATGCTTAATGAAGCGTTCGGATCGCTTTCTATCTTCGACATTGGTTTTTAAATATTTCGAGCTGTCCAGTCGATATTCCCAATAAAAATTAAATAGGACTATGAGAATCTACTTCTTTCCCACTGATACTTTTAAAACCATCATTGCTACAAATTAATTTCTTGAAGTAGTGTTCTTAATCCAGCGGTGGCAACTATGGTCACACTGTATCTGTCTCTTTAATAATCACTGTACGTTTTGTATGTATTCGCAACATAACTAAACAGTTTCACATTTCACTTAAAAGAACAAAAGTATGAAGAACAAAGACTTTTTTAATTAGCTGCTCTCGTTGTTATCCTATTTAGAAATGCACATTAAACTAATTGTACAAACTCACTTTCATTTATATTTTGTAGATATTCGGTCGGTCTCATTTCTTTATTACTACATGACTGCAATACTGCACTTGTAGAAAGATGGAAACGTAGCACGCAAATATGGCAACAATAAACAAATTAAGTTTCTTATTAGATAGCATATATCCACTGGCCCTTCGTACGTTGTACGAAAGTATATGTCACCGCCGAAAGTACATCTCACCGCCGAAAGTAAAATTTTGTCCGTATTAAAAAATTAACAAAATTAACACAAAATGCTTTTACCAATGCTTATACCAAACGCTAACATCAAACCTGAAAATTTTTTGTCAATTACAGTATTCTCTTTAAAGATTCAAACTTACTCCTTCTTTAGAATACCCAAGCCGATATCTGCTACATCTGGGCGGGTAACATAAACGGATTTTTTAGAATTCGACATTTTAGAACAATCTCTAGCGAATATTTTGTCGGAATAGTAAAGTAACCGATAAGATTTATGATGTTGTTTAATGAAGTTTTGAATATTAACTAAAGTAAACATAGCTTTGCGTGTCAAGAGCGTACGCGGACGTTACAAGCATTATAACCCATTATTTCTAAATGACACCTTATGTAAGCTAAGTCGCCTTTTCTTTACATAACTCAAGTGTTATAAAGTTTAACGAGTAGAAGCCCGATATAAAAACCAAGAAAAAAATCTGCATTTTCTTTCTTAACCTTTAAACACTTAAGATTTCTATTTTCGTAATTGTTTTAATACTTTTGACAAAATAGTTAATAGTCAAGACAATTTTTTATATTTTTAATTCTTTTTAAGAAAAAATTTTCGAACTATATTACATTATCCGAATTATTGTAATGTGGAAAGCATAGAGAAAATTTCTACATCATTTTGTTCTCTTATAACATGTTGAGTAATATACAGGAATATAACAATACCTAGTATCACATTTTTTTAAAGTTTCTTTTGGGCTTTTAGATGACGTTCTAAATTGCTACTTAAACGGCATAAATATATATATGCGCTGTTTGCCGGAAAATGAAATCCTCTTAGCGCCACAAATAATAATAATATAATAATAATATTCTACATCTTACACCTATAGCACCTTAAAATTGACAAATAGCGCTTCTTAACAATGACAAAACTGGTGGACAATGTTAAATTCGCTATATAGTTAACTATAGTAATGTAAAGAGGTGGTCGTATTGATTTCTGGTATCATTGTTAGCCGCCGTAATTGAATCCACCCTCGCAACCTACGATAGAGATCATTTCATTCTTTTGGTGCTATAGAATTTGTTTAAACTCAATAAGCCTAAATGGATGAATAGTAATTAGCTTAAAAGTATTTAAATAAGAAATTTTTAATTCCTAAACGTTGTGTCAACTCTTCGAGCATCGATATTTATTTATGTTTTGGTACTTCTGTTTCGATTTTTCTTATGTAACATAATTATCGCTGTACTTTTCCTATACTCGCTTCTAATAACACAGAGTTGTTATAATAAAGTCAAGGTGTTTTTTATTGATAATGACATGCTCTTTGCAACTGAACATACTATTCATATGTAGTGATTAATCTGCAATATCTGTTAATTGTTTTGGTTTGTTGTCAAGAGTCTCAAACTTAATTAAAATAAAACGTTGTCATTTGCGTTATAATTTCATTTCTTTTAAAATGCTGTCATTTTTTTCAAAGAAGAAGCACAACGCAGAAACACCACCCGAGGATATTATACAGGGCCCCGCTGTATCACAGGAACAAAACGCAGATGATTTTATATTTATTGAAAGGAGAAGTGATGAAGATCCGTCAAGATCACAACGAAATGTATATCCTCCAATGCCTCCGGTCTTTGGAACAAAGATAAATCATTTATACCCGCGGGTAAACGGTAACACAACCATTGGTCAAGCATCTGTTCCATATGTGCAAGACGTTCCCTTCGTATTGGCACCACAACTGTGCAACAAAACTACATTAGACTTGACGCAAACACAAGTAGATGGAATATTAGCATTACTCACCAGACAAATGTCTGTTGGCGAACAGGAGGAATACAATTTCGCTTTAGAACGTTCAATACAAAATGAATGCTACTAGCATCTGCTAATACATAACTAATGAAATCTTAACGCTTGTCATATATTGCAACTGTTATAAATAAGAGCCATTAATTATAATACAAATATTAAGAAAATATGCAAGTAAGAGATTTTGTAAGAAAATTCATTGTTTTGTTGTAATAAATTATTCGTTTGATTAATGCGAAAACTTCTGAATAATAAACAGACTGAGCGCAGATATTCATATTATTATTGCAAATATTCTTTATCGACGTATTATGCTTGTTAGCTTGTTTATGTGATCTTTTGCAATAATTTTAAATGCATGATAACAATAATTCCTCAAAATCGCATTCAAGAATGAAGAACAACAATACTGTATGGCTCATCTTTTGAAAGCATCAATGTTGGTTGACAAAAACAAAACCAGTTTATGGTTTCGCTTTACCGAAAAAGAAGACTGCAAACGAAAGAAATATATCCTAAAAAAATGGCATTACCATAATGAACACTAAATATTGTAGCGATATGAAAAGCGTTTTCTAATTCTAATTGGAAACACACTAATTTCGACTTTGTTTTATTACATCAACAATTTATTTAAAAAGTACAAAATTTAGTTTATAATATGAAATCGATTGCCCAAAAATTCTTAAATTATGTTTAAAATTGATAAGACCTGCACTTTTATGCAGTTATAATCTCATTACTTGCATAACTGTTCAATTTGGATATTTATATAAGATTTTTTGGCAATTCTGGCGATGATAGAAATTTACAATATACTCGCATAATTTGTGTTTGTTTTTGCTCTCTAAAGAGAAAGGCTTCGTTATTTATACAAAGTAGCTCTTTAACAGTGGTGGGCGTGTACATACCACCGCCACTACCAATAATTAAAAAAATATATCTCGCGCTGGAAATAAGACGACTCGTGTTTACTCTCTTAACGCTGCAAGGTGATCTTAAAATACATCGATATGTGGCTCTTAAATGTAGACAAAATAAAAAGTTGCTTACTTATTAATAAGAAGTATATTTCAAAAAATGGAAAGGATTTACGATTTCAGCAAAATTCAAAGTCAACGAAGCATCTATTTATGATTATCGTAGTGCAGGGCTTGACATTTCTTTAAAATTGTATTTATGTCAAGGAGTTTTTCAGTTTCAAGTTTAGCACCACCCTTCTGCTGGCTCTTGCTAAGATTTTGAACCTTTTTCTCAGCAGCGCACATCAGGCGCTCTTTAATGTAATTGTCCATATCGAAGTCAGCTTCAATCGGCTGCATGTCGTCAGGATTACGAGTTGAAGCTGAATCTAGTGCTTTGATTATTAAGCTGAGTAGAGCGTGGGACAATTTATGACACACTTCATATTCACTGCCTTCTTCGGTGTTATAATAAATGGCCGCTTGGCTGGCGGGCTGAACTCCAATTGCCAGCAAGATATTACAAAAAATGCCTCGTTGCATGCGCGCGTAGGGCTCTACTAACGTCGGCGGAATACGCATGGTTGTAGCCAGTTTAGCTATAAAATTTCCAAATTTCTTTATTAAAACGTTTAAATATTGCGTACGGCATTGTCGTTCCAGTTTGGTAAGCATTTCATAATAAAGTTCCTGTTTCTTTTTCAAAAGGTCCTCCTTTTGGCGTTCTTTCGCCTTGCTAGTTCTAATTACTTGCTCCAATTGTCTATATTTGTACAATATTATTAAATTAGGCCGAAAAGTCGGATAATAATAAATTGTATGCCATTTCAAGCACTTACTCTGGTGTCATAGATATATATTTGCCAGCTAACCGTTGTACGCGTTCTCCCCTTCCCTTGGGTTCCATCAAATCGGCAAAGTTTTCCGCCGTATACATCAAACGAAGTTTTTTTGGCACAGCGAGTCTTTCAATGATCCGCGGTGCTTTTGGTGACGGAATTGGATATGTTTTGGTATCAGGGGGAGGAGCCGGAATATAATACATCATGTCAACGTAACGTTGAAGTTTCTTTATCTGATTCTGGCGTACGCTTTCTTCGAATGTTGCCAATCCGTCATCATCACCTTCGGTTGGTTCTGTAGGTTCGGTAGGCAACGGTTGATCCCAATCTTCCACATTCTCGCTTGCCATTTTGCTAAATATCTTAATCTAACCCTTCTTTCTTCCAAAAAAAAAATAAATAAATAAATAAATAAGTAAAAAACACTAAAAATTTTCAACTAATCTGCCACACGACATAAAATCGACATATAAGAACTAGATACTAAAATTTTTGTTTGAAAAATTTTTTGTTAAATTTAAATTTTTTTAATATTTAAACACAGCCAGTGTTCTGGAATTTCAAAACTGTCGCTTGAATGCAAAGTGTATTGCATTTTAAATGGTATATGCCACGTACTTTCAGTTTTATGAGCGCAACATAGGTACCGCGTAGGTTCCTGCGTAGAAGGCAGACGGTTCACATGCTGAATTAAAGGGCCAAATTATTAAATTCGTACCTTAATTAAAATTTTGCCGCTGCCTGTCTTGGTAACTAGCGAATATTGATGCTGTTGTTGCCATTGTCTGAATATGCATTTGAGTTCAGAGCCCAATAAGTAAGCATGTTGACGCATAAGGTCACGCGAAAAAATATCTGTCTTTGGACCGCTTTTTAATGCTGCATACAGAAGGAAGGGATCATCTTGTGACCTGAGACGAAAAGTGAAAAAAAACAAGGTTGTATACATATTAAATTCAGAATTTTACATGTCCGCTATGAATGTACTTTTGTATTCCGGAACGAAAATTCAACTCAAACGTGTTTAAGCAGAATTATAAGTAAATGTGTGTGTGTGTGTGTGTGTGTGTGTGTGTGTGTGTGTGTATGTGTGTGTGTGTGTGTGTATGTATGTGTGTGTGAGTGACCGATCACTCAGTGGATGTCTTCTCCTCTCCTCTCCTCTTCGCGTGGCGCGTTGACACTTACGACGTAGTGAGGAAAAAGAAAGAAAAAAGAAAAAGATAGGAAATTTGACGCCGTCCTTCTAGTGGATGTGAACTCATTCGATAAGTGTTATGCCTTTACCGGTTGAGCACTCACTATAGCTACGAGCAAAGTCAAGTCTACCGCATTGCGATTAGAATCCGCAAACAGTGACTTTGCGGCCGTCAATCTTACCTATTCGGCCATTCATGCGGATTTTTCTTTAAATATTTTTCATTTCGTTAACATACCGGGGCTGATATAATTGATACTTTAATATTCTACTTTCCGTTTTTTTTTTTTTTTTTTTTTATTTTTTTTTTATACGTACCACCGAAGGATCACATGTATATTTATTTTGTTATTTGTTTGCAACACATAGAAGAAAGCCTCAGAGACGCTATAAAATATATATATATTCTAGATCAGTACCAAGCTAGGCACGTCTGTCCGCTGGTCTATAGTAAATATCTTCTCGGTCGCAAAGATCACAATTTCGGCTTAAAATTTAGAAAATACATTGGAAAATCGATGGAAAATAGACTGAATCGGTTAAGGAACACGTCTGGAACACGGTATAAACAATGTTTTCGCAAGAAAAAATTTGAAAATTTTAAACGGTCCATCACCCAAATGAACGTCCAATTTTTTTTGCAAAAAATGTGCCATATGTTTAATCAAATAACATTTCGTTAAGTTTAAATCTATAAAGTAATATGATAAAGAATGCATTGGCAGGATCGTTTACAACGAAGAAATGGTTCTTTCAAACTTTGAAACTATAAACTAAAAAGTGCTATTTTGATATCACACTACCATTTCTACGCAAAATATTTACTTAGTGCTTCCTATATATCCTTATACGTAAATATCGTTATATGCAAAACATGTATTTAGTGCTTCGTAGTATATGCGGCAAATACCAATTGGAAATATCCTAACTATTATAAATGTTCTTAAATTTTATCCTTTTCTAAGGCGAAACGTCATTGTAAGCGGTTTGGCAAATTTCAGTATTTCAACTTTAAATCAATAATATTATAACATTTGCATACTTTGAAGTCAATTTAGAAATACATATCCTTCTATTTTACAATCCATACAAGACATATTTGGTAATTAAACAGTGCACTATTGTAATACTTACAAATTGTCTGCCAAAAACATTGCCGCGTTATCTCTCACGTATTGAATGCTATTCTTAGGCCATTTATTCATATGTTTCCGTCCCAATACTAATACGTATTTGTTGTTGTCTGCAAAGTGTTTTACAACCGAGACCAACTAAGAAAATTGAAATTCAAGTAAAAATGTGTTGCATCATTGTTACTAGTACTGACCAGGTTGGCAAGTGATTGAGGATTCTTTTTACCCTTAGAATAAGCTACGTTGAGACCATCAATCACGCAGTCATATGGTCCGGTCCGATCTACGAAATTTAAGAATTCGTTCACTTCCTTTGGGGTCGATTTTTGGAAAACATCTCCGCCGATAACAACTTTCTTTAAAAGAGAATTTCTTAATTTTTCAAAATCGGCATTACTGAGTGCCTTCGTTTGCAAGTTTAGTTTACACCTGGAACATGTTCCAATTTGATTTATGTGACAATTGGCCGCTTGCAAACGATTCGGATATGCTGCAGTTATCATTTTAATGGAATCAATTACTTTTACACTGATAAGTAAATCGTATTTTTGCAAAGTTTGCAACATTTTTTCAAGACCACTTGTAACGTCTTGAACACCATCTGACACTGCGTTAAGATAAGTTAAAAAGATTTTGCAATCGGGTTGCCTACTATCATCAATTGTTTCCATCATCTCTCCGAATAGTGACCAACCAAGCGATAAATCTTTCATTGAAAAGGCCTTTACAATGAATTCAGTGTAAGCAAAAATGCTCGGTCTCTTTGTAATTTTTATCATATTCAGTAATTCTAAACCTTCTCGCCATTTACGTGTAGTTACTAATCCAGCGATCAAATTCTCGCAAAGCGTTGAATCCAAAATCTTATGCCTTTCTGTTAAAATTCCCCAAATATTCAGAACGTCCGCTTGATCGCCATCTGATAACGATTCCGGTGAACCGCCATTCGAATGATATTTAGCATTGTAAATCCTTAATAGATAACCCAAGGTTGCATCATTTGGCTGCCCTCCACTATGTGCAATAAAGTCTATATAATTTTTGGCCAACTCCAATTGCTCAGATTGACATGCACCAAGAATTGTAGCATCGATATTATCATCGTTAATGTGCTTAAATTCACTTTTCAGCGTTTGCTTGATATTGCGCCATTCCTTTGGCTCGAGCTCCGTCCTATTCTGCAAATATGTTTGCTTAAATTTCACAAATTGTTCCTTCGAATACTGCCCCATCTGTCGTCTTATAGCAGCTACTAATCGCGTACTCGCGGATTTATTAAAAGGTGAATGAAAACGTGAATAATAACAATTAAAAAACAATTTTGAAGACTTCATCTTTCCAACTTTATAACGAATTGAGGTTAAATATAAATACGTTGCCGATGCAACTGTCAACAATTTTTAAGTGTTGCCCTCTACCTTTAAAAATTGTTGAAGAGAAAATATAATTTGGAGAAGAAAAAAAAACCAATCACGCTCAAAATAACTACGATTTGGAAACGGATGTCTCACACTCCATATATATCTTCCAAGACGAAGTGAATCAACGAATTGAGAATACATGTAATGACGAAATTTTATTATATTATTTTTGCATTTTTCACCGGCAACTTGCCGCTCGCGGCGATGGAGTACCCTGTACGTTGCGTAAAAGCAAAGAAAGAAAAGAAAACAGAGCAAAGGTTACGTGCGTGATAAAGTATGAAAAAGGTTCGTTTTCAAATAGTTAATAAGTAATAATAAAATATGAACGCGTTGCGCAATATTTTCAGCGCGAGAGCGTTGAACTTTTTGCGGCATAATGGTCAAAATGCTCTTTTTAATATTACACAACCAGCTGATAATGCTGCTACCACCTCTTCAAATTCTTTATGCGATGGAAATAATATTATTACACAAAATCGTCCGGCAGAACCGTTAGTAATACCAAAAGCCATATTAGAAGCTACTAAATTTGCTGGCAAAAGCTTTCTCAACAATTCAAATTCGACGGGTTCAATCTCTCCTACAACGTTAAAATTATACCGCCGCATCCAGCGTAAAGTAGATATAACATACATATGCAAACTATGTAATACTCGGAATACGAAGCAAGTTAATGAAGCCGCTTATAAAAATGGTGTTGTTATACTTCAATGTGATGGCTGTGCCGTAAATCATTTAATCATTGACAATCTTGGTTGGTTTATCAATAGTAAACATAAGAGTTTTGAAGAAATCTTAGCTCAAAATAGCAATCGTATCAAAATTATAAAAGTCAATCAAGACGGTGAATTAATCTAGTCATTTTAATTTATGTTTGTTATATGAAAATTTTTAAAATAATAGAAAATCTTAAATAAAACCAATGTTTAGGTGACGAATTCATTGATTTATTGAATGGTAATAATAATTGACTACGTCTAAGTCAACTATAAAATGGTCTGAAAAACATTGAAACTTCTAACGGAATTATCATTAAATAAATCCATCGATCAATAAATCGATATCCATATAAAGGGATAATTGTGTGAGTAGATGAAAACGATATATGAACGGTACGATTTTCTAAAGATTAATATATTTTATTACTAGTTTCACAATCGATTTGTTTGTGTTTAATCGCAAGATTTTATCCACAATTGCAAATTGCGATGAGTAGATTTCTTAAGGACTCAGTATGGTCGAGGCAAATTATTGCAAATGTTGTGATCATCGTTGATGAACCGGAATCAAGATTACCATGAGAGTCGGACAGATTGTAGTACTGTTTAACATTTTTCTGATATATCTACGAAGGTCCATCTTTTCCCTTGTGCCATCCGTTATTAGCGGCGTGGAAATCGTAAATTTGGCTACTGGTTCGACTTGCTACTTTCGCGCGCGACCAGCATGACTGTAATCTCCTTATTTTACGATATAAATGGTTTCGGCTGCTCGTGACAATAATCGTTTCCGAGGTAATTATTTAGAGATAGACCAGTCAATACTTACGCATGGGCATAGTATTCTCACTGGACGGAGCGAAGCCTATGTTTATCTCCTAGGAAAAAGTATTTGGTGAGCAGAGCTCGAAGAGTGAGTAGACAACTGTGGCAATGTAGAGAAACGTGGAAACGGATCTTGCCACCCCGCCAAGCAGAACGAGGAAAAAGCAAAAAGTCCTTGCCGACAATTCTGTTGCTCACGTTGAGAAGTTTCGGGATGATTTTGATTTTTAATTCGTTGATTCTACTATCTAAAGCGAAGAGATCTGTGCCGTCAATAATGTTGTTGTTGACTATTTTAAAACGTTATATCTGTTTGTAAGTTATTGCCGTACATGGTGCGACCATTTCTGATTTTGCTTAACACAAATATTGCTAAGATAAACAATGGTGTTTATGTACAAAAGCCATTTGCAAATAACACGGCATATATATGAAATTCTATTTAATGAGTTATACAAAAGGTTTCCGTAGTTTTTTGCGAATAGGTGGTGTTGATGCCTATTCTTTGCTCGGGTAGAAGGTTATATCGATTTGAAAATGAGCAAAATATCTGAAGAATACGCTATATAATGCTTTTTTACTATAAAAAAGGTAAAAACTGTGCAAAAAAAATTTTTGTAAAGTGTAAGGTGAGAATGCCGTGAATGAATGAAGGATTCATAGCGAAAAAACTAAACGTCAACCAATTGAAATTGAATCAAAATTTCTAACGAACGAAGTGCCACTTCGAATGGTTTCATTGCTTGCCAGGCAAAAAAAAAGAAGAAGAAGAAGTAGGTCTACCATGACAATCCCAAGCCCAAGTATTATGGGTTAGTTTAAGAGAGTCATCCACATCAATACCGCGCCAGAATACATTCATGATCATAAAGTTGTGCAGTGCATATGATGGGATCAGCACCATGTAGTCTATTGCGAGCTGCTAAAGCCGAATGAAACTGTTACTGCAGATGTCTACCGACTTCAATTCAATAATGGATTATTAAAAAAAAGGCCAGCAATAGCGCCTACCAGATGCACGTATCCTCTTACATGACAACGCTCGCCCATACGTTGCAAGAATTGTCACGTATACATTCTTGCAGCTGATATGGGAAGTGCTTTCGCATCTAGCGTACTCAGCAGATATAGCGCTTTCCGATTACCACTTGTCCAGAATGGTTGCGGCATGGCTTGGTTGACACGCGGATCTGCAAAGTTGAAAAAGTGCGAAAATGGGTCGGTGGGGGTCGCTGCCCAAAAAAAAAAAACAATATAAGTTCTTTCGAAACGGTATCGCCATGTTGCCACAAAAAGTTGAAAAAAGTGATGGAAAATATTTTCATTAAGATTTTGATTGTATTAATTTTTCTCAATAAAAATGCTTTGTCAAATGAAGCGGGTAAGTAAATTATATTCGGTCATATCCGAATCTTTTATATCCATTACCCTTATCCTAAAAAAGATTTTAAAAAAAGTAAAAGAACTAAATTTTCATGCTCTATAAAATGGAGTAGCCGTGTCCATCGAAAAGTTTCCAAGTCATTTCCAAATTCTCTTGCAAAATGCTTACCAAAAATACTATACAGTTGTGCAGACAGACAGACAGACAGACAGACAGACATGTTCAGATGGATTCCAAATTTGTAACTGTCGAAGGATTTATATACGTTATGGAGTTTTTGAAGTTTGTTTCTATGCCTTATAAAAAAATATTCGAAAAAAAACTACACTTTGATACACTTCAATATTGGGTAGGCTGGGTGGTAAATTTTTCCCATTGGAATGTGCGTTCAAATTTTTGTACATTTATCTGCTAAAGTTTATGCGCAATGAGCAAGAGCAGACGTGTTATCAGTTTACGTGGTGCTGCAGGCGTGTCCCCCCCCCCCCCACCGATATGACCCATTTTCAATATCAACCTGCATTCAAAAACTTCCAAGGTTTTTCGAAGTCAATAACTTCATTTTTGCGGCCAGCCGAATGCCAACAGCACATACACCGCACAGACGCACACACGGACAGACATAGCTAAATCAACTCAGAATATCATACCGATCCAGAATACATGTATACTTTATAGGGACCTTGAAGCTTCCTTTTGGATGTTGCATACATTATGAAAAGAAAAACAAAAAAAACAAAACGAGTAGACCCCCTCTTGCAGTGCTGGCGACAAAGAAAGGATTAGATTCATGACAATTGTGGAAAAAAATGTTTTCCAGGACTAGAAGAAAGAAAGCGAAAGAAAGAGAGAGAGAGAGAGAGAGAGAAATGGCACAAACCCTCAGCGCTAAAGATGTTTCGCGCGATTAACATTTTGAACAACATGAGTAGCATATAATCTCCTTTTTGGCTTCGCGTATAATTAAAATAATTGCAAACGTATTTAATCAAAGATAAATGCAAAATTCCGTTTAATCGTCAGCATCGTATTACACATCTTGAGTGCGTGCAGGTGGACAGATGGTTATTATGAAAAATGTCATTTGTTACAGTAGCATATGTAACAAAAGTATAATATACATACGCGCACATGCAACAACATTCCTTAAATATATATATATATATATATATATATATATATATATTGGCTTATCCGTTAAACATATGGAAAAGAAAAATTATTATAATTTTTTTAGTTTTCAGAAATGGGTGATATTTTATAGATAAATATATTAAAATTTAATCTGACTGAGAGCGCATCGAAAAATAAAGAGTAAGAAGAAAATTGATTTCACTATTCACACTAGTCTAGCTAGCTAGCCGAAAATAAATCGAGGAAAGTGCATTATACCCGCAACTTGAAGCGCTTGATTGGAAGGCTTGAACGGAAAGATTAATTGGGATGAAAAAGAGAGATAACAAGCAGTGTATGTAAGTTTGTTTGTAATTTAAAAAAGGATAAGCAGCTAATGTATATATATATGCGCATTCATATTTACTGTAAGAGGCGACAATCCGTAGACAATCTTTGAATAGAAACAACAACAATAAAAATAATAATAATAATAATAATAATAAGGCCTGATAAAAAAAGAGCTTACGGTAAATTTCTGATTTTTTTTTAATATCAAAATAATTACGGAGAGGAGATGTAGGATCGATTCTCGTTTTGAATTTCTTAATCAATTTATTTTGAATTAAAACAAAATTTAAGTAATTTTTTTTGTTTTTTTGTTTTTTCTCCTAATATTTCCGGTATGGATTAAATTTAATCTTAAATGAAATCATAATCTTACAGATAATATTATAAACAGTGTGTGCTTTTATTAATGCATTCAGTCAGTTAAAAGCATGCAATAAAGACACTTCTCTCATTCGTCCCCGTGAAACAAAAACCATAGAGTGTAAGTACTACGGCCAAAAAATTCTTTATTTGGCCAATTGGAATGTAAATAAATTAACATAAAAAAAATAGATGTAAATTATTTGTTACTCAGATTAATAAAAGACAGACATAGTGTGTTTGTATTAAAAAATAATAATTGAATAGAATTAAAATTTAAATCAATATTAAATATATAATTTTGGGGAGATATATTTATGTATGTAAATAGTTTTATATGTGAACTTTGAATAAATAATAAAACTTAATGAATTCAATCTCGTCTAACTACTAACTCCATTGAAAACGTAATTACATTCTATAGATATATTTTTCAGATATTTCGTTAAATTTAAAAATAGATATTATTTTATTTTGTTATGTGTACGTATCTATCGATATATATATATATATATATATATATATATATATATATATATATAATATATATATATAATATAAAATTATTTTTTATCGCGCACGCGCAGCACAATACACTGTAAAGTATTTTAAATATGTGTGCTCTATAATTTTTTTTTACAAAAAAAAAAAAAAAAAAAAAAAACGAACAAAGTATCGATGCACTTTGTCTCCTCTTCTTAGTATTATTAATATTATAATGTAATAATAGGTCCTTATAAAAATAAAAAGATACAACTGTAAGGAATATGAAATAAATTCAGATTAAAATAAGTTTTGAAATGCAAGTGAACTAAGTATAGAAGAATGATATTTAGTCGTGGAAAAACCAACCTATGAATGAAATGTAGTGATGAAATGAAATCATTGGCGTGATTCGATGTAATTGAACTTAACCATTTATTGATTGTGCTTAGTAAGGGACATACGTTATCCATCATCCGTCATCATTACCACCACCACCACCAGTAGCGATAAAGAGATATTTTAACTTTATTATTGCAATAATTCATCTTCAACGCGAGATTTTGAATTGAAGTTGAATGAAAAGTTTACAATAAAACCTACATAGTAGTAGGGTGATGGTAGTTGCGATGGTGGGGTATCGAGAATTCGCGCAAACTAAACTGAATATAAATGACATCTTATTCTCTTATTCGTGATTAAAAATTAACTTTGGACTTTTTGGACAAAAAAAAAAAAACGTTAGTATTTTTTTTTTTGTAATGTTTCGTTATCGGTACTAAATATTGGTAATTTCCTAATAGTAACTGAGGCGATTGCGTTCACTTTGACGATTATGTCGTCGTTTGTGCAGATAAAGGCCGGCGGCTTGCGCAAATGCCGAGCCACATATTTTGCATATGTATTTTTTGACTGCGTCGTGAATTTGTTTGTGATTTTGTAGGTTTTTTATAGATTTGAAACCTTTGCCGCATATCTCGCAACTGAACTCTTCCTCATTATAGTGCTGCTTTACGTGATCCATCATTGTAGTGCGTGTTGTAAATGTAAGCCCACAACTTGGATAATCACATTTAAAATTACGCTCTTGATCCTGGGAACTCATTGTAAATGGCCCGTTATCGTCAGTAATAATTTCGTCGCTACTGTCCGGTGGGATAGTACTAAGATCGGGTAACAATAATTCGTCGTTGTGTCGCCTCATATGTTCGTCGTAGTTGCTTTTCTCCCGAAAACTCGCCGTACATAAGTCACAATTGTATTTTGCCTCTTTGCTTTGAGATGGTTGAATATGAATTTGCTTATGTATATTAAATTGTTCCAAATCATTATAGCCTAACTGGCAGTATGGACAATAATACTTGGAACCGCCAACACTACCACTGCTAGAAGATTGCTGATGTGTCATAACATGGGTATCCATCTCTCGTGGCGTATTTATAACCATGGGACAGTATTCACATTTAAAAGGCGCTATATCTCCGTCCATGAATATCATCTGCTCGTAATAACTATAGGTTGGCGAAAAAATGCGACCGGTCATTTCACACATTAAGCGTTCCTGCTTTTGCTTAGAGTAATCAAATCGCAATTGTGATATACGTTTTGATATTTGTATAGTGGTTACTTCAATCATCTTTTGCAATTCAATTGCCATTTTTTGCAATGCTTCGCCTCTTTTTTCCTTACTACGATAATCAATATTGTATTTATCGTAAAAACAAGGATACGTTTTTAATAACGCCAGTAATTTGTTAGTTGATAAATCATTCCATAGAGCTGAATATCGTCTACGATACACTGTCTCCTTAACTACAGCGTCCGATAATTTTTGATTACCGCCGTATAGCCGATTCAGAAAGTGTAATTCCTTAAAATACCACAGCGTACTAACGTTCGTTTTTTCTAAAGCCATACGATTGCATTCACGTTTGTATACTGTCCGCAAATTATCCCACTTACGGGTAACTGCATCTTTGGCCAAAATCAAATTAAATCGTCTTTTGAACTCCAAATTGATCCAATCAATGAATCGACTACGTTTAATACGATCCCGAAACTGCGGATGGTGGTGATCCCATAAAAACGTATTTCTTCGATACGCATCGATAAGGAATTGAATCATTTTCCGATCTTTAATGTGATTAGTAACACCCACTGATGAGGAATTCTGTAGTGAAACAAAAATTCAAAATTAAATTCCTAGTATTGAATGCAAACGAAATGACTAACTTTTCGAATAATAAACTACGCGAAACCCGACAATTTTTAATTGCACTGGTGCACAGTGAAAAAGGAAAATTTACTATATTTTAAATAAATTTCTGCGTAAGGAAAAAACTTTTAAGGCCAGTAACGAGTTGGCAGGGAATTTAGTACACATTTAACGGAAGAGCGCCGTACAGTACAACTAATTAAGCCTAGGAACAATCTGTCTATTACATTCGACTTAGACCGGCTAGCGACTGCCGAACACCTTACCTTAAATTGATTTGCCTTACCTCTAATAAGGACTCTTCTACGAGATCATCATAATTTGTATCATCATCGCCATTATTGCTTGGTTCTTCCTCATCACCTTCTGCGCCATACTCTTCACCATAACTGCCGAAGGAATCTCCCATAAAGCTTGAATCACCTATGTCCATACTCATTTCAGTATCTGGTTGCTCCTGTTTCACATTGTAATACAATTCCGGCATCTCGTCATCATTTGGTAATATTGGTTCATTATCTATACGTGCGCCATCCTGTTAATTATTACATGAACAAAATCTGAGCTTGTCAATAATGTTATAAACATTTTCATATCCACCATGAAGTGATAAATTTAATGTTTATAATAAATCGGATACATATAATTTTAATAAACGACGATAGAGTTTTCTGTTACATAGTAAACGTCGCACTAGGAGCGTACAGAAAATTGCTAAAGATAAACGATCTGGAGGAAAGAATTTATGTTCAATACAAAATATCATCGATTGAACGTATAATTCCCAACGTTAATTGTTAAATCGATATCGTATTTCACATTTTTGGAAGAGTTGAAAACATTAGCACCTAAAATGTTCTCCATTAATGTAAAACCGCAATTTTCGAAACCTGACAAACAGGTAGTGTTTTTATAAATCTACTCTTTAAACAAAACCCGTTTGTTGATTGCTAATAAACTTAACAACTTTAATGACGTTCTTCTAAAGGAACCCAGGACAGGACATTCAATGTCTGCGTATTTAAGATGAAGCATTTGTTAGGACTTTACTAGTAAACAATTTCCGGCACAATAGTGAAGTTGTTTTGCTTACAAATGCTACAATAAATATTTCACCGCATCGCACTTAAGCTTTCAATATTCTAATGTTTCCTTTACTCTACATCGCATTGCATCATAAACTTACATCTTCATTTTCATCATCAATTTTCTCCTGTTTTACCAAAACCATTTGTGGTTCCAATAATGCTGGATCTGTGTCTGTTAAGTCTTCACCCTCTTCCTCTGTGTGACGTCTTTTTTCAATAATTCCGACATTACCACCGTTATGTTCTGTTGTGTTATTAAAATTGCCTTTTTCACCGTCACAATTAATATGCATTGTTTGCATGTGCTCGATGAACGCATCAAAATATAAGAATTTTACAGGACACGACAGACATCCAAGCGCGAAGTATTGATGATCATCTGTGGTCGTAATTATACCGCATTCTTTGGTGCAATGACGAAGAATTTCTTCTTCAGTGTTGGGTGGATAAGCCAGCACACTCATTTTCTTAACTTTATGAAAAATGAAATAAAAGTTAATGAAAGCGCTTCACTTTATTTTCTTAGCACGGATCTTTATTTCTTTTTTTTTAAAATACTTCTCATTAATTTATGCTTTAGAATCTTTGCTTCAATAAAATCTCTCCTTTGAGAAAATCAAATAAAAGCCACAGAAAAAATCAAAAAAAAAATCATATGTTGATTGGAATCGTGGAATTTCCAATATAATAAAACATTATTTTTACGATATCCCATAAAAATATCTTTTTTAACATTATTCTATCCCGAGAAAAAGGTAATACGAAAATTGTATATACTATAAGACCAAACATTACGTTTCAGCTCTTTTTTTTTTAGCAAAATTTCAAGCTCATGACTGGGATGGCATGCAATGTGATGTAAGAATTAGCCATGCGATTTAACGATTTTCCCTATTTCGAGAGAGCAGATTCTACCTTAACAAGCATATGGTTATTTGCATTTACTTTGCTTTAAAATAAAATTTCAGCCGTAAAACGAGTCTGATAATATGAACAAACACTTTTTTTCTCATTGTTTTTTTTCTTCTCATATATTATATAAAAATATGTTTTATTACCAATGCATAATCTCACAGGAAAACAAATTGATTCTCAGATATAGAGACAATAATGAATTATTTTAGGCAATTTTGTGTGCTTGTTATGATAGAATCTGCGCTTGCAAACATCTTATTATGTGCCCTTCGCTTCTTAATTTTCAAATTTTGACAAATAAAGATACAAATACATGGCTACCGCATAGCCAAATATAATATATATAATTTATACAACATAATTTTGTTATAAACGCAGGGACGACCTTTAAAGCAAATAATTTATAAAAATGAGGAAAAATGCCTTCATAGCATGGATTTTAGGCTGAAATTCACATTGACGTATTAAAATTGGAAAATTTTGGAGCAAATATAACGCAAATAAAAATTTTTATCTGATACGTTAACTCTTATGAATATTTTCGGATTATTAGCCACACTTTTCATTGCGGTTTTTTTTTTTACTAATTTAAACCGTTATTCTGTGTGTCAAAGGGCCCGTCATTCTATTCACTCATTTTTTTGGTCGTGATGTTTCCAGTTTTAATTACAAGCGAAAGTAAAGTGGGAAATGGTCAGCACGAATAATCCTCAATTGCAACGAATAAATAAAGCGTTTTTAGCATAAAAAAAAAAAAAACAAACGAAAGATTGCAACTGACGATTTTTATTGATTCAAGAAGAGTAATTTTCATAAATATTTTGTTTCGTCAACATATTTTCAAAGCAACTACAAAACAAGATAAAACTTAGAATTGTAACTACCTCGATTTTTAATAAAATTGTGTCATAAAAATTCGTATTTACCATGAAATAGTTATTATTATAAAGTAATAAAAATAAAAGTGAACTACGCCACAATACGACAAACGTCGTTTTATACGTTTTTGATTCAATCACTACAGTTCGATTCCAAGAATAGTATTCGTAAAACATATTGGCATTGATTATGTTTCTTTTAGTTAACTAACCCTTATTTTAACGGCCTGCCTTGAAAGCCTTCAAAAATTTATATTTATGTATGACTTTCGTAATACGAAATTTATTTCAAAAAAATAATGGGAAAATATGGGGCAAATTTGACGTTTGTTTGTTTACAATGATACCAAAGTCATTCAAACGTTAATAAACACAACATTTTTGATGCAAGGAAGTGAAATAATATAAACCGAATAAATATGTATGTAGATTTTATTCAGGCTATGTTTGCTTATCAAACGTTTATCGTATTGTGCGTGCTTATGAAAATAAATGTGGGTTTCCTCTTTGTATCCAATTATTTCAATAAATATCAGGAATAATGCAATCATAGTTTATTGTACAACAATCTGTCAAAAGACAAAGACAAGCACAACCAGGAGTTGCTTACAACAAAGAAAACCCAAGTTTCCTACAAAATAATCCTTTTGATAGCGAAGTTTATCTTTCATTTCTTTTATCATGTCTTATACAACAACAGAAAAGATGCTCTGCAATGCTTAATTAAAAATTGGTACCTGGCATCCATGGATAGACTTGTCTGGATAGCCTGCAGAACTCGTCAACAAGATCAAGAAACGCATAACAGAAGTTGCTTATCAGCACGCATATTAAATTGTGTTAGCATTAATTCCCCATCGAATCCGTTCCACGTAAAGTTTTTCTTCCATTTCTTGTACCATTTTTGATACACAAAAAAAGTATTTGATGGGACGCTTAACTAAAAATTGCTACCCTCTAGTCGTTGATAGCTTTCTGACTCCAACAACTGTAAATTAAGGGCCAAACGGACCACGTCCGGGTCGAAATATTATTATTTTATACCAAAGTGAAATTAATAGCTTAGACTTTAATCACCTGCTATTCGAATGATCCACTGGTATCTTTTCACACACCATCACTGCTCACGAATAAAAAAAGAAATTTTAAATGAGAGATGGAAAGTAAAGTTGTTCTTAATTGCTCTAGTATGTAGCCCCTATGCACCTAATTTCCGTTTTTTCTAATTATCGTTAAAATAAAATAGAATGATATGTATAGATGTACACATAAATCGATTGCAACGAAATTAGCTGTGTCACTGAATATTCTTCCAATAATTGATATAAGATGACGAGCATAACGCTAATTTCCAAGCAAATGGAATTAAAATAGCGAAAAATAGAAACATCCCAGTTCTGTATTTGTTACTATGCCCTTTTCTTTACTAGCATAGTCATATGCTGGCATACTAGAAACTAATATATTATAATAAACTATATGTTATTATGCTCTACACAACTTGAGATACAGAGTATTTTAAGTTAGTGCGGACGTATGTAATTGTCAATCAAAGGGTTTAACATCCACCTTTTTTATTCATTTTCTAAACCGATCTAAGTCTGTCTGTCTGTCTGATGTCTGCCCGTGTACTGTTGTGTTCAAACTGCAGGCGGCAATTTTGATGAAATTTGGTATACAGTCATATTTTAGCCCAAGGACGAACACTATTGAAAATGTTTCGGGTCGGTCCATTTTTTCGACTACTCCCCATAAAACGATCTATTTTGAAAAGTTTTTACACGGAAAGTAATTGCAATTTTCAAAATTTTTCGCTAAAAGCGGCTCAGTTTCGGCATTCTAAATTGGTATAAAAACTTTGGACCGGCTGGGGCAATTTTCTGAGCTCTACCTCATATAACCGTTTTTACGGAAACTAAAGCTTTAGGAGTGGAGCTAATTTCAACGCTATGAGTTTATTTCTTGGCTCCACTGTATATAAGATATCTTAGTCAGAGTAGTCAACTTTTTGCAATAAAGCTTAATTTTTAATATTTTATGGTGAAAATTAACTCATAATAACGTTCCAGCAAAAAAAATTTGATGGTAGAAAATTTGGGTGACACAGATTTAGTTTTTTGGATCTCAACTTATATAAGCGCGATTACGAAGCATAGAATCTTACATGGAGAGAGAATCCAAACCTTCCTATATGTGGGCTTTCATGAAAATTATGGCTTTGCATTAAAATAATGTGTAATTTTTGGTGTGTGGCGTATTATCAAAAACCAATGAATAAATGCATCGGCGGAGTGCTGTTGGGTATGGGTGTTTAGTTTAAGTCCAAATCCAGCATGAGAAAATATTGTGCAGAAGCTTTCCAAACAGAAACCAACAAAAAGAAATAAGTCGACGAGGGTATCTATCAATCCGGTGTAATACCCTTGATATTTTTGCACAGTTTTTGTGTAAGATAAATGTGAAATATTAGGTGTTTAGGCATTTATTGTCGAAAATCGGTGCAATATACATTGATCAAGATATTTTTCCGTCATTTTCTACCATACTTTGCAATATTTTTGATAACATGACGGTATCATGTCGAAAGAACTCGTATTGGTTTGCCAGCGATTCACCCATCGACCCATTTCTTCAACTTTACGGACTCGCGTGCCAGCCAAGTCATATTGCATCAATCTGAACAAGCGGTAATCGGAAGGCGCCATATCTAGTGAGAGCGCTGAGTGTGGCAGAGCTTCCCTTTCAAGCTGGAACAATATATATATGGATGAAGTGGCCAAAAAATGGCATTTTCAGTCAATTCGTCTCGCATCTTTTGAACCGTTAAATCCAATTTTGGATGTAATGGAGCAGCATCACCATAAACCTGAGAACGTGTTCGGTGGGCTTCGGCTGCAGATTTCTGCAAATGAATAACAAATTTAATGAATTTGGAAGAAGAAGAATTTCGAACGATTCGTGATTAGCCTTTAGCGTGCGCTAAATAAATCAATAATATTAAATGAAAAACTATTATTTTATGTAGAGGAAAGTCAAGGAAAGCCATCGAATTCAATCGTTACGTACATTTCTTTATCATTTTTAACTGTAGAGGTCGCAGATCAAAATGTTAGCAAACACCTAATACTAATAATAATAATATTTTTCAATATTTTTCAAATAGCTCCTATGCCCAAAGAAATGATTTACATTCACTTTCCATATCCTTTTCAATGTCCATTCTATTTAGAATTTTTTAAAGGTCACCGAACAAAATCAAAATGTTAATTTTATTAAATATAATTAAGGACATATCGTTTTATAGAATAAAGTTATCAGTATTGAAATTATTTTTGAAATTCACGATAATAATTTGTATTCACGGGTTGTGTATAAGGTCATCATTTTCTTTTCCTAAGTGAGACGTTATAGACTCATTTACCTTTTACAACCGTATATTGAAAGAAAACATTCGTAAGCTTATATGTTCGACGAGTTCGAATATATAAAGAATGAAAAGTCAATGGCTGGTTCTATTAATCAAGCTCGATTATGAATTTAAAGTTAAAAACCGTAACATATTCATAAAAGTACATTCGCTTAACCTCCAGAAAGATTATATATGTGTATAAAATGTGACTATAATAGAGTGCATAAACACATAGGCACACACACACACACACATACAAACACATACATACATACATACAATTACAACACACAACATATAATATACAAACAGCGGCATTGTTAATGAACGTCAAAAACGAGTTCTAGAGGCATTCATACTTTATAAAGTGAATTCACAATATTTATAATGTATTTAATTTCACAAGTTAGCAGACGCATTTTTAGTACAAGTGCGTATAAATTGCAATATATTTAGATTTTGTCAGTTAAATTTTTTATTAAAACAATATCTTTCCAAATCATAGACAGAATGTCCGCTTCAAAACCCTATGACGCAACGGTGCACACTGCAAACATAGATGAGATTCATGAGGTGCCAATAAATGTGATTCGTAGACCAATACCTTCGGTTTTAGATGAGGACAAAGTAAAATCGCTTATGGAAACAATACAGGTGACGAAAGCTCATTATATATATATATATATATACATTAATTTCAATAATAAGGAGCTAATATATCGATTTCAGAATGCAGAAACCATTAATGAAGTTCCACCAATTGATGTACTTTGGATAAAGGGATCAAGAGGTGGTAATTATTATTTCAGCTTTGGAGGCTGCCATCGTTTCGAGGCCTACAAGCGATTACAGCGCCACACGATTAAGGCGAAATTACTGCATTCAACGTTATCCGATTTATGCACATATTTGGGGTCAAGCACACCGAAACACCTAGACTAGCGAATTATGTCGAAAATTCGCAACAAAAAATATTAAATATTAAAATTTGCGTTTAAAACGTTTAAGTCTTATAAAATTTAACTTCACAACGCCAAGTAGCCCACTATTGTAAAACAATGGTCCATATATTTTATATAAATACTAAAAAATCTAAATTTTTTTGCTTAAATTTCTTTTAACAGTTTTTTAATTAATTAATTAATTTATAAATAATTATTAATAATAATAAAAAATATATAATATATATATAATATATACTAATATAAAATATATAATATATATATAATATATACTAATATATACTAATATAATAAATGATGGAGAAGAAGAAGTTATGAAAAACCGTAAAAAGATGGAAATCGGGCAAATTTTTATGTAAATCACCATATAAATGTTGCCTTCTCACGTAATATTCGAAGACCATATTTTTTCCATTCCTTGCCAAAAATCCATAATTCAGGAGCGCTTTCTAAGCATGACATTATAGCGGCTCCCTTCCATGCAATCATGGCAGCATCCATTTCTTTCACACATACATTCACATCAAATAAAGCGGATTGTTCCGTAGAGCGGTTATGAGTAGTATTTGCCGCCAGTTGTAAGGTAATCTTTTGTTCTAACCACTTGCTAAAACCGGGCAATTTACTAGCGCCACCCACCAGTAAAATGCAACCATACATTTTTCGTTTCATATCGTCGGAGGTGCAACGTTCTATACTACGTACTATCGCCAAGTCTAGAGAAACTACTTCTCCATTATTCGTAAAGTAATAAAGCTGTTCGTCCTTATCTACGTTTCGTGGATTTACGACGCGTTCGTCCACATCAAACGCATCTACAACAACCAGCTCGTCATCGCCCGCATCGCACGTAACGGGCATACTGCCTTCTAATATTTGATCTCCGCGTCCACTACGTACCCGACCGGTTTCCCTTATATATTCGGCATCAAAACAGTCTTGCGAATCTGGTTGTTGACTACTTGGCAGCTGTAATCGTACCAATCGTTGTTTGCCAGTAATATTTAATAAGTCAGTGTGAAATAGTGAAAGCGGCGCTACTTTGCACTCATCACTTACTTGAAATGTATATAGAAAACGTTTTGGCGGCTTCTCAACCTATAAAACATTATAATTTAATTATTTCCAACAATATTTGCGCAACATTTAATATCTTACCTCGAAAGACTTCTCTTGAGTTTCGCATATTTCTAAATTCAAGTGACACATATTTTCTTTTAAAGACATTACTAAAGCAGCATCACTATAGTTTGCATTTACATTACATTTTTTATAAGGAAAATTATTTTTCTGCAATAAAGCTAGAAATACTTGGGTCACATCGCCTCCACCATATCCCAGACGTACACGTGTGTCCGGGTGGGAAACACCATCTTCAACGCAAGAAATGGAACATTTTTGGTCACCGACATCTACAACACAGGCGTAACCTAAGCCAGCACCAAAAGTAGCTGCCACGTGATCTTGTAGAAGGAAGCATGCTCTAAAACCTAAGCACTGCAACAATAGCGTTACCAATTCCCTTAAAATACTCCGATTATAAATATCTGAAATCACTAAAACAGCTCCATATTGATTTAATTGTTTCCGAGGAATGTTCATATGTTTTTCTATTGCATAGCTCCATATGGATTCTAAATCAGATAATATTGAAGTCAAGGAGCCGCCAATCCCACTGTGAATATTTAACTCTCCTCGCCTTAGAGGAAAGTGTATATTGTATGCTGAAGCTTCTTGTGCATTTAAGCTTATTATTGAAGAATTAAAAATAAATTCACTTTCCTTCGATTCTTCTTGAGTACGCAAGTCATCATCTGACGTAACCTGAGGCGTAGAGTTTTTGTTAAACGAGGCAACTTTTTGAGGTGCCATGCGAATTCTCTTTAAACCACCTTGCCTGTCCTCGCATTGAGCGACATGAGCTTGAATAGAATGCGCTGCATGAACACTGTTTTCATGAAATTGAGTCATAACACTATCTTGTGCTTCTCCTGCCACCAAGGGCGGTAACAAGTAGTCGGAATAAATCAAATCTTCATTGCTTTTAAGATTTTTCCTCCTTCGCTTCCCTATAGCGTGGAGAATAGTAGTAGGGTTAAGATCGCTGGCTCGTCCAATCCGCAAGTACAGTGAACCCGGATGTATCACGATAATTTTCTGTGCTTGCATTACTTTTGTATATAAAGATTTATGCAAACATACAGATTTACTAAACAAATCGCTTCCATTGGTTGAAGTTTAAAGCGCTAACTTGCGTTACTGAGATCAACGCACAACGCAAAATCAGTTGAACATGCAACTTGCATGCATGACTAAAGCAAAATATGGTTTGCATATGGTTTACGTAAACGCTTACGAAGAGGTATAAAATTAATATAAATTTCTTTGCAATATAATTTTCCTTAAAACAAAATAGGAAAAATAAGGAAAAAAAAAGCCGAAGACCAATTGAATTATTCCTGGTAAGTTCACATTATAGTTAATAAAATAACATTGTTAACTAACTAGCGATCTTTAATAAAATCTAAATGCCGTGAATAAGAATATTGATATTGCACGCTTATCATCACTTCCGTTTATTTTGCAATATCGTGTCAAAAGAACATAAGAAACACAATCAGAAGAGTTTCATGTTTCGAAAGCGGACTTGAAGTACCTATTACAAATAATTCGACCAAGCGATGCTTTAAGAACAATGTCCATACCGCTCGTGATCCGGTTTTTTTTTTTTAAATAAATTAATATAAATAATTTTTTTTTTTATTACTTTTTTATTAAATAATTTGACAATAGACGCAAGTACATACATATGTTAAATTCATATATAATATATATATAAAAATAAAAGAAATTAGAGTGGAAACATAAACGATTTAAGAAACTTCTCGTCATCATTCATCCACCCTGAATTAATATATTTTCAATTCAAAGATTGGCGCAAACTGCTGCAGTTTATTTATTTATTTAGAACATAACAAGAAAATTTTTATGCGTGGCAACACTAAAAATGGCATCTCTTGCTGTAAATTATAAAATTGCGTAAAATGATTAAGTATGTGTGCGTGTTTTTGTTTTCCTAACTTCTCCTCTCTTCAGCATTTATCTCCTTAATTGTTTTGTTAATTAGTAATATACACACAGATGTTATAATAATAAATTTGTCACCAATTGCGCACCAAGAGAAGTGAGCGCATTATAAATACAAGTACTCTGATAAATTATTGCAGTTTTTAAAACTTTTAAAGTGAATTTATTTTATAAGTATGAGTGATATTTTACCTTCACAGCCGAATACTAATACTAAACATTTAAACCTTGATTCATCATGTCTGGAAGTAGCAACATATCGAGTGTATGTGATCACTTGGAACGTTGGGAGTCGATTCCCAGACAACATTTCTTTACGCAACCTTCTCGGTTTGGACTCCACTGAGCATGAACACATGCCGGATATATATGCTGTCGGGTTACAAGAAGTCAATGTACAGCCTCAACAACAAGTTTTGGGTTTATTTAAAGAGGATCCATGGACGGCAAAAGTCAAGTCAACGTTGGGAGACCTTGGGTACGTGGTCTTTAAGACTGAGCAAATGCAAGGTTTACTATTAACAATGCTGATAAAACGTGTTCATGTGAATTATTTGCGTGATATCGAAGCCGAATATACAAGAACTGGATTCGGCGGTATATGGGGAAATAAGGGCGCAGTCAGTATACGTTTTAATTTGTACGGCTGTGATATGACCTTTGTGAACGCGCACTTAGCCGCCCATGATAGTCATTTAGAAGAACGTATTCAAGACTTTAAGCAAATTATGGCTAATCACCATTATCATGTTAAACGATTTCGTGGAATATATGATCATGATTATGTATTCTGGTTTGGAGATTTAAATTTTCGACTATCTGGCGACGATACCTCTAAAGAAGTTCAGATGGCAATAGCTGCCGGTGCTTTTGAGCAACTGATGGAACGTGATCAACTTTCATACGTGCGAGAGGTGACTCAGGAAGCATTCCATGTGTTAAATGAACGGAAACCCACTTTTCCGCCTACATTTAAATTTAAGGAAGGCACGTGCGAATACGATCTTAAACGCCGTGCGGCATGGACAGACCGAATTCTTTATGGTATTCAACCTGATAACTGCAATCCAAATACACAGTTACATGCTGATCAGTTTTCTTATAAATCTCATCCAGGCTATTCAATAAGCGATCATAAGCCGGTAACAGGTGAATTCTTCATCAAATTGTTTCCTGGCTACAAAACACCAAATATACGTTTTTCGGACTTGAACGTTTGGCGAATTGGTGAGGAAAACACTGTAGAATACACAAAACCTCTAACCTTTAAGGAATGCGATCATGATTGGATTGGTATTTATCAATTCGAGTACACAAGCTTGCGGGATTATGTGGCCTATGAATACGTTTGCCAAGCTGAATCGCCACCGCCTTCGCCGGATTTGTCTACAGATCCTTTTTTTGCCCACAGCCCTCGTCGTCTTAGCCAACGTAATCGAAATCGGGATTATTTGCGTCGCCAAACGCGCGACAACGAAGAAATTGTACGCCTCGATTTTGCCGAAGATATTGAAATGAAAGGCGATGAGCGTTACATTTTAATTTATTTTCAAAATTCCGGGTCGCATAGTGTTACTAGCATAGGCGGTATTAGCAATATATTTAGAGCAGAAACGGCGAGCTCCCTTCCACGATTAGCCAATGTCGATTGAAAGAACTTTTTATTAAAATATATTTTTAAATATTTTTAAATTTTATATACCTATGTTTGTTGTAAAGTTTATATTGTTGTAAATGATTATTCATTTCGTTGTAAGATATGTACATTTTTCAGAATATAAGTAATTAAATAGCAAATCATAGTTTGTTATCAAACAAGCATCGTTAAAATATTCGTATAATGTATGTAGTTATAAATCAATTCTTTTATTATGTAATGGAGACACTATAATGTGTAAAAAAATATCTATTTTGTATTAAAAAATTCTTCATCGAGTCACGTGATTGTATTCTAATTATAAATCGTTTTGTATTTCGCTAAGATAGAAATTTTAATATTGAAATAAATTCAAGAAAATTAGCGCATTTCCGACGCTGAGTATTGTATATACCATAATAATTATGTATGTATGTATGTATTATATATATATAGGGGTCTTTTATTTATAAGTCTATTAATTCTAGAGATCTACTTTTTAATATGTACAACTTGGCTTTGGATATTTGCTCTCTTTGATTAAATTGTATACACAAGAGAAAGCCCAATTGACATTTTTGCCTTTCACTTCTGATAATCGAATGAAAAATTTTACTTTTATTTATTATCAATTTTCAATTTAGATTATTTTCTTGACATACGTACCCTAACGACAGATATATATTGGCAATACACGTCGAGTTGCGATAGATTATGAAGGAGGGTGTGAGCCTAACATTAATATATCGTAGTAACTCTTATATACCATAGCATTACTTTTTAGACTTCACTTTATCGTACTTCTTCTAATAGATGTTTTCTCAATCGATTAATAGCTATTATATAATCAGCGAGCAGTGATACGATTCTTATGCCGATACCTAAAAAAAGAGACTGTTCAGCGAGAACCTCAAAAGATTTAGTGCAGTACTTATATGTTGTCAGAGTATGAGAGAAGATGATCGGCAATATATTGAACGATAAATTTGCGAAGCACTCTTCCATATAAAGCTATATATTTGCTGTAACGGAACTTCTTAAAATTACTTAAATTAGTTTTGTTTGAATAACATTTTATTGAAAGATGCGTTTAGAGATATTGTTTTAACTGCTTTGGGTTAAGTTATGTGGTTTTCTCTGTTTAATTATTAATTAATAGCCTAAATGATAAGTAAATAAATGAATACGTGTACGCAATGTAAGATATTTTTCATGGTAATAAATGGTAAAAATGATTATCAAAAGATCAAGTTCATATCTGATCTCTTTTCGATAATTTGCTTATAGGCTTGATTTATTCTCGTTGCATTTTTCATATATATAGATATATATCATAGGTAACTTTCAAAAATATTTCTCTATTGCTCTTTCTTAACAATTTATTAGGTAATAATTTCCAATTGAAAAGTTTCTACATACTTTTCAACGCCTTTTAATCGAAAAAAGTTGGAAATATCTTAAGAATTATAAAACAATTTTTTCTTTAATGAAACCCTTTTTACCTGTAAATATATTCGGGAGGTGAAATATTCCACACAGTTACGTTTTATGCTTACCCGTAATAATAATAAAAATGATATAAGCCATAGATTTTATGGTTGGATTTAAATATTTTTCAAAACTGACTAAAGTTAGTCTTCATTTTAATCAAATATCGAGCGCGTTCATTATTAATTCAAATGGTTTTTCCTTCCGCCTTTGATTCGATCAGATTACAAAAAAATTTCTTTTTATGCTCTCCGTTCATTGTGTTGAAGTTTCAATCTATTCTATTAGAGTGATTTTCATTGCATATTCCTACAGTCTTTCACATATGATTATTAAAGTAGCTTTGTAGGAAAGGAAAGCATTTTTCATATATAGAAAGAATTTCGATGTAATAAATACTTGCTAGAATCAGTCAAAAAAAAAAAACGATAGTGTTGAAAAGCCTAATTTAGGATCAGCAGGTTATAAACTTTATATACAAATGCAATTTAAATATGATCCCTATCTAATAATTAGTTTACGGTTGTGTGTGTAAAAATTCAATTCAGATGAGAGGCGAAGACAACCCAGTCGCGGTATAAGCAAGGCAAGGCAAGGCAAGGCAAGGCAAGGCAAGGCGAAGCAATATAAAAAAAACTTTTGTAATCTCCTCCAGATGTCTTAATTGATTATTGAAAATGTTTTGATGTACTTATTACAGTACATTATTTTATGATGCTACACGTAGTAAGACTTTCTCTTGCTGCTCTCTTGTCTTACCGTTCTTTCGAATTTAATGCTTTGCGTCACTTCTTACATCAATTGCCGCCTGCTTCTTAAATAAGAAAATAGTTTTTCTCGAAATAATTTATTTTCACAATTCTACGCAACTAAAAATAAAAAATTTAAAACATTTAAGAGCTTCTTTTATATACCATCGTTATTTGTTTATTTAACATATATATATATATATATATGAGTGTTTTTAAGAATATCTTATAAAAATATAAATAAACAATATACACATATTTAGTTAATTTTATTTATTAAAAAATTTTGTTTATATATTTTTGGCAGATTTCGTTCGTTGCATTGTCGATTAAACATTATTATTTTTATTTGTATTTGTATTTTTGTTTTTATTTTTATTTTTCATAAAATCAGTTCTTTAATGCGATTGGATGAAATAAATAATTTACGTAGATGAAATGAGAGTATTTATTAGGGCATCCTTAAATACTTAAATATTGAACATTAAAAATATATCGTTATTTGTCGTCGAATTATTGAAAATTATCTCAGTCAATATCATTCTTATTTATCGGATCTGATTGTCATGATCGAAAGTCTTCATCATAAGATCGTATGGTTCGTGCGCAACGGAAACCGTTACTTTTCGCACGTTTAGCACAAACGTGCTGCTCAAATTTGACTTTTGCGGATAATTTTATATTAGGTGTGTTAGCAGTGCAAAGGGTAATACGTCTCTCTAGATATCTATGCGGCAGCTTTTTGCATAAGAAGGTGTCTCAAATGTCTTAACGGTACGAGTTCGGAAGATGTGCGTAATTTCAACAAACAATGTAAACATTATGCGTCATTCAGCATTTGCTAAGCGGATGGTACGTATTGATCATTAAGTTGAAATGATTTCAATATTTCCCTCTAACATTATTATTAATAAAAATTTTTACGTTTATAAGTAATTGAATATCGGATAGAAAATGAAATTCGCCTATAACAGCATTTCTCGCCAAATTGTAGCATAAAATGTTATCAAACGTTCGACAATAAATGTTATTTACATTCATACATTATTTTATTCTTTGAGCATAAATAACGTTCTTATTAAATACAAAATCAAGTTTTTAGTTAAAAATAATTTTTAAATTACTTTCTAATTAATACATTTATGTTTGCATTGCATGCATGCAGAAGCAGCTTTTTAACAAAAATCATTTCGAAAATTACATTGTATGAGATTTGAAAACGTATACAAATTGGTAAATTTGAAAAAAACAAAAAAAATCTGATTAATATATTTAACAATTTCCGTAGCCTAGTATGTAATAAATAAAATAAATGTTTTTTTTTTTTTAAAGTTAACATAAAACTATTATTATTATTATTAACTGATAAAGTCTTAAAGCACTAGCATCTAAGGCTATCGCCTTTATTCGAAACTGTACCGCACTTGAGATTCGAACGCACGACCCTTGAGTTGTTAGTCGAGAATCGAAAAAAAAAAAAAAAAAATCCCCGATCTAATGTTACGAACCGTATCAAGAAAAGCATTTCGTAGCAATATAATAATAATAAAGGGGAACTAATAAAAATATTTTATTTTTTATTGCTTCCATAAGATAGGTTTTCACGCGATTAAGACTTCTGAGACGATAGTTTGTCATCATTGTTTATATCGGGTATACAGTAAACTGAATTTTATTCGCGCTTTCAATTTGCGAAATATTTTTTTTTTGCTTTTATAGAACAAAAAACTACTGGATGCTGTCATTACCGTCGCGCACATTTTTTACTACACACTTTCATCAATTGGCTGAATCGATGTTATAGTTAAATTGCTTTATGCTGCAGTTTGCAACGTGAGTGAGTTAGGTTCCTTAAAATGAGTGATGCTCAAAGCTTTTGGGGAGTATGCAAAACCTTACCACAGAACTCCTTGTAATAAGTGACCCTTAACTTGTGTGATACATCGTTAAGTGTACAACTATGCCGGCTTTCTCCACATTCTATTTTCCACAACAAAAATAATTACGAGGTATGAAGAAGATATATATTCCTGTTGCATAAGCAAAGCATACGTGGAGTCGTTAATATCTAAACGAATGGTACGTCTCGAGCTTCATGTTCCTGTCTTAAGTACGCTGCAAATAGAGTACGAGAGGATTGGTGAAAGGAACACAAACACAGCATATATATATATATTTGATAAAGTACATGTTCGAATGGACACTGACTACATATGAAATAGTTTCTCTTCAATATTCATGTTGATCTCGTTTAGGTTTACAGGCAACTTTATGCTTTGTTTCAAGAAAATCGCGTTCGCTATATATATACATTTCAGAGCGAAATTTCGTTTCGACAAGCAAAGTGCATAATTTTCCATCCAATCAGCGCTTCTTGGTACTAACCATTCATGTTGTAATACGTCTTAACTAATTTCCCTCCTAAGCAGTTTCAGTAATTCCAATAAAAATGTAGCGCACTCTTTGTGAAGTTCCATTTGCATCGTGTATCCGTTCGAAACGCACATTCTCCCAACTGATGATTGGCTAAAGCGTGCGTTCTCTGAGTTCAGCCTCATGATTAAAAATGCCTAAATATTCGAAAGTATGATAAATATGCTCTCGGATGTCGCCTGATTGAAGTTGGCTTGACAATGAGGACAATGATTATCGAAACCGTAATGATCGACAAACCAACTTCACATGTTGATTCTATAAATATAATATAAATAATCCGGTGCTGTCACTCCTGCACTTTCTGCTAATATACATCACAACATTAATACGGTTTGCTCCTTTAAATTACTTGAATCAGCCAAGTGTTGTGCTGCTGACTTTGCTAATTCTTTGTATTTGAAACTATTAACACTACTTCTTCCGTTATATATATATATATACAAATTTAGCATGTTTACACCTGGCTATTTGGGGCTAAGTCTTTGAACGTTAGTGGTTAAAATTTTACAATCCATCTATCTATGTTTGCATAACTGGTAAGGTATAAATCCTACCAAATGACATAAGAAGAGAAACGAACAAAAGGAACACATTACACATTACAGTCTTGCGTGATAAGATAATTGTTAATCCCATTTAGCGAATATGACTGCAATTGACCATGGGCTTAGGATATGCTGCTTTATCCTGTAATCAACTGAAACGGGATTGAAATATTGGAACTCCTTTATTTTTCCTATTTAGAAGATCGCAACCATCAACAATTTGGGTTTTATCGAAATAAGCATCGGGTATAGATAACACCAGCAATTGTAGCAATTTTATTGTTTGATTCAATCAAGTCGAAAATATTTCTTGTGATTGCGCAAAGCATTCGGTACAGCGATCGAATAACAATCACGTATAACTTTGACAACAACAACAAAAAGGTATACGAGAGATAATAAAAATAAAAAAAAACGATCTTCTTTGGTTGATGATTATAACATATTTACCGCCCTCCGGCGTGTATATCATAGCACTCTGTCACATGTTTGTGAATAATAAATAAAATTTTTTTTTTTTTTTTTTTTTTTTTTTTTTTTTTAAAAATTAATAATAAAAGGATAACTTTTAATATAAATAAATTAAGCTGCATCGTCACATTGTTCGGAAAAGACTCGTCTGGATTGATTCAGACACCACAGATACCAGTTATGTAAGTTTATCCTATAATATCACATTTTTGTCAAGCTGCCTTCTTTGTAAATATTTACTCTTGAAATTCTAATATTCGGTCTTGTTATGGGATGTTATGACAAACTAAAATATAAAATAGTCTTCTTCCTCTAAATCTAACAGGTCGGCAATACAGATCTTATAAGAATAGAGGTTCAAAAAATATTGTAGTTTTACTCTCTCTTCCCCTAATTAGATAATAAATTCAGTTTAACTGAATTCTTAGAATTAGCAAAGTCAGCAGCACAACACTTGGCTGATTCAAATAATTTAAAGGAGCAAACCGTATTAATGTTGTGATGTATATTAGCAGAAAGTGCAGGAGTGACAGCACCGGATTATTTATATTATATTTATAGAATCAACATGTGAAGTTGGTTTGTCGATCATTACGGTTTCGATAATCATTGTCCTCATTGTCAAGCCAACTTCAATCAGGCGACATCCGAGAGCATATTTATCATACTTTCGAATATTTAGGCATTTTTAATCATGAGGCTGAACTCAGAGAACGCACGCTTTAGCCAATCATCAGTTGGGAGAATGTGCGTTTCGAGCGGATACACGATGCAAATGGAACTTCACAAAGAGTGCGCTACATTTTTATTGGAATTACTGAAACTGCTTAGGAGGGAAATTAGTTAAGACGTATTACAACATGAATGGTTAGTACCAAGAAGCGCTGATTGGATGGAAAATTATGCACTTTGCTTGTCGAAACGAAATTTCGCTCTGAAATGTATATATATAGCGAACGCGATTTTCTTGAAACAAAGGATAAAGTTGCCTGTAAACCTAAACGAGATCAACATGAATATTGAAGAGAAACTATTTCATATGTACTCAGTGTCCATTCGAACACGCACTTTATCAAATAAATAAATATATATATATATATATATATATATATATATATATATATATATATATGCTGTCTTTGTTTATTTCAGCATTCCGCTCGTACTCTATTTACAGCGCACATAAAATAGGAACATGAAGCTCGAGACGTACCATTTGCCTAGATATTAACGACTACACGTATGCTTTGTTTATGCAACAGGGATGTATTTTTTCTTCATACCTCGTAATTATTTTTGTTGTGGAAAATAGAATGTGGAGAAAGCCGGCATAGTTGTACACTTAACGATGTATCACACAAGTTAAGGGTCACTTATTACAAGGAGTTCTGTGGTAAGGTTTTGCATACTCCCCAAAAGCTTTGAGCATCACTCATTTTAAGGAACCTAACTCACTCACGTTGCAAACTGCAGCATAAAGCAATTTAATTATAACATCGATTCCGCGTGACTCCCAAAAGTTCTAAGGATCACTCACTGTAAGGAAAGTGACAGTTTTGAGGAAGTTAAAATTTATTGTAAACTGCAGCACAAAGCAATAGAAATAAAATATTTTTATTAATTCCTCTTTATATTATACTGGATCTTTGAGGAGAAGATTGATGGTAGTGTTACATGGTTTAGAAAAGTTTCGTTACAGTCAATGAATTGCTAGTCAAGCATCCAAATTTCTTGCTCTTTAGAGTTTTTTTTTTTTTTTTTTTTTTTTTTTTGGTATGTTGAATGTAGATGGACTAAGCCAATAGATTTGTGGTTTATATGTCCAAAGCTCTTTAGACTAAAGAGCAAAATAAAGTGATAGAATTTTACCGAGTAGGGAGATGCACAGGTTATTGACCCTTAAATTTTGTTATTTGAATTGTTATAAAAATAATTTAGTTTAGTATGAAATTTAAAATAATTGTATGATTGTAACATTGGGGGATAGATTGACTACTACTTGATGAAACGGATTCGGATCTTGATCTCATCAATCAATCAATCAATCAATCGATATATCGATGTTACATCATACGATTTGAAATTTATCTTTATAAGGATAAGTAATATATATGCGTCTGCCTCTCTTCATAACCACGTCACATGTCACATTTCAGTTACCATCCATACGTAGTCCATCTATTATTAATGGCAGTCGAAAAGCATTTGTATAATCACTATATAATCATTATTATTATTATTATTATTATTATTATTAAGTACTTGCATGTTATTAATGCTTGTTTTGCATATTTATTCGGTGTAACGCGATGCTATACATATTACGCCAAGGGCGTTAATCTATACAATATTAATAACCCAGTTAACTAGTATTGATGTTAACCTTTGTGATAGGTGCTTGCACGTATTTTGGTCCGTGACCGCTATTGATGAAAACGATAACGGTTAAATTCGGTAATTTTGTTCTTTCTCTACGTAAAATAAAAATTTTCAGAGTTGCATTCATGCAGATATTCAATGTACTTGTTGCTTGATTTGAAGAAATCAGCTGCCGAAGCCCATCAAACGCTCATGGTGATGCTGTTCCATTATAGCTTAATTGTCGGTGGTTTTGATTTCAACGGTTTAATTGGTGATTTTGATTTCAAGGACAGATAAGGGCCTGATGGGCCAAAATAGTTCGAACACAATGAACTGTAAGACATAATGGACGAAAATCACGTTCAAACTTTCGAAGAACTTGCGAACAGCCT
Source organism: Glossina fuscipes (assembly GCF_014805625.2). Taxonomy (NCBI): domain Eukaryota; kingdom Metazoa; phylum Arthropoda; class Insecta; order Diptera; family Glossinidae; genus Glossina; species Glossina fuscipes. The sequence continues at coordinate 2,316,906 of NW_023998414.1, forward strand.
AGCAGTTGAAGATTTAACTGATTCTAGACGTTTGCATGCAATGGGAAAATGGCTACCATACGAATTTACTGAAAATATCATTTGGAATAGTTTCAAATATTACCGTTTTCATTGCTTGCCAGGCAAAAAAAAAGGAGTTTTCTGTGACGTATTTGCACTGACGATTAATTACGAGAATCCTAAGCGCAAAAGGTCAAGGGTTTGTCTAAGAGAGCTATCCACATCGATATCATCGAATATTTATGAGCGTAAAATTTTGCTGTGCATATGACGGGTTTAGCCCATTATAGTGTACTATGAGCTGCTAAAACGGAATGTAACTGTTACTACAGACGTCTACTAGCGTCAATTAAACAAATTGAACGATGTATTGTCGCAAAAGAAGGCGACCAATAGCAGTTTACAGAGGCAATGTGTCATCCTCTGGCATGACGACACTACGGCACACGTTGCAAGTGTAGTCAAGGATATATTATTGCAGCTCGACCGCACGCAGTGTAATCATCAGACATCGCATGGCTTGCACACGCAGCTTAGCAAAGTTGACGAAATGCGAAAATAGGTTGGTGAATGGATCGTTGCCAAATCAATATCGTTCTTTCGACACTGTGTCGCCATGTTGCCAGAAATATTGGAAAGAGTTGATGATGGATGATTGATCGCAAAATATTTTGATTCAAAAATTGTATAGCAATGTTTCTCAATAAATGCCATTATCAAATGAAAAAATGATCAAAATACATGCAAACACCAAATAATATTATGATTATTTTACTCTACGAGTTTATGATGACGAACTCGACAATTCTTGTGCTAATATCAGTGTTAAACATTCTCCTGGTCGCAAATATGTAAAAAACGAATTCAAAATTGGCATGAAGCATTGGAAGTTCCAGCTAGCAGATTGATAATCTGCGAAAATCGACAAAGTTGTCAATGTAAATATTAACATCCCTGTTTTAGAAAGCAACAACTAAGAAAATTATATTTAGCTATGAGTGAATCTTCCTTCTATACCTATCGCCGTTGTCCTAAAAAAAAAAAAAATAAAAAAAAATAACACAAGTTTTCATATTCTATAAAATTTGATGGGCGTGGTTGTTTGTTTTTTTTTTAATGGGATAAAAGTTGGAATTTATATCATGTATCTGTTGTACATCGGCCTAATCTGTCAAGTTCCATTTAAATTTTGATGCTGGTCAAGAATATATACATATATATATATATAATATATATTATATATATATATATATATATATATAATATATAATATATCGGGTCTTCGAACTTTGACGCTGGGTGTTGCAAACGTTTTAACAAAATTGATATGTTTCGATAATGGGTATAAAAAAACCAAGCAAATTCTTAAAAAAGAGGTGAGAGACTATGGACAGTACTGTGCTGAATAAAACTTTGATTCCTGCGTTTTAAAAATACCGTTTTCAAGCTATACGCAAGCGTATAAATGATCAAACTGAAGAATTCGCAATATAGTTCATTGGACCTTTGAATAGGTATTGACCGTATTCGAATTATAGCGCTGCTAAATCCTTGCAAATGGATGAATAATGGGGATACGCCTAAATAACTATGATATAGAGTATATGCGGGCCAATAGCATCAAGTATAAAGCTGAATATCCTTAACGATGGTTAACAAGTGTATTACGATTTGTTCCAATCGATTCCGACTTCACCGGTTGCTTCTGCAATTATATAAACACAACTCCAACTGGAGTATTTCGGGAAATTTACGAAATTCAAGAGACGAAATTAATAGGGGAATCAACACAATCAACCAGGTATTGCAACATTTCGCGTACAAGTATGTTATAGGATTTGAAATTTTCGCTCAAAAAAATGCATATTGATGCCTAGGTATACAGAAGGCAGAAAGCAGGCATTCAGATGTTTACGCAAGTACTTGTAGATGTTAGGAAAGAGTGCTTATATTGCGATTAGGGCAAGAACTTCAAAAGTTGCTATTAAAATTGACGGGTGTTTATGCGAAAGGTCTCCCTTGCCTAATCACTATGTGCATAGACCTGAAGATTTAAATGAATTGCGCTTCGATGACTTTGCAGCCAATTATAGGAGATATAATGTAAAGAAATACTCATAGGAGGAGATATCATTTTAGAGAGTTTGTCATGTTCTGTCATTCGCGAAGGAGTGAGTATGATGATTAGACAAGTCGTAATAATGAAAGTGCAGTACTTTACACTCTACAGAAACTATTTATCGTAATAGAAGAAAATACGGTATTTTTGATTAGATGCGAATCTTCTTTTCCGAGAAGAGGAAACGCTTGAAAATATATAATAAAATAAGTGCATTTATCGTCATCAATGAAAACGTTAATGTATATGCGTTGGACAAATTCCAATTTACTAAAAGTTTTACTTTTTGCGTAGCGATCGAACAGGCAACATTTGGAATTGGAGGAGGCATTCCTCGCATTCAACACTTTTCGCATCCAACAAATCAATCGACGGAAAAGGAGTAGACCTTTAAGTAATGGCGGTGGAGTAAAGTCTCTGCAAACAAAATTAATTAACTTGAAATTCCTCATAAATGATGGAATATCAAGAATTGGAGCGAAAATGTTTTCTCAAGTAGATTTCAGATTAGAAAAATATTGAAAAATTCAGAGTCGTTCGGAGGGATATCAATAATTGGATTTGAAGGCAGCTTCAACTTGTTTTCGTTTCCAGCAAACGATTCATATAGCGGAAGTCTAGTTAAATGAGGTAATGTTGCTCTAGCAAAAGAGAAGATTCATTTTTGTGCTAGAGCGCTCAATAATATGATCTGCGGAGAAATGAATCAAGAAGATATAGTGATTTTACAATCAGAAATGCCCTTGAAAGCCATTCATTTACATGAGGCTACATGTAATTCCAACAGAGCAAATTTATTTCAAAATGTAGAATCTTCCATTAAAGCAATAAGTCGAAACACCGAAAATAGTAAGCGGATATTATAAGCCATAAGGAATAAGGAATTTCAAAACTTTGGAATCTCCAACACTTATGTATACCACTATATTATGTATATTACTATATCCAAAAATGTCCGACGTGACTTGACTTGAATGGCAATCAGTTATGCTCTCGATTAGATTCTCTGATGAAACGGTTGCAAGATTGCAAGAAAGAGACATTTGATCACAATTGTGCATACTAATATATTTTGGCTCAAGGCCGAACAGTTTGATAATCGCAGGCCGCAAAATGTACCGCTAAAATAAAGATTTCATTTGTTAGAAAACTTGCATATTTTTAAAAATTTCTCGAGAAAAATCGTTGAAGAATAATATTTATCGCGAAAGATAACCCTTATAGGGCAACAAAGAGTACATTGTACAGTGTACTTAATTATCAATCATCGACAATAAAATTAAAATTGGTAAATTTGTACTACCTCACGTTGTGTTTAGGGCCCGCTTCCTCATAACTGGGCACATGAATAGTTTGCCTTTGTAGAAGTGGGTGAAGAAGGGTGTCATTTTTGTATTCTAGGGTATTTAATTGTCGGCCTAGCCCGATTATAATGGTTTACATGTTTTTCATATAACCGCTTTTCAATATAATCCGGTATGGGGAGAAAAAGTGGTGCAATCGGTATTATTTTCAATAGGCTTCGTCGTCGTCATAATATCAAATTTGAAGGAAAATATCTCAAAAATTGCGACCTATAGGTTGGACACAAAATTATATCGAGGGACATCAAACAGACAGACGCAAAGTGATTTTGATTTGATCAGTCTATCTATCTCAAGTCTTTTTGTGTGTTGTATACATTCGCACAGACTTAATACGTCCTATATGTATGTGTGTTTTATTTAGTATGTCTTCCGTTTTGACAAAAAAACAAAATTTTTCCCCATTTGTAGTTATAATTTTAATACATACATATATCGAAAAAGTCTTGCATAGTAACGTCATTTATGTAACTAGTACCGTTCAGTTGTATTTATATGGGAAGCTAGTGTCAATGACAAATTAAAAATATTAATTAACAACTCTCTTATTTGTTCGTTCAAATTAAAATGAAAGCAACTAAATGTGTGGGACGTTAAGCGCTTCAATATTCAACTCAAGGCTCTCGCATTCTCTCTTCAAGGCAACGGTCACTGGCATTTGCACTTGCTGTCTTATTTAAATTTAATCGAATTGGACGACATGTTAGAGGCTTTCCCATGCTTCTTCTTTGATGGAATGAATTTAAGCGAATCTACTTAACTTTGCAAATTTCAGTTTATTTATATGCAGCAAAAATAGCAAATATTGCTCCACCAAGTATTTCGACGTGTATATAGGATATGACCCCCAATCTGTCCGTAGGAGTATAGTCAGTCAGTATGAAGAGCGTATGTGTGCAAAAACAATTAATAGTAGCTAAATTAAATTAAATAATTAATGCAAAACATTCGTTAAAAATCTTAATATAAAAAACAGAATGAAAAAAAAAAGAAAAATTGTTTTTTTTTTTTTTTTTTTAATTGAAATAAAAAATGAAGCCCTAGATAAAAATATGCTTTTTAGCAAATATGTAGATATACGAATAATACATACGTATACGAGTAATACATATACAGATATACTTATTTACTAATGTACATACATTCGCACTTACAAACGTTTGGCTTGTTTTTGTTCGTTTCGTTTCTTTTATTCATTTTTTTTGCTTCTCCAGCTAGCACGACGTCTGGTTGTGTTTTTTTGTTGTTGATTGCGGTTGCTGCGAAGGATGAGGCAAAAGGTATACTGGCGTCAAAAATTTCAAATAAGATGAAATCAGCAAATCGCACCAGTATTTAACGCAATGATTTTGAATCGTTTATAAAAATGATTTTTTTAGTTGGCGGCGCGTTGCTGATATTATATATGTAGAGAGAGAGAGAGAAATATAGCAACAATTTTCACAGATAAATGCTCTGTTTTCAATTAGTTTTGATTACTTTTCCAAAGAACATTTGTTGAAAAAGACTAAATTCCATTCATGGCACATATGCACTTGTTTGTACACACATGCCCGCATATTAAATGAATTATTCACTTTAAATCAGATTGTCAGCACGCTGTCGTGTCTTTCTTTGTTTTCGTTTTTTTTTTTTTTTTTTCTCTGTTTCCTTTTCTTCTCAATTTATCTATATTCCAGACACAGCATTAATCAGACTTTTGTTAATAAAATTTTCAAATATATCGATGACAGCTACCGTAACATTGTCTATAAAGAAAAGGAAACACATACATTAGATAAGATTAGAATAAATATATACATAAATATATATATATATATATATATATATAGATTAGAATTTATTATCAACCTAGGTTGATATGCTTATGCTAAGCCTTATACCCAATGTTCGCACAATTGTACGCGGCCTCGAGCACCTATTTTGATACTTAATAGTTTATGCACAAGTAAATTTATGCACAACGAAGGGAATTTCGCAAATCAATAATATACCTTCATCAACGTAAAGTCTTATCCGTCAGCCGATTCAACATTCGTTCGTTGCGGTCATGTCCAAAATTTACCACCGATTTGATTATGGCATTGACCGGCTTGCATGTGCACAATTTCACACATTGTGTGTTTTTTTTTTTTTTTTTGGTTCCTTTGAAACAAGCGATCTTCAATTGGTTAAAACTAACTGCTTCTAGTTATTTTTAGCTCTTCTTTAAGTGCCGTAAGAAATGATTATTTTTTCTTTATTTTATTTTTTTTTTTAAAAAAAGTCTTTTTTTTACGGATGACGTACTTCAATTGAATATTTTCAAAAATTGAATAATCAAAAAAACGTTCCCAACAAAAAAGAAAACTTGACATCCCAAAAAAAAAAAAATAAAACCAACGCCTACTTGTTTTCCTACAGCGTGAACATCGACCCGTTTAAATATAATATTAGGACACACACAAAGATTTTTAAAAAAGGTATACTTTTGCAATTTAACTGCTTCGATGTTTGCGTTAATCGTGATAGGCGAATTTTCCACGTAAAAAAAAATTATAAAGAAATGAAAAATATAAGTATATACAACTATTAAATTTGATCGTTCAAATCTTTCTAAATATCTAAAATAACCACTTTTCCGGAACCGGTTACATTACAAGTCCAAGTTGGTATCATGTCACAGCAAATTTTCACTTTTCCGAAAAAATATATCATAACATCCTATGAATGACTTAATGAATATTTACAGTTAAATTCATATTTTTATTAAAATTTGCTTAAGTAAGTTTTTTTTCATAAGTAAAACATCAATCAAATAACTTGTTGTTTTTGTAAATTAACAAGTAATACAAAAGCAATTTAATTTAACGAATAAAGTAAATAAATGCATTTTCCCTTAAAATCAGTTTTCAATCGAACGACGACGAACAAAAACATGCACAGTTGAATTAATAAATTAGTGATCACTGAACAATGTTGCAATTTCCCCAATATCTGAGTCGGAGGGCAGTTGAACTGACTCTTATTTGATACCCATATCGCTGGTCGTTATTAAGAAATAATTAATCGCTATGTCTATCGTATCCCTTTTTCAAATTAACCCAATTTTTAAGCCGATAATATATCTTCCAGTTGAGGAATGAACAACGCTTGTGAAGACAAAATTCGAATTTTCACTAGCAAAGACATCGACCATTTCTGTTAACAAAACCCCTGTTAACAAATTGGTTTCAAATTTTAAATATATCTAAGCATGTCCATCTGTCCACCTATCTTTCTGTCGTATAGGAGCCGTGGTAAACATTCTCTTGTTCGCCTATAAGTTTGCAAACGAATTGGGAATTGATCTAAACTTTTCAAAGGATACGGTTACAACGCCCACGCGCCCACGCGCCCACGCGTCCATACCATAAAAACTTTGAATATAAAAAAAATAGATATCACTCTACTCTATATTAGAGAGCGTGAAAATGTAATTCCTTTACTTTTTTTTTTTATCTTCTTTAAGGTAACAGTGATGGGTATAGAAGATTCGATCACACGCCAATCATATTAAGGTCTGCATTCATATGTTGTTTGCTAGGATCTTTAGCAACATACATACAATGCGATATGTCTGGCCTGTTGCTATACAAAGTCAAGTACAACACCCAGGACCCAGTAGTTTCGTAATACGCCTTTGGAGTCAAATTCTTATGCTTCTCCAGGGACTTTTCACTTCTCTTCCAACTTGTTTAAAACTTGTTCCATGAATATATTTACGGAGTTTGCAGTTTTCAAGACCGTATTTCTTGATTATGTTGTTCTCCATATATCCCGGCTGACTTATAGAGATTTGTTTATCTTTCATTTCTACTTCGAAACCGATACAATGTTTTGATATTCCCGAGTCTCTTATATCGAAATGTTTCCTCAATGTTTTTACAAATGTTTTTCGATCTATAGTCATCATCATCATCATTTCAAGTAATAATAAGATTATCAACAACAATTATTAATCTAATATGCTTAGGCTCACTAATTATAAATGTATTTGAAACGTCTGATTGTCTGACTGTCTGACTGTGTCTTAACTTCAAATTGCCTAAAACGCATAACGCGTTTAACGCACATAATAGGTCATATTGAAAAGTCTCCGCAGTTTCGAGCTGCTTTTGTAGCCTGCTTTTCACAAATTATTCTAAGCTGTCATGTGCTCGGTGGTGTTGAGTGCCTTCGCTATATCCTGACAGCCGTTTCATGCCGTTTATGCTTGAAGCAGTTGCAAAATTTCATTGACTTTTTCAGTAGCTGCGAGATGCATATTTGACATCGATATTTCCGAAACGTAATCGAGCAAATCACGCTCCTGGGGTGTCCTTCGTTCACTCACAGCACTCTCACCGTAGTACACTTCACGAAATGTTTTTTTCCAGCGTCGTCTTTTTTCATTTTTTTTGTAGTGAAAAAGCATTACATAGCGTATTTATTACCTCAGATATTTTACTCACTTTCAAATCAATATAACATTTTACCCAAGCAAAGAATTAAGAAAACTATCTGCATAAAAAATGTAAGCAGATGTGTCACCTTTTTTAAGTACATGTTCGTTTGCGACAATCAGTTGAGTATTGCCTGATATATAGGCAGCAATACCATCTAGAGGCAAAAAAACATAATTTTCAATATGATCTAATAGTAAAAGTAGTTATTGCTATTCGGTGACCTATATGAGGAAACGGGTCAACGCAGTTTTGTCTATATTTTTGTGAATAGCCTTTAGAAATTCACGTTGCTTGCTTGATTCTCATCAATAGTTCCATTGGACTTAATTTTCAGATTTGAAACCCATTTATAATCTACCGTGAAATCATTTTTGAGAAAATCTGCTATTTCCCATTTATGATTCTTGAATAATGAGTTGTATGGCATCTTCGCATCGCATCATACCATTCTCGCGACTAATGCTTCTTCTGCAGTTTTGGAATCAATAATATCTTCAAACGCTGCATTTACATTCTGTTTATATTATTTCTGAATGTCCAAACCCTCGTTTATGGAATCTATTGTAGGTCCTACTCTCTCCATATATATAAACCCACCACTGCGTGATAGATGTACGTGAGATGTATAGTCATTTTGTATTTTCCATGTAATGTATGTAATTCATTCATGTATATAACGACTAAAATGCAGCTTGAGAGACCCTAGAAAATGATAAATATATTCTTGATCAACGTGAAATTCGGAGTTGATTTAGCCATGTCTGTCCGTCTGCGTATCTATGTCAAAAATGAAGATATCGACTCTGGATTTTGTAGAAGCATAGAAAGTTTTTGCACGCAAATTGGTATTGAAAATGGGTCGAATTGGTTAGAGCAGAAGTGCGCAATGGATCGTAAACTGAACGTAACTCCGTTTTTTTTTTTTTTTTTTTTTTTTACAACAATTATTGGATTTGTGCTCGTTACACGGGAACTATTAATGTTAAAAGGCTGAAAGGCATTTCACATTTGCTTTACGAGACACATTTTGCTCTCTAGGTGAAAAAATGGAATCAATCCACACAAAGTTACGAGTGATTATATTTGAATTTTTCTTCACTCTTTTTGAGGTTTAATTAATTAATGCTTATTTATCATAAGTCAAACTAGAGCGAAAGTTTTTAAAACTATTTTGTGCATTCCTCAAATGAAGATCTGCCTAAAAATGGATTAATTCCAAAATGAATCTGATAGACACCGCGATTAAATTTTTCTAAAATAGTGACCAGCGATATGGGTATCAAATAAAAGAACTTGACGAGTAGAATGCAAAAAAGTGGTATAGTGATGAGTATGCGAGATTCGGTCCTCGCCGACCATAAATTTCTTACGTAAAAATTTTTTTTTTTCTTTCTGTTTTTGTTAATTATAATTAAATAAAACTAACACACTCTTAGCGAACGAATTCGAATATGAAGATTTTTACTGGTTTTCAATGGATGCTTCATTATTTCACAAAAATATTTCACCAAACCATTTTACCGGTTTAGCATGCGTGAAAAATCGCTATATTTCCGCTATTTAAACCAAAGCATTAGCATAAGAGATTCGTGCCAAAAGCATAACAAATTTAATATAACAGATTAATCAAACTGAACGTACACACAAAAAATAGTGTAACTATGATGTGTATAGGAATTGTCATTAACAATATATATATATATATATATATATATATATATATATATATATATAAATAAACGAAAGGACGATTCATCAATATTTCACGCTAATCAAGTGTATACATATTTTGTAGGGGACGGTCGGGGGGGACAAATAGTTCGAAAGTAAGCGAACGCATTAGTATTAAATCCTTTGATATAATGGAAAATGAAAAAGTAAATAGGGCCAAGCGAATGAACTGAACTTTCGAAATGAGAGTAAAGTGCATTGTACTGCATTGTTTTAAATTTATTTATTCATTTGATCACATAGTCTTCTTATACGTGAACATAATGTTTATATACGTAGGTAGGTATGTATGCATGTATGTATGTATGTATGTATGTATGTATATATTTATTAAAATATGCAAATTTGTATATACAAATGCATTAATAAATATATGCATAAACGTGCAAACATATATAATGCATTTACATATATATTACAGTGTAAATGTATGTAACTGGCTATAACTGGCCAATCCTAAATTCTAGTGGTCATATAATAATTGCAAGTAAACAAGTCAACAATAAAACGTCGCATATACGAATTTCTTAACATTTGTTGTTGATTGTAGTAACATACTTGCGAACAAAATGATGAAGAATATCATAATATCATAAGACTTGAAAGTACTGTCAACATAAAACAACATTGTTGCTTGCTGCAATATTCATTATTTCTACACCACCTGGTTAACTTCCATTGTATCTATTTCAATGCATAATAGAAAACATTCTGACGGACTTTGAATTCAAATGCACTGTAATTGCGAGTACTTTGCAAAAAGATTTATTTTAAATGCTTACCGTACGCACTTTAGTTCAAGTGTTAACTTTGGCAGATAAGATATCTGAGAATTAACTGAGTCATGAAAACATTTTCACCTATTCTTCGTTATCTTTACAACGAATATGAATTTGTTCGGTAAACCACAAATTGCTTAACTAAGCCGGGCTATCGAACGAGAAAAAAAAAACGCACATATTTTTTCTATTGTTTTTTTTTTTTTTTTTTTTTTAAGCATATAAAAGGTGAATTAAAAAAAATGAAATTCATTTAGGACCGAATTTTTCATACCCATCATCGTTATCCTAAAAAAGACAAAAGAAGTCAAAGAACAAAATTTTCATCGCGCTAGAATATGAAGTGGGCGCAGCCGATTTCTTCTATTTTCAAAACAAAAGTATTTATCGTAGCGGCATATGAGCGTTATAGGCGTGTCCTTTGAAAACTTTAGATCAATTCCCAATTGTTTTGCTAATTTGTAGGCGATATCTCCATGTTTGTACAACAATTACAACGTTGCACAAACAGACAGATGGACAGATGAGGATGTTTAGGTGCATATCAAATTTGAAATTGTCCAAGAATTTATATACTTTATAGGGGTTTGTTTTTCAAGCTTGTTTCTGTGCGTTATAAAGGTATTGAAAAAAAGTAAAATTTCATACACTGCAATGATGGATGTACGTGTGGTCACTTTTTTCCAATTTTTGCATATTTGCCACAGCATCACCCCTCAGAATATGTATTTATCTGCTATAATTTATGAGCAAAGAGCATAAAGCCAGTGTTTCACTTTTATTGAAAAAGACAGAGATGTTCCCAGTATAGGTGGTCTTGTGGGCGTATTCTTGGCCCATTTTCAATAGCAATGTGCGTCTAAGAACTTGCAAAAGTTTCTGCCAAATTTGAAGTCGATAGCCTAGTTTTTGCCGCCAAGAGAATGTTTACAACAGACGGATAATCGGACAGACGAATGTATTTCAATCGATACAGAACTTGATATATATATATATCAATCTCTGATTTGGGTATAAAAACGCACCTGCCAAAAATAGAGTTCGAAATAATGTAATGTTTAGTCTCTCATCGTATCTTTAAAAACTCGCATACTGATGCCACTATATATTACTCCTGCTATACGCTATGTAATAAATAATGCATTTCCGAAAATCGATTGTTGATTTTAAAATCTTATGAAGTGTGATGGATTTGCATGCCAGACAATAAATAATGTATAATGAACTAACGAAACACTATTCCATGTCGTCCGAAACTATCTTTCGGTTCCGCGCCAAATAGGCATTTATCGAATTTCACGACATCTACAAAATTTAATTCTATTTTTAATATGATTCGAAAAAATAATTACTATCGGTGAGGTGGTTATTTTAATACCACCGTCCTTTAATACGAATATCGGTGAGATAATTCATTTAATCAGTGCCAGAGGTCGATGTAGTTCGAAGCAATTCAACGTTAGAATATTCAGTTAACATAAACAATATAAAAGAGATTTCATTAAAGAAGTATTTACATCAACCAATAAACCTCTATCCAGAGTCACTTTTAGGTTAGTATACATTAAAGATTGCGGCCGCCGCTCTCATTCGATACGAATGTGGAACGGAATTTTGAGAAAAAATTACATCGTTATGTCGTGACGTCCGCATATTTAATTTGGAATTAACAAGCTTCAAGCACCCCTTTCCCAAGCCCATCTTAAGAAAAGGATAATCCGCTACTTCGACCTAAACTGGCGACATGTAGTTCGCTGCATTTTACAATCTAAACCTTTCCATTCGATATCCATCTCAAAGGGATTGCTAAGAAAGAGACGCCGCACCACTTTGCGATCGTCATTTTCAGCGTACAGAAAAGTTAAGTGTCACATATTATATTGTTATCAGATACAAAGGTGTGTAGAAAATTTCAATATGATCCGATATATGAAAATACCCGAAATGTCGGTGATTGATATTCTCCCGCATGACACGGAACTATGTAAAATAGAGGCTTACATTTTTTTTTTAACGCCGTCTATACTCATAAAGGTAAGGGTATCTAAGCTTTTTCTTGGCTTGGTTTAGGGCAAGGTGTGAACATTTCTTAATCAATTGCTTGCAAAATAAAAATGTGAGATAAGCATAAATTTTAAAATGCTTTAAAAAAAAATTGTTCAAAGAACTTACCATTTAAAAACTTAACATACAGTCTCCATAGGAATTTTTGTTGCTAGTGTCGAGGTATTATGCCCAGTGCAGCTATTGGAAGTATTCGGTATTGAAGTATTCTGTGTAATCTCTGCGCCGCAAGCAGCAAGAGACGGCAGACCTTGGGACGAGCTAGAATGTTGCACACCGTTCGTAGTGTTTGTAATCTCTTGGCGAGAACGACGACAACAGAAACGTTTACAGGCAGCCCAAACCTGCGGTTGGCAGCCAACCACAAGGAAAATGAAAACACCTTGAAGAGCATTGATAAGATCTGTAAAAAACCAGGCCGAATGCGGTCCACCAATTATCCACGATAATACATCGGCGATCCAGGTGACACCCATAACAACTACAAGTTTAAGGCATACTTTCCCCAAAGCAGTTTTTTCTGTCGTAGATTTAACATCGTCACGCTTCCAAAGGCCGCAAGTGAGCTGATATGTCGTCGAAACGAATAGCATTATGTTAATGCAAAGAAGAACACCTATTGGCCCAAAGAAGTAGGCAAAAATTGAAAGTCTTTCACCGCTAAACCAACATCCATGCTCTCCAAAACCTGGACGCAATAAAGACGATTCGGGCGCCGAATTTACGCAGACGGCTATGGTTGTAATAAGCATAGGAAGGCCCCAAGCGTACGCAGAGTAAAGGCGTAAACGTAACAGTTCTTGATTGCGTTCCAAGGAACTTGGCCGAAAATCGCGAAAGGTCCACCAAATATTAAAACACATGGTGTTGAGCCAAAAAAAAGCAGCCAAAAAGAAGAAATGCATAGTGCTAGCAATAAGTTGACATAGAAAAGATTCCAAATCCAGAGATTTCGAAAGTTGCGTATAAGCTAATAGCAGATCTCCAATCAATAAGCAAACTACATAATATATTTGGCATCTCCAGTGGAGAACATGATGAACCGAAGGCATTAAGTAGCTAGCTATTAAAGTGGCAGCCAAAAATAGCACTGAAATGACTATACCCATGTCAAGAAGAGCTATTTGCAATAAATCACTATGATTAGTGCCTTTAAGATCTTCGTTAGACTTAGTTAAAGCGCCGGGATCCAAGTGATGTAAACAAGCGAAGATCTTCATAGTCTCTGAGGTGGAATTACCGATCCGTGCATATTCTAAACAGTAATCATTAGATGAAAGGTTCACTTTATGCTTGGGCAAATTTATGTGTCCAGAATCAATGTGCAATTGACTTTCCAACCAATCTCCCGCGATTGCATATGTGGTGGAACCCTCCTTACACTCCGGAAAACCGTAAATTGTTTGATAGTCACCTTCGTCTAATAATAACTTCAAATTGGCTCGATAAGAGCTTTCAATTTTACACTGTTTTTCCTTTTCATCGTAAACTCCATATTCGCCGCAGCATTTTCTCAATTTCAACGCAGGCTCTTCGAGTTTTGATTTAAAAAAACAAACTAAAGCTGCTTGCTGATCAACACAATATCTATTTGGTGGGACGGCTATGTTTCGTTCGGATATAAATAATGAACCATTTGAGAATATCACAATGCCAGTGCCAGTGAATAGCTCTAAATCTTCTACAGTGCATCTTACTTCGTCAGTTATGTTGTTAGCTTCGTTGATATTGCGTGCCACGCCAATAGGAAACACGTTGTCGTCAAATGATATGAATTTTGGAGCAGAGCCCTGAGGAGAGTGGTATGATTGCCTATATATCAAATATATTACCGGAATCCAGCGCTCAGAACTTCCAGCCGCACATGTTTTCGTGTTATCCAAATACTCTCCGTAAAGACAGCACTTATTCAACCTTATCCGACGTGGCGGCAAACGTGGCGTTGCATTCGGAGCACCAGTTGTCATAGCTAACTGACTTATATTCATTGAGCTAGCATTTGAAAGACCTGCTTCTTCTGATGGTGTCATCAGCATTACAGCTCCAATGCGAAGAACAGAAAACAATAGATAAATTTGTAATAATTGATGATATAATTTCTTATGATAACATCCTCTCTCTAACATTTTTTGAACTCTTGACATTGTTTTGTACGTTCGATTGTTGATAGCGTATAAAGTGAAATTTATTATAAGAAAAAAAAAAAGAAATAAAAGTGAACCCTACGTTAGGAACTGTATATAGTTGTATATATACACGCTTTAAATAAATAGCACTGCAATGTTTTCACGAAATAATGAATAGATGCCTTTATGGTTAATTTATACATTTCTCAAGTATACATATATGTATATCATGTGCAAACACTAACACTTAAAGAGTAAAAAGTAAAACAATATTGTGGTCTATTTAGTAAAAGTGGTAGATGCACAACACAAATAACATTGAAAATATTACTTTACACGGTATTATTTGCTTTATTTAAAAGTTTTTTTTTTTTTTCGTTTGTTTCCCAGATTTTCTTTGCATAAGTAAACGTCGAGATATTTCTTGAGAGTTTTCACTTTGCTTCACTTGGCTTCACTTGAGATATTCTTTCATTGTTTTGCAAATGTGTCAAAATTAAACTAAATACAAACACGTCTACTATGTCTTATATATCTTTTTAGTAATTGATTTTCTATTGGTTATCCAAATTTAGCTATTTACATAAAACTTGAACTTTGTAATACTTTTCGTTTACTTCGAAACTATAACCACAGAGATTATCTTTTTTAAAGTACTTGAGATTTTGATAAATTTATCTTATGCGAAAACTTAGTAGAAAGCGAAGTAAATGTAATTTATTTTTAATCCAACCGCCGTCATCACATCGCATAGCGACTGAATTTTCATGTGTTCACTTGTCTTCACTTAATCAGTAATATCACATCAAGAAATTAGCTACCTTTCTTGGGAAATATGATTGCCCACCTTTGCAAAGTTAAACTTTACTTGGCTTTTAAATGCTTTATAGGAATTTAATATTAAAATAAAAAAATGCTAGGAATAATTAGCCTTTTAAGTTGGCAATCATACGTTTATCAATTAAATGAACGAAATAAATACTTTAAATTTAAATTGTCCATGCCTTACTATTATTTTGTGGAAAAAGCATTGAGATTAATAATACTAATTTGAGACATTTTTTGTGGTCAAAAAAATTAGATAATACTCAAGAATGGGTTTCATCGGTTATCCATAGACAAAAAACTACAGTATCTTATAATAGCGTGTTTTTCTTATTTTCTCTATTTACGATTCAGTCGAGATATTTAAAAAACCATGTTATTCGGATATATTTCAAGAAAATTCACAAGTGCTGTGCAAGTGAGGTACATATATAACGTTGATAGCACTGGTCTAATGTTTTCAAAATGTGAGTGACCTCATATTAAAGGTTTGACATAAGACAAATCCGAAGGTTGATTCAAGAAATGATCACGGTCTACGCTTGTGATAGTTAAAATGCTCCAAAAAAACGATAAATTTATTATATTGCTATTAATTTTGTACGCTCAGCACAGGTATTCCCGTAACATTAATTACACATTCTTGCCCGCGTTATTCTCTGTCCCGTCTGTGTAATCCAACGTCTGCGTAACCTACTTTTCGGACCATTTGATTAAGCGCTAGCTCCAACAAGATTTTATAAGGTGAGCCGCAAACTTTTAAAAGTCGAACTACAGCGGTAATTTCATCAAATGCTACAATGTTCCAATATTTCCGATTAAAGAGCATTGACCGTAACAATTCCTTCCTAGCCTTCTTCTTCGAATTCACTATCCGAATAAACGAAGCACTCAATATATCTTTTACAGATGTTTTTTTAGATTGATTTGAACTTCCATCACGATCCAGCAACTCAATTTTACTTTCAGCATTTTCAGAGTCTCAAAGACCACTCCTATTTGCTCTTTTGTGTTGTATTAAATTCGTTATGGTTATAGTAAGTATCCTAATATTTGAACAGCATTCATTTATACGAATGTCTGTTCTACTTTTACGACACCTTTCCTTAATTGTTTAGAATGTACTAAAAAGCGTATTGAATATTCTATAATATTAGATATATAAAAACTTATTAGGAATTGCATAATTCATAAGTACCTAAACTATATAAAAAAACTTATGCATTATTTAAGAACTGAGATATATAACAAAATACATTAAGTTATTGCAATAGTTTTCCCAAAAGTAATTTATCATTTTCAAAAATTTTCTATATTCCTAGAAATTTTTATAGACTCTGCAAATACTAATCTCCACGAGTTCAATGAAAAACTTTTCTATTAATTACCAGTTAATTAAGTACATGGGACCATTATCTTTCAGTTTGAGATCTTCATGATTAATGTTTGTGTCAAATTTTACGAGGATGTCTGCAGTGGAATGAAAGTTGCTTCAGTAAACCTTTTGTCTATTTTAAGACATTCGCCCAGTTTTTATTTATAATACAGTAAATGTATTTTGGCAAAATTTCAATTGTGGTCGAAGTGTACAACCAAATGAATGAATTCGATTGCCCTATACTCCTCGTTTTTTTCTCTGATATGATCGCTGGTTTGGATGTTGTTTGGATTTGATTTAAGTTAAGCGGTTTTTGGGACCATAAACTGACTAAAAATTGCCTTGTTTAGTTCACTATAAATAGAGAGAAACTATAAAATAAAATATGAATAATAATATGATTGGCAGGAATTGCAGGTAATTCCAACTATTTTCTATTACAAATACGTTATAAGTCTATTTGTATACCATAGTTCTTGAAGAATTTACCGAATAAATTAAAAGTAATGTGTTTTTCGTGCGCAGTATCTGCAGTTTTTGTGTTTTCTGTCTTTGCTAATTTCTGCCGATCGATTGGAAATGTTTTAATGATGTTATCTGCATTTACTTTGAAATATGTGTTATGCTTTTCAATAATTTTATGAGGTCCCTCGTATGGCTGCTCTAAATTGCGTTTGTTTACTTTGCATACAAAAACAATTTTGAGCTGTTATGAAACCTAACGGGACTTGAAGCCCGCATATCGGATTTTAATTGAAAGTTATTAAAAAGACTATTTTTCAACTGAACCCTTAACCAGAAATTGAATTATTTACTTTCCACTAATTGTATGTCATTAGACTATTGTGATTGAAGTTTCGATTTATTTATTTATTGTGAATAGTTTTCTTATTTTATTAATCATATAATTGCTTTTATCAGCTGTTTTTTCTTACTTAATCTGTGAGTTAGCAGCTAACTGGAGAAAATATTAAAGCGAAGTTTAAGTATCAACATTTACTGTTAAATTTAGCTAACTTTCAGGTTAAGTTTTGTTCAGAACGATTTAACATTAGATTTTCAAATTTCGGCCGAAGGAAGTTTGAAATTTTTTGGACGCAAGCTATATAAAATATCAGAAAAGTCATTTTATGATTTTCGATGATCGATAGCTGTGTTGAAATGCTATCGCAGATCGTTGCAATATCGTCACTGAGCAAGAAAGTCAACGCTATTGTTTACAAACAAATTAAAAATATTTTTGTTTAAATAGTTTGCGGTATATTAAGGGGTTTTATTGTTATCCATAAACTATATCGCAGCTTGTTGATTTATTAATTATTGTTACATTGTTGATTTTATGAAGACATTTCAATGGAAAAGATAAGCTTGAAGAGAAACAGATCCGAAGATGCTCTTTACGGACTCCAAGCAAAAATGTACATTAATGACAAAATTATGAACTCGCATGATGATAACAAAATGAAACAAATTCATGGTAGGTGCTGGAAAGTAAATTGTTTTTTATATGACCATATTTTTATTTTCGGTTTTTTTATTCCCTGCAATCAAGCAATCGTTTCGTTTATGAGTATTTTTTTTTTTTTTTTTGCTCTGAAATGGTTTAATAATTAATGCACTTTATTGAATTTTATTTAATTGTGTAGACAGGACCACAAAACTGCTGTTTCAGGCGGCACGCTCATTTAATAGTAATCGAACATCAGAAAATTCAAAGAAGGCTCAACCGTGGAAATTAGTTAATTTATCTGGTAATGGTGTCATTGAAATGGTAAGAGGCATTGAAGATTTATCTGACGAGTTCCTTTGGGTGAAACGTAAAGCCAAATGTTGTGATCGCGAAACCTATGTACAAAGCGAATGCTGCAATTGTCATAAAGCTTTATGCGAAGGTTGCGGTTATTCTTGCAATGACTGCGGAATATTTTTATGCAATTTATGTGTAGAAATTTTGTAAGTGTAACCCATGCGTCAATTCATAAATTGAATCAAGTATTGTTATATTATTATATTCTTAATTTGAAAACTTGTTCATTTTTTATCATTACAAATTTGTTTTGTAGTGGTTGTGGCACCTCCGATCGTCCTATTTGCGAGAAATGTTCTCTATTTGCCTAATGTGTACATAAATTCTTATTTTCGAATGGTTGTGTAATGCTGTTAAAAACTTGAATGATATATTTAAATGCATACCTTTACAAATTCTAATTCTAAATAAAACTTATATTTACATAAATGACTTGGACGTTTGTTAATCAAAAATGGAGAATACTCTTATTTTTCCCACCGTTTACGCAGAAATAATCTAGGAATTTATATATTTGAAGAAAGTTTGCAGACGTAGAAGTGAAATTATCTATCAAGCACAGTGTCTTCTCGGAGATTTTTAGCTAACTATTTAGTTAAGTAAGAAATGTTATTTGAATGTATGAAGATAAGACCAAAGTCCTTTGAATGCGTAGCAACTCTTAATCTTGAACGATAATTGAGCACAATTTGGTCTCCATATATGCAATCGAATAAGTTTGACGAACAAGTAATGGGTTAAGCCGGTATTGCATTCATCCACATTAGTCCATGATATACACAATAAGGTCTAAAAAATAATAAATTGATAGCAACAAGAATAACGGAAGCAAAGAAAAACGATTTCAAAAATCCTCAAAGTCCCCAGAAGCAACAAATCCCATAACGGAACCTGCAACCAAAAAATCAGTATCCAACGCACCAGCTACAGAACTTCAGGTATAAAGAAAAGTCAAAGCAACGGAACAGGCAATTATGAAAATATTAACCGAAAAAACCGCTAAAGACTCGTAATTACAACATCAAACACTACTGAGGCAATACTACAAATGCCGCAACAGCCAACAAGACTATCAATTTCAAGAACAATCAAAGTTACAAATACATGAACGCGAATAGGAAGAACATATTCACATGCTGCGGCCACGAGAAAGTATGACACGCCTGTGGCAACTATTTTCACGGCTGTCAATCAGACCAGCCTAGGCAAGCAAAACCACAAATACAAGAACTACAGCGGCAAAGCAGCAAAAACAACAGCCGAAAGTTTCTATATTGCCGCTCACGATGTGGGTGATCCTAACATTTACTAACGTCATAGTCAGCATCTTTGCTTTCGGTAGGCAGTTTCTGCATCATCGCCGTAACATAGACCACTCGAACGGTGTTGCCATTAACATCTTTTAAGATTGGAAACGAACCACAACAAAGAATTTGATTGTTTAGAAAGCTACACATCTTATCAAGATATATAGCTATTATGGATCCCGTCTACTACAAAACCCAATAAATTGTTCGAAGAGTTATTAAACATCTGTTCGGCATACAGTTGGGGCGACATCCATAGCTTATAATAAATTGAATCATTCATTATTCGGAAAGTTAAAGGTCTTTTCAGTACAAATTTTGCGCGAAAAGATCAGCTCAGTATGCAAAGAAACGGAAATTCATGGTTGAGAGAAAAAAGAATATAGTATCGAAGCAGTATAATTAAGAAATGAAACCACCAGCGGCACTTGCAACAACAGTGCCAGGGACAAACACAAAAACCACAATTTTATCAATAATATATCTTGGAACGAACCGATTGAGAAACCTGAGTGTACTTTTAATTTAATTTTTGAACATTTATTTCGTAAGATGTTTTTACACGAAAATATAAATATTATTACACTTTTCCCTTAAATTTATGATACTTTTGATAGTCTTTGAGTAATAATTCGTATAATTGACGGCCAGCTTCATTTGAGCAACGTAATATAAACCGACCTACTCGATGATCACAAATAGCGATTAACTCGTAGCAAATATTTTCAATGTGTGTCTTAATCTGAATCAATTAAAACAACATTAGCTTATGAAACATATTTATATATATATATATATATATATATATATATCAAAATTCTTTAGCTTACCTTATTATACAACGTTGTGGATCTCTTATTGCTTACGATTAAGTTAATAATGAAGCTTAAAACGAAAGGAGCCACACGTTTAAAAGCTATACTCTGTTGGGCTATTAAATGCATTAGAGACTCAAGTTTAAGAGACGATTCAGTTAAAGCATCAAGTTCATCATTAGACAAACCAACATTTTTTCGACGATCACTTTGATGCCACAAAATTGCTTGAATTAGATCTTTAAATATATGCATGTATTGAGGAACGCGATCAATTAAGAATAGATGTCGATGTTTAACAAGACTAAAGCAAACCGCAATCATAGCCAAATGAATTGAATAAAATTCCTGTAGGTTAGTGTCATTTAATGAAAATGATTTTATATTAAGATCCACTAGGAACGTCATAATAGCGTCAATACTGTCCGCTGACATGGGCACCATTTTATTTTCAATAATTGCCTGATGACATTTTAAAAGACCGAGCAACCAGCTATGATATGAATTACATATCCGTTGACCCTCCTTTGATATCAGTCGTAAATTAATGTTAAAAATTATCTGTTTGTAATTCTCATTGAATATCTAAATGAGAAATTATAAATTAAATTTATATATATACATTTTTAGTTACACAAAAGAACAAATGCTTACCGCTCCCTTTACAGTACTAAAAGGGCATTTCGCTAAAAGTCTTAACAGGCTTAAAATGCTGACAATGTTTTCATCTTTCAATTCATTATTAATGGTTTTTAATATAAGCAAAAAATCTTCATTGGTTTTATTGCTAGTAATCATTTTTACTGCCAGCTCGACAGTCTTATTTTGTTCTAATTTTTGTACGTCTAGCCCGCCTTTATCTATGGCTTTATTTAATTGCCGCCAATAATTAGACAAAATAAATTCGATCTCATCTTGATCGAAATGCAGTTGTTCACGATAGTTTAAGGCGATATGCGTCAAGTTCAAGGCGTGAATATCACTGTAGTCTATCTAAAATGAGATAATTTAAAAAAATATGTTATCTCTCTTCAATGGATTAAAAATCATTTTTTAATTCTATTTATTGCTTTCATGCTTACATATATATATATATATATATATATATATATACACTGATATAGGGTATTACTGTCCATAAGTTGTATGCAATAAGATTTCAGATTTTTTATGCCGTATGTTAATATGATTGTAAACTAAAAAAGCTCTGTGTTCAGAATAACACTACCAACGATCATTATCGCGAGCGACCTTTGGTCGATCACGGCTAATAGGAGACGGTATCAATAGCGATATTATTTTGAAAAAAGTAATTTAGGATTCCTTGCCGAAAATTGAGCTATCAACAGCTGAGCAATAAAAATGAAATAAGTTGATTATACCTACCTACTCCGCTAAGCCCTTACTATTTCATTCTTTACTTACCGAATGACCAATATATGTTTTAACAACACGTCTAAAATCTTCATCGATTTCTAGTATATTTATATTATCGTCTGCAGCGTTACTTTGCTTCGCTAATATTGAATTCGCATAGTAAATAAAGCCGGACAAGGTATTTTGGACGAATTTTTTGTCACTTTTTGTCGTGCGATCGTTATGCTCAGATGAAAAATAGTTTTTCACATAAGCAATAAAAATTTCCAGAAATGTGTTTAAATGTTTTCTGAGACGCTTTGCGCTTACACCGCTAACGGAGTTTAACGTCTCAATGCTTATCATCAGAAGACGCCTTTCTGCGGCTGTTAACATGTTAGAACACTGGGAGTTGAATAGTATTGTGGCTAAACCTTCCAGAAATTGCTCAGTGCCTTTTTCTTCGTCTTTAATGGTGCTAAAGAAATATTCATATAACTCCCAACAATTATCAGCAGGTAAAACTTTAAGCAACGATTCCGTAGTAAAGTATTTGAATATGAACAATCGCTGACCAAAATGTAGTAAATCTAAAAAAGAGAGGATAAATTAAATGTGTTAAGACGAATAACCAAAGTACAATCTTGATTTGAGGTAATGTAAAATTCCTTAAATCAAATAATGCTGGATAGGTATACTATTCAGTAATCTAATGGCAGTCCTTCGGCCTAAAAAAATCAAATGAATAGATCAGATTTTTTCTTACGAACGCTTAGCATTTCTTAAATTATGTTCTATATGAGCAATGCAATTTTTCTTGATCGCGACTGAATCGATAGATCGCTTGGGATCACTTGACATAATAGTATGAATTCTAGTCTGATACACGTTTGCATTAGATCTCACAATGATAGCTTTTAAGCCATACATTAACTTAAATACATTGGAAAGCATTGTAAAGTGTTGTTATAGAGAGAATTAGAAAATTGTTAGATCGTTTTGTTACGATTATTGGACATCAGTCACCGTAGATAAATATATAAACATAAAAAATTTCTTATTAATTATGAACTTACGTCGTCGAAGTATGTCATTGAATGTAAAATTTTTGCAAACACCCAATAGGTGCAAAATAACTGTCATGCCTTCATGATGGGTATAATAGTAATAAATAAATTTGTTGATTATTTTTATGTACCTTTTATAATTTCTAAGGTTTGTGCAGCGAGATCACCTTCTTGAGCCGTTTTTATGTCACGATATAATGCCAACTCTACGATGAACGCAATAGTTTTACGTTGCCGCCTTAACTGACCGATCGGTAATTGACCTAATAATTGTAGAGCATTTTGTATTTTAGTTCTATTCACAGATTTCACTTTATAGTCTTCTTCGGAGCGAGCAATTACAATTTCAATTAAATTCTTAATGAGCTCTTCACAGGCGCCTATTTCAGTGCATTCCCGTATCTTCTCAAAATAAGAAGTAAGAGATTTTAAAATTGAACGTTTCGACGCAATAGCTTGGCTTAAATTTTCAAAAATGGCTAATGTAACTAATTCCAATAATTGTAGATCCTGAGAAGCTATTGGCAACAGATCAAGATTAGTTAAAATATGTTTGGCAATTAATTCTTTTTCTTTGATTTCCAATTGGGCTATCATCCATTCGGCATGGGGAGACTGAAGCATTAAATTAACCAACACAGGATCGGTTGAGAGAGTTGGGAAAACGGAATATTGTAAATTGGTTGCTTGAGATAACAATAGCATTTTTGCTTGAACGCGCTGTAATTGTAATCGTTGCAGTAGAAATTTGCAATTGGGTTTCCCAAAATTGACAACCCTTTGCTCGACAAGTACCCATTCCTGAGGGCTGAGATACGAATGCATTTCTTCAACGTATTTGGAAAAGTTGAGTGATTCATCGAGACAACTATCCGCTTTGTAGTAAAGCAATGTTAATTCAAAACAAGCCGTACTATAACACAATTCCAAAAAAGAACTCATTAATCGAATTTGATGTTCACGTTCTAGTAAAAATTTTCCAAATAATTCTAAAATTTCGAAAGAAAATTGGCGCTGCGATGATATGGCGTCCAAATGAGTTTCGTACTGTTCCATCAATTTGCAGCCAGCAAAGTATTGACTTAAAAGCGCTGCGTGAAAATCAAATAGAAACAAAGTTTTTTCATCCAAATCCAAATTAGTTGCGGACATTTTTAATATATCTTTTAAAGAAAACAATAATGTTTTCCATATAACAAGTGATGGTTTTGACATTAAACTTGTTATAAGCTTTGAAAATGCTGCACCCGCCGATCGACTTGGCCAGAAATTTTGCAATTTTGCAAAAGTGTGACCAGTTGGAATTATCGTTGTGACTGATTCGCACTTACTTTTATCAAGGGGTTTAAAGACATCGTCAAACATCATACGCAAACATATTTGAATCTCTTTATCATCAGTGTAAAACAGTTTTTTTTTCTTCTTAGCTGGTGAAGGCATACGTTCTGGCGACTTTGCTTTGATCACTTTTCCGGAATCGAATTCAACAAAGGCAACCCGTTCTTTAATTGCCTTTAACAAATTTGCAACAAATTTTTCAGCTCTACTTAAGCGCCTAAACATGTCCATTAAGAGAACCAAATATTCCTCGAAAGAATGCTTCTCTTCATGATCGTTCGATTTGGGAGCTAACATTATGCAGGCTGTTAATTCAAACACCTTTTGCTCTAATAAAAGTGGATTTAAGCGCAGCGCTGCTCGCAACAACAACAACACCTCTAGTGTATGGGTATCGGTATATTGTTTTATTCCGTTGTATAATTCAAAACCCAAATATTCAAGTATAGTCTTATTATTATCATTCATTTTCATATTCAAATTAATATCGTGGCGGTTGAATATTTCCAAAGTATACGCTGCAACATTTAACACCAAGCCGGGGTCTTGGGATGACTTTAACAAACTAAAGAAATCGTTAAATCCCCTATTGATTAATTCTTGCACAAATTCTGGCATGCACTTCCTATTGACTAAAGAGCTTTCTAAGACCATGAGCCGAACATATAATGGCATTTTTACTACTCTTAGCGCTGCGTCAAATCCCGATAATTCCTTAGTTAACAATCGTTCAACTTCTACTAATTGTTCGAATAAATCTAATGAATTTTGACGTAATTCTAACAGTACACGCACGAAGGGTTCAATGGTGAATTTTGTGAAACACTTCTCGTACTTGCTAATGTCTGCACAAAGTTTGATGTAATCCTTTAAAGTGTTAAATACTGACATTAAAAATTCCGACTCATGATTAAATAAAAACGGAGTACCATTTCGCATCGGAATAAGATATTCTTCGTAGCATTGGAAAACTGCTGCATAGGTGCGAGCATTCAATTCGTAATCCACACGATACAAGTCTTGTAGCAACTCAAATTCTATTAATAATTTTAATATTTCTGGCCATTTACGTGTGACCGCTACACCAGGAACATTACAATGTCTTTTCGCCAAGTTTAATAACCATTCAACAAATTGTCTCTTAATTTGCTGACCTACAATACCTGGGTGAACTTTTAAAGTTAGCAATTCTACAAAGTCTTCGACAACTACATCACCGTCTTGTAGTAAGTCCTGCTCCGATATCCATTCAATTATAATTTCATATTTAGTATTTAAAGAAAACTCCACCGATTGCCAGGCCTTTATAGCAAACCGAAGATTCTCCACAAAACTTTTGTCGTTTCTTCGAAGCCATCGTGTAAATTCTACGTACAAATATAAGGTAAATAATAAAAAATGAATACAATTTCCTAAGATTTCAGTTTACCATGTTCTATCGACATTGCAAAGGTCGAAAATATTGAAAAATTTGTGAGAAAATTCCTTTATAATTTTGATGGAAAACAAGAAAATTGTAAACAAACGCACGTGCATTCGACGTTGCCAATTATTTACATTTAGTTAGACCCTGAGTGGTATTTAAAAAGTATTAACTGTATTCATACCGAAAAAAGAGAGAAATTCTTAGATTACACTTAGAGAAGCGCTATCGGTTCTAATTTTAAAAAAGAGTAGACAGTTAAGTTATTAATTTTGTCTTTTTTAATAAAGTTTAACATTTTATTTGCATTTTGAAAATTTCTATATTAATCGCGTTGTTATAGTTCAACTATCATAAAATTTATGCTTGTGTTTGCTTGCCTTAGTTTTTGTCCCATTGTTACAAATTTCGTATGATGAAACAATATTGACAGCAAAACTTTCCAATAACAATTTTACGCTAAAACGGGGTTATTACTTTATAACAATCAGATATTAAAGGGTCAAAAATGGAAGATATACGTGTTTGCGTATAAAAAAACACTACTCTTGCATTAACCCTCAATTAACTCCACCTCTATATCCAACAAATGTTGAGAAAACCAAGATCCAAACATTTTCGAGAATTCGCCTTGGTCATACAATTGCAACTCACCAATGGATCCTGAAGAAGTCTTCTCCCCCAATCTGCTGTTGTGGACAAACTCTTACTATAAAGCACATTCTCTGCGACTGCCTCAACTTTTCCTTGGCTAGAAGTATTGCATTTGGAACGATTAACCCTTTGAACATTCTACAATCAGCTTCAGAACAGAATATCAATTCAATATTTTACTTTATTAATACTACTAAGCTTATTATCTAATATCCATTTATTTAAATTAGAGCCGATAGCCTGCGTTGCTAGTGCTCAATGCCTTGTTTTTAGTCTAAGAATTCAATTCATTAGTCTAAAATTAAAATAATAATAATACTTTATAAAAATCAGATATTAAAGGGTCAAAAATGGAAGATATACGTGTTTGCGTATAAAAAAATTTTTTCAAAATAAAAAAAAAATTCGAAGTAAATTTTATAATCATTTTATAATTTTAATATAACAATTAATACATTATTTTTTTTTTTTTTTGTGTACATCATAAAAGAGATTACCAAAGACCCGCTCAGGAGCAATTGAATTATTATTTGGCGTTTATTGAAAAACACCCACGAAGTAAAAAAAGTAACAATGAGTTCAACAAGTCAAAAAGGTATGCGAGGACTATGCAGCAAATTTGAACGGTCTGACTGAACCTATTAGAAGTGCGCAGGAATGGAATGAATATACAGAAAAGTATTCATCTTAATTAAAGCTAATTTCATTTTCAGCCTGTAAATTATTGGAAAAATTGAACGACATGCAAGGCTCGTTTGCATTGAAAATGTATTTTTGTTATTTTTAAGTTTTTTAAACTGAATATTTTGAAATATTTCCATTCACCGGTGGGATTGCCGGTGATCAGCATCAGTTGATTCTGAGTGTATTTCAACATTAATCCCTCTTTCCGTAAGAATGTTGTATAGAATGCACAAATTATGTGCGCTGCGTTTCCAAGGTTATATATAAGTCTTCCCTTGAATAAGCGTTTAAGCTGGAAGGGGTTAGTCTCATCCTTCAGATACACACTCAGCAACTTATTCACATTGATTAATAAATAAATTAATAAAAAAACAAACGTTTTTTTTCGACAAAGTCACCTAAAAACATAGTTTGTTTTTTCTTCCTTGGTTTATACACTTTTGAAATAACCATATTCTTGTAAGTTGAAACACTGACAACACTTATGTGAAATCGTATACGATGTTTTGCAGCGTTGACACTTGCGTAAATGAAAAATGACAAAAAAAGGAAGTAGCGTAAAGAATAAATTTCTTATGAAAGGAATGAAAGCGAAAAATTTTCAGTCGTCAGTGGAATTCGGTATATTCGATACGAAGGCGTAGAGTTTTTTGTGTTTGATTTATATTTTAGATATTCATTGGTGCGCTGTAGGTGAAAATTTGCTAAAGATTTATAAAATATTGAAAAGAGTTTTTACCTCAAATAAAAATGTTTGACAAATCTACCTAAAAAAACAATTCTACACTTAAAATTAGGCAAAAGCTGCATTAAATCTAGCAATTAATTGTTTCTGCAAATGATGAATGATGAATGTTCAATGCTATAAATGGATAGGTAAAGACATAAAGCAAAAAGACATATGAACATTAACTTTAATGTTATATCTTTTTATTTTTTTCTTTATTGTTTGCATAATCTCTGCACATATTAAAAGCGGAAATCCAATTACCTGTGCTCGGCTAAATACGCCGAGCGATAAAAGTTCTTACATGCAAATAAAAATCAAACAGGCAGGCAGTTCTCCTGCCTTCCAGCCCGCTCGTCTTTGATTGTTCTCTGGATATGTTATATGGTTACCTACATATAAAAAACGCAGGAAACTTTTTCGCTTGCATGCAAGCAATATTGTTTTAAAATTATATTTTTGAAAACAATGCATCAAAGCTAACATATAGTTAATTCATCTTTATCTTCTTGAAAATTAATTACCATTGATTAATCTGCTGAACATAAACGCATATTTAATTTCATGAACTTTTGATACCAGTTATATTCTAGGGTATTTTTATAGCGGATGGTTTTGAAGTGGTGCTATTTATTTAATCAATATACGTTCACAGCCGCATATTTATAAGCTAGTTTCGTTAATTTTTCACCCATCATCCATTTTTATATATATATGGGTTCCGTTTATTTTTTATTTGAGCAAAAGAATGTTATAGCTTAACCTAAATTTTTACCGAATAGTATAGATTAATTTTCCTTTACGCTTCGAAATTCCAGGAATTTAGTGTAGTAAGTTCCTGTAATTACTGTAATAAGTAAACTTTAATTTTTCACCGAAGCATGTATTGTAAATGGCCATAACAGACCTTATGTTAGATGAACGAGTCTATTTTTTGGAATTACGCTTTCCATCTGAAAGGGTTCTTTAAGAAAATAAATGTTGTTTAAAAATTCTTCTCTTTTTGGATTAAATTAAAAATCAACTAAACCGATTAATCGATCTTCCGATAATTAGCATAAGCCCGATATTTTTTCGTTAGGGGCAATTTCAAAATATTGTTTTCATTAATTTAAATCAGATCACATATATTCTATCTTTGGTCCAACGGCTTGCTCGTATTTGTCGAAAATGTAAATAAAAATATATATTTGTTGTTGCGCATATTCAATGTTGCCATCTCTTTTCAAGGGATTAAAAATAATTTAAACGATATTTATTCTAGCAATAAAATACAAGGTCCTTGATCAACGACATGATCAACGACATGTGAACGCGAATTAAGCCCTATTGTGATATTTGAGCGCATGATGCGCTATGCAAATTCATTCATTGTGATCAGCGCTAGCATTAACTAAGATGTTATCATATTTGGTAGTTATGTGAGAAGATTTTTATGTTTACCTAATAAATGACGTTATTTTTATTATATATGTGTGATTAAATACGATTTCTTTCATCTCAAAATATTTTAAAAAGCAACAATAAATAAAATGTATTTTGAATTTTAAGTTTTTTAAAAATGGGTTAAATATTGTCAAGCATGACATAAAAGAACAATTGTGGGCGTCGAAAAGTTTTTGAAAAATACTACGTGTTTTACTAACTATAGACACGTAGATCAATTAAATGTTTTTTTTTTAATTATTTTTTTTTTTTTGTTAATTCAAATTTGGACCAGTTACGCTGCGCGCCGCAGGATCCCTTAAGTGTCTACTGATTTTTAGGAAATTTTTTTAAAATAATTATGTATACGCTTTCCTCACTCTTTTTTAGGATGTTTTCCTATCGTTGCACATATTATATAAATACCTATAGCTTGATAATACTGAAGGGAAGGCCTATCACATTTATATAAGGTGGACCATTGGCTAGTCTTTATATATAAAATTTCGTATCGCGCCTTCATTTATAGGCTAACACATAAAAGTTTTAACCATCGACGACGTTTCGAGTTCGAAATATAATTCTGAATTATGGACAGATGGCTACCATACAGCTAGACTTCCAAATATTTACATATAAAATGTATCTATTGGCATCTGATCGAATAAAAATGAGTTTTGTCATTGCAGACGATTTTCGATGAGAACTTCCCACTCACTTACCATCCGAGGCGCAACAGTGAATGCTTTACCGCTCTTGTAACGCATGGCCGAGTCTGATCATGTAAGAGGATGCGCGCTACTTCTGGTCTATTTTGAAATAATTCATCTTTGAATTTGCTCAAATGACATCAATGGTCATCTGCAATAAAAATTTCATCCGGTTTTAGCAGCCTTCCTGATCCCATTACATGCACAGCTAAATTTTGGTATGAATGGCTGTTCTGAATTAATCCATGATATTTGCGCTTCGGATTGTCGCTGTATCCACTTGACATCATCAGTCAAAATACGCTAAAGAAGCTCTCTTCCTTTTTTGCTTGGCAAGTAATGGAACCGCGATGCTGCTATCGCTTTTTTTGGATCTTTCTCATCGGATGTAAACGTTTAGAAAAAGTTGATTCAGCGACTGCTAAGCTGTTTGTATGTTCTTTGAGAATTTGTGCTGCATTTTCGTCCAGTAAATCTTGCAATTCATTGTCGGACTTTTTTGGTTCTCTAGGCTGTTCTTTATCGTTGACATGAAAATCATCACTCTTGAACTGTTGAAACTAAAACTGACAATTGTCACCATTAGTTTCTACAAGTGTTTGTTGGGCTTCGGTAGCAGATTTCTTCAAATCAGTTCAATATCGAAAATGCAGTTATGATATATGCCCACGATGTTCCCATGATATTATACCCATAGGATATATATTCCTAACTTGGTAATTAAATATTGCTGTGCGACTCGATTTTGGAGATATTCCTCGTTCATGTAGAGTCAAATCATGCCCTGACGAGCTATGTGGGGTTATCTCAAAAATTTTCAATGAATCCTTGAAATCAGGTGTTTTCCCTGTGTTGGAAAAGCAATCTCCTTATTCCGGTTCACAATTGTGGAAACAGATATTACGTTGGGAACTATAAAGGCATTGCCAAGTTTATTGTCTTAGCTAAATTGTCTGAGCGAATTGTTACTCGGTATTTAGATTTTAGTTCAAATCTTATATTTCTCCATTCCAATATGGTTTTCTGAAAGGAAAATCAACTGTTACGAATCACTTAGAGTTCACTTGGCATGTTTTCAAGGCTTTTTCTAGTAGCCCTCGCACGGATTTCGTATATACTGATATTAGTAAAACATTTAAGTTAGTTAAGTATAACTTATTGATCTTGAAATACCAGATCTCTGGCTTTTCTTTGTACTTAGTGAAACAGAGAAGCTCTTATCTTCATAACAGATCGTTCAGGGTACTCTTTAACTTTATCACCTCGGATGAATTTCCTGTGGCATCTAGCGTACCTGCTGAACGCCGCCATTTTATTTAATCAATACATTAATGACCTCCCCTCGGTCGTTACGTTCAGCCATATTTTAATGCACGCTCACGATGTTAACTTCTTTTCGTTCTTCTCCGTGGAATCGCAAGCATATTAGCTTCAAATTGACTGACATAATTTAGTTACACGGTGCTCGTTAAATTTGATGAAATTAAATCCAAAAAAATGCACGAAGGCATTCTTGTTCAAGAAGGAAGGCATTCAAACTGGTTATAACCTCGATTCACACAGGTTGGAAAACGTAGATTCGTTCATCGATTTAGGGAATCTATTCGACCAAAGATTACGTTTTAATTTGCACATTTCATTCTCTTTAAGTAAAGCTAGGTCGACTTTAGGCTTCATTTAGAGGTGGTGCAAAGGGCTTAAAGTTTCGTATATCGCAAGAAGGCTATACATATGCATATGCTTAGTTAGACTAATACTTGAGAGTACGCCTCTGTTGTATGGTCTCCTGAATCAGTTGAAAAGCAATACTTGCTGTTCGCCCTTAGGAATTTGAGTTGGGACGCGTTTGTCTCTTTGCCTCCTTTTTTTTCTTCGCCTCACTTTCATTTGAGAAACATACATTTATCCTTGGTGTTTCCTTCTTAATTAAGTTAATACATGGTATTATCGATTCACCCACATTACATGATCAGATAAACTTTAATGTCCCTAACCGCTTCTCTAGGCACTTTATCTTGGTTAAGCTTAGTCAATGTAAATATAATTATGATCTGTTGTTTAATCTATTCAGAATTGTTTGTAGAAACCTAAATGTTGTCTCTATCACCTAATCTCAATATCGGACTTTTTCAAGTCCACCTAAACGACTACGCTTAATATGCGCAACTTGCCAATGTCGCATTTAATGTAACTTCCAATCTTAACTCTCTCTCACTACAATTCGGAAATTAACTGGTGTAGATCGCGCTAGCCCATAAGCGCTATATATACGATTTCGATCGACTTTCAGCTTTTCTGGCTGCTAAGAAGGCTATATATCAGAAAAAGAGATTCAATTTGTAAACTAAGAAGTAAGCAAATTATATTCCGTCGACGACCGAGTCTTTTTTAGCTACCACTGTTATTCTAAAAAAGACTAAAGAGAAAACGCTAAGCTTTCATAATCTGTCGCATTGTGCGGAAGCGGTTGGTTCTATCTATTTTAAGATTAGAAATGAAAACATATATCATCATGTACTTGATGAGTAAGAAGGAACAACACGGGAAAAAAAGGTTCAAGGCTCTCAGTTTTTGTCGTATAGGCGCGTGGGCGTTACGGGTCTGTCCTTTGAAAAGCGGGCGATATTTTCAGTTTTGCGAAAGGGATACTGCTTGCCACAGATAGTAGACAGTTGAGCAGACGAATCGACGGAGGTGCTCAGGTGTATTTCGAATTTAAAATTAGGTCACGAATTTATATACTTTATGAGGTCCTTGATGCTTGCTTCTGCATGTTTTAAAGGTATCTTAAAAATTAAATATTAGCCTACTATAATATTGGATATGTGTGGTCAATTTTTTTCCGTTTTCGTTCAGGTGCTACAGCATCACCCGTAGAGCATGCGTTCAAATTTTTGTAGATTTATTTGCTATAATGAGAAAAAAAGCAAATTTTTTATTTCTTTTGAAACGCAAAGGTGTTCTCAGCGTCTCAGTTTCAGTGTTAATCTGTATCCAAAAACTTGCAATGTTTTCGCCAAATTTGAAGTCGATAGTTTAGTTTTTGCGGCCAGAGGAATGTTGTAATGTCCAACAGATATTACACGGATGGGCATGCTTAGATCGATCTAGACTTCGATCCAGATCAAGAATATATATACTTTGCGGGGTCTCTGGTGCTTTCCAGTTTGCTTTGAAGTTTCGATATTGCATAATATTTTATATGGGGCCGAATTTTTCGACAAATTTCGCATTGTTGGGAAACTATTTTCTCTTGGTAAACATTGATGTTTTAAGTTTAAGTTGCGATCGTGACTGATTTTCTACGTAAGACTACGTGCAAGAAGTTGGAAGTCAACAACTTCATAACTCGGGGGAACCAGGGGAACGTTTCGCCATAGACATTACAGAGACGGACAGAAGAATACGTCGAAATTATTTTATAAAATTGATACTGATATGAGTATTTATACTGTATGGGGGCTTCTGAGAGCTGTCTCTCTCTCTCTCTCTCTCTCTCTCTCTCTAGGTGTTTGAAAGGCAAGCTTATTTCTAAAATAGAAATTCCCATTACTTTTTGAACACAGTTAAAGAATACGGTGGTGTGAGGGGGAAGCTTGTATAGCAAATAAATCTAACGTTTAGCGCTTGTATTTCAATTGCTTGTATGCAAATATTGAATTCTATGAATAGAGTTGCGGGCTCTGATAGAGCGACTTAGAGATCTTGTCTCTTATCAAAAATTTTTTCAAAGTGAAAATATAAATTTCTTTTCCGATCGATTACCATGACTTAAACATGCCGAATGCAACTAAGGATATCGATGCGAGATTGATTTCAATTCAAGTCCTTCAAGCATATTTGTGACACAATTAATTATTAATTATATATATGTAATATGTAATATTTGGCGTGAGGTTTAGGATAAATATTTCAATTAAAATAAAACAGAAAATGATAATAAACTTAATTCATATATATTATATGTGTTTTTTAAAAGGTAAATTTTAAAATTGTGTAATCATACGTTGATAGAAGGGCGGACGAAGGGAGTGAGAAGAACATAGACTGGGGTACAAAAAAATATGCGCTTCAATAAGGCCGAATTAGCTGCCTTGGCCTCAAATTCCTCTATTAAATTTGAAAGAGAAGGACTTTTAATTATCACGGAAAGACACGAAGGATTCTTTCGTAAAGCCGATGGTACGAAATGAAATGAAATTTTAGAATATTAATTTGAATCATTCATATATGGCTATTTATTATTTATTTTTTTAATAGTGAATTATCCGCGTTATTGTAAATTGCGTGGTAATTTATTATTCTATCTAAAGGATCACGATCCGCTATCGCAACCGGCCGGAGTAATAGTTTTGGAAAGTTGTCGACCTTTAATAAGAAACGAAGAACGTGAATTTGATGGTTTCGCTTTTATACTTGGTAAGCATATTTCTTAACTAACTCACATTTATTAAATTTTAAGAATATTTTTTATAGAATTTGAAAGCAGTTTACCTCAGCGCATTTCGACACGCACCAGTCAAGATCGCCTAGATTGGGTTAAAAGTATACAATTAGCGTCATATGCTTATCTAAGCCTTCAAATTAGTTATTTAGAAAATCAAATTTCCGCAGCCATGGGAAATCGTATTGAACGTGGTCTACCATTATATAATACAGCAAGTGATGCCACCGCGTTGGCAGGTCTTTTGGATATAAACTGTTCCACCGGATCTATTGTCAATAAGGCATCCGCGAAAGAAGAAGAAGGTGATCTGATACAATTTTAATTGTAATTCCAATTTATGGTTATTTTTAAATGGTGGATAAGCATTTTCCTTTAATTTTCTTTAAGTTTTATGCAAAAATATGAATTCTTATAAAGCAAGGAAAAATTTTTGTAAAATTATTAAAATTTTTCTTTACTTTAACTGTAAATAACTAAGTGCCACATGAACTATATAATGAATTAATTAGTTAAATAATTTTTTGTTTGTTTTTAAGAGGTTTATTATTATTATTATTATTTATTTTTTTTTTTTTGAAAAATTTTTTGCTTGAATAAAAATAAAAATATTAATTCAATTATGTTAAAAAAAAAAAAAAAAAAAAAATTACTAACTTTTCTTCTAAAAATTTTTATTAAAACAGGTAACCGGTCATTCTCAATGTACAATTGGAATTTCATAATTGTTTTGTGTGTTTATTAACTTCTTCAAGTTACGTGTTCCATATTTTATCTTTTCTTTCCTTCAGATCTATCTGAAATACCGATTTGCGAATCCGCTTTATCTTGTGATAATCTACCATGCGCAGATAACGGTCGCATGCCGAATCCACGCGTCGTGTGCGCTGTTTGGATGTCTGATAACGACATATTATGGCGTGATTACGCTCGCACTGAAATTGTTGAGAATTCAATTCAACCTCAGTTTCTATGTACCGTATGTTTTCGGCAGAGTGACGGATTTAATCAGGATACTCCATTACGTTTTACTGTATATGATGTTAGGGAGAAGATGTCATTGACTTCGATACCTATTGGTTATGCCGAGATTGCTTTAGGTGTAATACAAGTAGGATAAAACAAGTTTCGAAGACTATGAAGACTATGAAGACTATGATATTCGGATTTTATTATTTCAGGATGCTACATGTTTTCGTATACCTTTACGATCGACGCAAGGCGATTGCGGCTTCATAACAATTGCTTCTTGGGCTCCAGATACTGATAAGCAAATGCAACCGCCGCCGCGATCTACGACCCAAGTGTTTGAGCAGCAAATTAAAGGTCATCGTCGATCGCAGTCACTTCCTTCAAAACTGGGAGTTAAGCTTTTCGTTCCCTTTCAGGGTAATATACAGAAAGTTTTTGGTAATCCTAAGGTGCTACATAAACATGAAATTTTTTCGCAAAACATTTTACCAACCTTTCCAATCTTTTTTCTACAATTCAGATTCACACATACCGTTTACATTCAAGTATGGGCGGCGATATAAGTGTACACGAGACCATGTTTGAATCGAAATTGTGTTTCACTATACCGCAACAGCTGCTGTAAGTTGTTTATTGAATTGAAAAATTAACTTTTAATTGATTAAATATTTTTATTAGGACTATTTGGATTTTACGTGAAAAGGAATTATTGCAAGAAATTTCGGGCATGGGCGAATTGGGAGGAGAATGGAGGCGACGTCAAATGGATTTGTTAGACAAACATTTAAAGTTACTTAAAGATTACTCACAAGCTAAGCAAAATATACAACAAATTATCAAAGACGAAGGTAAACAGAAAGTAATTTGATTTTAATTTATTTTGGCCAAAACATAACCTCAAAAGATATTAGTTACTTATTTCAAAAGATCTTCAGTAAAGACCGATGAATCGTTGGAATTTATACCCGTTAATTTACATTTACAACGAATGTGGTGTCAGAACGATACACTCAATAAAACCGGTGTCTTAGATATAATTACGGTGGGGGCATTTACAAGGCACGCAGCAAAATCGAAAAAATCTGGCGGACTTATAAAGTAAAAAAAAAAAAAAAAAAAAAAATGAAAAAATGAAAGAAAAAATATATTAAGCTATACTAGTTGAGTATATAATAATTTTTTGTTGTTGTAAGACTTTTACAGGAAACTAAAGAATCACCCTCGAAATTTGAAGCCAGCACAAATTGCAAAGTACAGGCAGCCAATGATGCTGTGCAAGCCATTAAACAGCTACGTAAGGATATTGTCGAAATTATGTCTCAATTGTTAGCCTTAGCGAAAATGAAAAACGCGAAAGGCATGATGCCGTTATGCAATGAGATGATTAGTAAGACAAAGACACTTTTAAATATCTGGGAACCAAATTTGGTTGAAGAGGCATTCGCCTTCATAGAACAGCATCGTATTCTAGAAGAGCCCGACAATGTATTGATGGTAATAAGTAATAATTATAAACTTTTCACATTTTTTTTTGTATATATATATATATATATATAAATATATATAATTTCTAATTCCTTAAGCCTATGTCACCTTTTCGCAAAATTACACAACAACTTAACGATTTAGAATTGAAGTCACCGGAATTAGAAGACTTTTCTACACCGATAATGGCGCCACCTGATTTATGGCCTCGAGCCAAAACACCTACCTCTAACTACAGCCAAAAACTGACGCGCTCTAATAGTCTCACTAACTTAAAGCTTTCGCCTTCGTTAACATTCGATATTGATGTCATACATAGTCTCCAGCACACGGTGCGCACCTATAATGAGCAATTACAACGTCAGGCTAAACGGAAAGTATGCAATGATAAAAAAAAAACCGGAGAAAATCCTTTTCAATCGTTACCCGTGAATTTAAGTTCAAATCAGGATCTCGATGAAGACGGATTTGAGTTTGAAAACTTAAATGACATTGAATCGAGTACCGGAAGTGCCGGTATAAACATTATAGATTTGGATGGATCCACAAAAGATATTTTCAAATCAACGAATTCCTCAAGTTTATCAAAACCACTATACACTTTTAATAAATCATCTATAACGAATTACGTGAATTACGAAACAGCAAATTGTTCAATACTGTCGTCCTATAATGTGCATTTTCTAGACACAAAAATGATGAGCACTTCCCCATCAGCTAACTATTATCGGCCCACAGAAGAACCTGAACCTTTGGATTTAACACAACTTAATATCGAGGCTAGTGTAATGTGCCTGGTTAGTAAGATAAAATTTTTGTGCGGTCGATGTGGCAGTCCAGCTATACGTTTACGTCATCCTAAAACCTCGATGAAGCGTATCGGATTCAATAATCAAACCATCACACCACCCGATGTTGTAGTTAACCGAAATCAATTAGCAAAGCATGAATGTGATAATAATCCTCTTAAAGAAATCAATGATAATGTTGAGGAAATTCACTCCGGGAATGATAATGGTAGCGGTAATACATTAAATTTAGATCTAACGCAGACAATAAGGGGAACAGATAATCAGCGTTTAAGTACCGAGAAAGGCAATAAATTTACAGATGGTAAATTTGAAATGTTTTTTTTTTTTTTTTTTTTTTTCGCTTGATATTAAAAATATTTTTTATTTTGAAGGTCTCGATTTATCTCGCACTACCGATTGGACGTCCGAATTGCGACCTTCTATGCGTAAACTAAGGCATGCTATGGACGGCTTATTGAAGACAGCACGTCTTATGCATTCCGTACAACGACTGCAACAAGATATGCGACGTATCAGTCACAATTTGGAAATTATGTATCGCCGGGATGTTTGCTTCTCACAATCGTTAACCGCTTTGATAAGCGGTTTAATGGCTAAATTGTGGGGCACTGAAATTACAGAGAACTTTATACGTATGCTTTCCGATTTAGGACCATTAGCCTATTTTGAAGGCCTACTATCATTGTATGGAAGTGAAACAGACATGTGGGGTGACATGTGCATAGCTATCGAAGATCTGCTGGCAGTCAATTTTACATTGGTGCGCAGCAATCTCGCGAGGTAATGATCAACACATATGAAATATGCTTTACAACAATTATTTGCATTCACAATTAATTAATATTTTTAGCAACGATCAAAATGCAATTCCGTTGCCGCGTATAACAGGTTCACGACAATCTCTTCATATCCAATTACCCGTACCTGAGCATGTCTATATGCTATTGCCTACCAAGCAAATGCTCAATTTTAAATTTACACCTGTCTTCTTTAATATCGGCATCAATGAGAAAGCAACCTTGGCTGAAACGTTGGGACAAACACGTGACCAGCATCGCTCAAACTGGGATAATTATATACGTTTGAAGCAGTATTATTCACGTTATCGTAAATTAACATTAACGGTACCCGAGACGCCCAGCAAACATGAATCGCATTTACCTGCCTCCCAGACTTTGTTAAATGTTTTAAATCTTCTGGAGGAGCAACTTAAAGCGAATGTATCGAAAAATGTTAAAATTCTGCATTTAGCCGAAGACGCATGTCGTTTAATGTCCGGTCTACGTTTTACGTTATGTAAAAGTGCCAAAGATCGTACCGGAATGGCAGTAACTCTGGAGCAATGTCGTGTTTTAATTCAGGAATTTCAATTACCCGCCAAAAATGTACCATATGTCTTGGCGACAATGAGAAGGTGCGTACAATTTAGTTTAAAAACAAAATCAATTATTAAATATTAATTTTTATTTATCGGTTTTGCATAAAGCGAGGGGACACGTATGGACAATGTCTTTAAAAATATTGACAAACGCAAATATGCTTTCAATTTACCTCAGGTTGTTTCTTTGCCGGTCATGTATCGTCCACCAGTGGGTGCTTATGGCAAAGCAGAAACTTAATTAATCAACATTAAATATACTTAACGTGCTGAGATATCTCACACGCATTTGATTAAAAAAAAAAAAAAAACTTGTTACTTAAATTACATTTCAATTAAAGCGAACGTTCGATAGTATTCTTAAAAATATCTGTTGGAGTTAAAAAAACAAAAAAATAGTACGAGCACATGCATAGATGTATATTATTTCAAATTATAATTTTTTAAAAAAATTTATTTTGTTAAAAACATTTTTATTAATCTGTTGTTGTTCCAATTTTTTTTTTTTTTTTTTTTTTTTTTATTTTAAAAAAAAAAAATTAATTTTCCAATGAAACCAGTAACTGTGCCAAATATTTTTATAAATTATTAAACCAATTAATGATGAAATTTGTTAATGTAATTTTATAAAGAAACAAAAGAAAAGAAAACACGAAATTCAATAAAATCCACAAATAAAATCGTAGAACGGAAGAAAAATTGTTTTCAACCACAAAATATGCTAAATATACTTTTAAAATATAATTGTGTATTTAAATTAAAAAAAAAAAATTCTCCATCAAGAGAACATTTGTGCTGAAAATTCATACAGAAAAAAAAAAAAAACAAGTAAAAAAAGTTATATTCAGCGGGGATCAGATCTCGCATACCCACCACTATGCTTTTCGGCATTCTACACTTCAAGTCCTTTTATTTGATACTCAAGAAAAAATTAATCGCGATAACTGTCACTCACTTGTAACTTGTAATTTGTGGACACAGCCGATTGATTCCATTTTTGGTCCTAAGAGAGTAGAGTGTTTCTTGAAGTAAAGGTGGAAAGGTGCAGTTTTCTAACTTGCATAATTTTCGAATAACGCATGAAAATCGAAAAATTTTTGTTTAAAAAAACCAAGTTGCGTTTAGTTTACGCTTCACCTGAGCGCTCCTGCTCCGGCCAATTTGACCCGTTTTCATACCAAGCTGCGTGCAGAAACTTTAAATAATTCTATCAAATTTAAAGTTGATATCTTCATTTTCGCGTCTAGGAAAGTGACAACAACACACACCACGCAAACGGACAGACATGGCTAAATCGACTCAGGATATTATGCTGATAAAGAATATATATACTTTATAAAGTCTCTGAAGCTTTCTTTTGGGTGTTACATACATAACATAATGTAACAAAAGAAAAGCATGGCATCTAGACCAGAAAGTTAAGCGGGAGAAGCAGAAAGATTTAAATAAATAAATGTCTTGACTCAAAATCATAACAATATAAAATCTTCAGATGTTCGAAGTTGTATGCTTTCTCATGCGTATTATCGCGTCTTACAAAGAGAACGACGAATTTGCTGCACTTTTATTCTTCTTAATGTTTTATGCTCGCTAGAATCTGTATCGACTACATTTTATATTATATAATTTAATTTAAAAAATTTCGAATTTCTAATTAAGAAGTAAGTGAGGAAGATGGTGTAAATCAAGTAACCTTAAAATATGAAAAGCAGGCATGCGCCAAGGGATAATCATTATTATAAGAATTATAATCTGAAATCGTTTCAAATTGTGCTTCCAAGCATAAGAAGGAAATCTGCATTATCGTAAAATCCGACAGTGCAAAAATTCGCATTAGGATATGCACGAGGA
Organism: Glossina fuscipes; assembly: GCF_014805625.2. NCBI lineage: Eukaryota > Metazoa > Arthropoda > Insecta > Diptera > Glossinidae > Glossina > Glossina fuscipes. Next base: position 2,358,013 of record NW_023998414.1, read on the forward strand.
AACTAAAAATACATTTAGACAAAAAAAAAAAAAAAAATTGGAAAAAATATGTAAATTATTTACACGTTTTTTTTTTTTCTTCTTTTTTTTAGATACAAATTCTACTGAATACCTGAGCAATCATATAATCTACACGAACGATGAGGCGTCAATTTAGTTATGACTATCGTCAAAGTTATTCTAGACATGTGCGTAAAAATATCTAACGCTTATTATCAAAATTTAAAATATTTTCATATATATATCGGAATTGTGAAAGTTCCCTTGTAGACTTTTAATAGTTTTGACACCTTTAAAAACTATGAAATTTTGACCATTCTTGCAAAATCTTTTTCTAACCTAATTTTAGTCCCGAGTCTCGTTTGCAATCATTATCATGCCCAATTGTTATTCGGGTCCTAAAGGCAATCTCTCTCTCTCTCTCTCTCTCTCTGTTATATACACTCAAATTACATACTGATCGAGTGTCAAGTGTCCATTCCTGTGAAAATTGGCGTTTTTCCCTTGTGTTAAACGATCATTGCACAAAAATTGAGAAAGGTATCTGGTAGGCAATCATAGAGATACGAATTGATTGTTCTAACGAAACTGATCCATTGTCATCTTTTTGTTTCTGTTCCCTCATTGCCTCTCTACATTATACTTACACTACATTATTTTTTAGTTTAGACTCAATCTTAGAAGTCTCCTGGTTTCTTAGCTCGTTGTAAAGTCAAATGAATTACTAACATGTCAGTTTGGTAGTAGCGCTTTGGACCTAATTGCGTGATTTGTAAATAGTGGTTCGAAAATAATTGCGAATAGCACTGCCATGATAAAAAGCAAACAAATGCTCCATAAATTCCTCCACGAAGAGCAGTGGAGCATTTTATGCAAACTATGAATTTGGAAAAATATTTAAACATTGTATTCATAAGTTCGGTATTTGTGTGTAATGTGTATGAAAGTCTTAATTGGCAATATATCGATTAGCGTTACTGCAAATATTAAACTATTCGGAAAACAGGTACAAAACATTGCAGAAAATTAATGTATTATAGGATTATTGGAAAATCTACTATATACAGACATCGATGCGAATAATTCAAATAATAAGATTAGCTTAAAAAGAGATATCTACTTTATTTAAAAAAAAAAAAGAAAAAAGAAGTACACTTTAGTTCCTTCTCTCTTTCGTTGAATTTTACAAGCAAAATATATACGATTTCTCCTTTTTAATAATCATTAATGCGACCAATTTTTAAACGTTCCTTTCTAATCTCTGTACGCAACCACGACGGTATATTACGTAGCGGCTGAGCATTGGGATAACGTAACGGTGGCTCGGGACCGTCAAATGGATGTGTTTTGGCCAACTTACGTTCCAAAAACTCTTTGTTCACTTGCTTAATATCACGATAACGATCCATATATGTGTTAAAGGGTCGCTTTAAAGGAAATTGTTTTTGATCTGCCATATATATATCAGGAAAATCATATTCATAAATAGGTTCTTTCATATCTGTACACAAAATAAAATAAAAAAACAAAAAAAAAAAAAAAAAAAGAGGTTTTTGTAATCCGTCTGTCTTTTGTTGACAGCAAATGCAAACTTCGAACTTACTTAAAACTTCATGATAAAACTTCGTTAGAGAATTATCGTAATCGGTTTGGTAGAAAGCTAATCCAGCTGGTGTTATTTCATCTTGATATTGACGATAGAAGTCTAAAGTTTTAAACGTGCGTTTCTCTAAGTGATTATTAGACATTTTGTCCATTTTAAAACTATTGAAATCAATTTTTTTCTTCTGCTTATACAAAACAAATACAAAGCGTTGAAAGCCGATGCCTTTAGGAGGAAAAGGTTGTAAATAATCAATCAATACTTCACCTTTAGATACCTCGCCGTTAGGTATATTAGCTCTAAAGTAATGAAAGAACATTATATGCATCTACGAAATGCAGGCAATATGCTTACATGAACCAATGAACAATTTCTTTGTTTTGAGCAGCGGGATAACTGTCTGGATTTGTAGCCAGAAGACACCATAAATTCTCACTACTGGTAGGTTTTCCCGTAATCGGATCCGTTTTCCCGTCAAACTGAACTGAAGGCATTTTGCGGGCTTCCAAAGGTTTAATAACATTACCGTTATAGACGGGAATGTTAATGCCATTGTCAAGTTGATACTAAAATACGAATAAATCTAAATACTTGATACTATTTCAAGTTATTCTTAATAAGCGCACTTGTATGTCCAAATTAACACGTGGTATAAAATAAGCCAAATCAAAGAGATCTTTGTAAACGCCATAATGATCGGCTATAATGCGTACATCGTAAGCACGATTAAGTTGCACATATTCTTTGGAAACATCATCCAAATTTATTAACACTGAAACCGGTCGGAAAAGAATTTATTGGTTAATTAAATCGAGAAAAAAACATCCTTACGTGTGTGATTGCGTGCCTTTTTTTCCAATTCCACGCTTTTCCTTTGCACCTTTAGATGCTGCATTCTTTCCTGGCGGTGCGACTTTGGAGCTCTCAATTTTGGGAACCCAATATCAACACGAGCTGTTAGTTCCGCATCCTGTGGATTCTCTTCTACATCAATAATAAGGTTTGGTTACAGACCAAAATCTTCCCCGTTAACTGCTACACATATTATTATTATACCTCGTAGACGTTGCTCTAACGTTCTGGCCACTCCAGGCCTTTTTCCCCTTATGGTATGACCGTTACGTATAATTGACAATAGCGGAGTTATTCCATTTATACTACGCTGTAATTGCGATTTAATTATGTAGCTACTAAATGCCATTTAACCGAATTTAATTTTTTAATTTATTCAAACTTGAAAACAGTGCAAATCTAATCTAAGCCTAACCTCAAGATTTTAAGTCGACTAATGCAAAAACAGCTGTTAAAATAATTCACAATTCACAATTAATATTACATGAATGAACTCGTTCACAATCACGAACTGAGCTGCATGGAAAACCTACTTGTAGGGTAATCAAGGATCTTAAAGCTAACTTTTGTTTGCGTACAAGACGATAGTTGATAAACGTTTTCGTTGCAATCACGTAAGTGTTTTTTGTCATATTCGTTGCTATCATTCATTTCTAACTAAACAAACTGATGAGCTCTTGCGCGTTAAAGATATATTAATTGCGAATGTTAACTGCTATGAAATTTCCGAAGATTTTTCTTGCGACGCGAAAACGTTATCTATTTATAATCAAAATCGCCCCTTTTTTTTGGTTTCTTCTGTTTAAAAGCCATTACTACTTCACTTTAATTCATTTCGTTAAAAATTTTACTAAATTTGTAATTTAATTACGTTTGTACAAACGAACGTCAAATATGCTCCTTATTTTCCCATAATTTTTTTCAATCAAACGGCTTTCAAGTTACGCCTTCCAGATGAGAACTAGTTTACTAAAAGTTTCATAATCAGTTAAATTTTTGCGTTATATTTATTTGTAGCTGTCAAAATACAAAAAAACAACAATTGGATCTTTTTTTTTTTGATAAATTAACAGACAGACCAAGTATTGATGGAGTAGTAACTCGATTTTAGCTCAACGGGATGCGTGAGTTTCGCAAAGGAAAAAATGTATTTTGACTAATCGTAGACACAGAGAGAATATAGTTGCAATGTGCCGAACGTCGACGCTTGAACCACTTACTCTAACGAGAAAATTTGGAAACACGTTTTGCATAAAATATTTAAAATTTTAAAAATATAGAAAGGGGATATTTTTTACTTAATCCGCAGAAAAAAATTTTTTTTGCGCGCTAAAAAGGAGAAGACACTTAAGATGTGTCATTATTTCTTGAAATTATGTAAATACATTTGTCCGCCGAATATATGTGTCCGTTTTAAATTTTTTGTACACGAGCCGTACATAAAGCTGTATTTTGAAAAAGTGGTTAAATGAAAAAAATTCAAAAAATAATCCTCTTTATTGCAACAAAGACTATTTTTTAGTATTTTATAATAAACCATTTACTAAATTATCTTTAGTTGTGATCGAATCTTTTATACCCATCATCGTTATCCTAAAAAAGACAAAAACAGTAACAGAACTAGATTTTCATGCTCCATAATATGGAGCGGGCGGAGTTCATTTTTTCTATTTTTAAAAGTTTTTGTCGCGCAGTTGTATGGGCGTTGTGGGTGTGCACTATGGAAAGTGTTAGGTCCCTAAATAAATTTGAAAGCGATATACTCATTTTCGCTAACGGGAGAATGTTTACAGAAGTGGTCGACCGATCCGAAACATTTTGGACCACGGACAGATGGACAGACAGGCTTAGATCAATTCAGATTATGATTTTGAATCGATCGGTATAATAAAAGGTGAGATGTGAGTTACATATGTTTGCGTTAATTTAATATACTCTGTAGCATAAGTGGCGTAGGGTATAAAAAAAACATTCAATGAAGGGCAAGGCTCATAAAAGTGCCGATTCTCTTTGTCTTTTAGTTTTTGAAGAAGACATATTATTATTATTATTATTAATTTCGCCAGAGAAATAAATTCTAAGACTAAACTCTTAAAAGCACTAGCATCTAAGGCTATCGGCCTTGAAGAAGACATAATTAATCAACTTTTGTCCAAACCGGGCATTTACCGTTATTTAACTTGTACTCAATAAGTAACATACATAACTTGGCTGCAAAAGTTGCGGAAAAATGCAGTAAACAAGCAACGAAATTTCAATATTCTTATTATGTCTACGCACTTTTCCATTTTTAAAGGACTGAACAAACGATAGGTCAAAGGATAAGCGGATTTAGTTATGCCTGTTTATCCTTCTTTGCATCAATTTGTCGATTAGTTATTTAAACATTCCCAACTCATAATCGAAATGGAAGCCTGAATCACTTTAATATCTATGGTATAAATAAGTTAATATATTTCTATGATCACTTATTAAGTATAAGCTAATGTTGAAATGTAATTTTTTTCATCTAAATGTAAATATATAAAAATAAAATAATACAGTCATAGTTATGATTAAATTGATTCATAATTTCGCTCTGATTCAGAGCCCAATACTCTTTATAGGGTCTCCGGTGCGTTAATGTATTTCTAAGTGAAATGATAAAACATTTATTACACTTACGATGTATCTACAGTACACGCTACTCACAGCATGTATATATATATATATTGCTTTTTTTTTTTTAATTGCGGGTCCGTGAATAGGTAAGTCAATGGTAAGGACAGTTTGAAAATGCCTGTGTGAGTGCATATTTGCAGTAAATCTATGGTCGGCACACGTTAGGATATATAGGTTATTAGGAGCAATATTGTCAAATATTGATGTGTTTGGATGAGTGTAATATTCAACATCACTTGTGGGCTTGAATTAGGTAAACTTAATGGCATACTCAAGTAATAATTGCAAGTAATGGATATGGATATCGAAAAATGGCGTCTAGAAGAAATATGATAGTTTTTTTGGTTTTTTTTTGAATGTTGTTGTTTTCGAACGAAAAGTGGAAGAAATTTAAGACTGATTGACGCCATATGCAGTAAACTGAACTCACCACCAGCTTTTCTGTATATTGACATAGATACTTAACGACATACGAATTAAGTTTTAAATAAACTATTTTCCAATTATACCATAAATGGATAAATAACAAAAAACATATTCAAAATTCGTATAATGAAGGGTATGTCAGAATGAGTAAAGACTTAATTAACTTTCCTTCAATAAAAACTATTTTTATACCCTACACCACTTGTGATAGAATAGTTGAAGATGGATTCATCTTTTTCATTGTACGCGATCGATCCAGAATCATAATCTGAATTGATCTAAGTCTGTCTGTCCGTCTGTCCATGTCAATTTGTGTCCAAGCTACAATTTGTAATTTTTGAGATATTTTGATGAAATTTGGTATAGTGACCCAAGAACGAGCGTTATTGAAAATGGTTCGGATCAATCCATTTTCTCGACCGTTCTCTATATAACGCCCTATTGTGAAAAGTCGTTATTTGGCAGAAAATTGCAAAATTTTCAAAATTTCTCTGCAAAAATGGCTAAGCAGTAAATTTTCATCATATTAAATTGGAATGAAAACTTTGGACCGGCCAAAGCAATTTTTAAATCCCCTCTCATATACTGAAAACTGAAGTTTAAGCGACAAACAGGTATACATATATATATATATATATATATATATAAATGTAATGCTTGATGAAGAAAATTATATTATAATAGTAATTTAAGTCAATTTAGATCATTTCGGCCTACTTATCCCAATAAGGATTTTCCGCGAAACTTGATACTTTGTAGAGCAGAGTTTTAATACATAGCGATCGAAATCGACCGATAATGTCATAGTAATTTCATACAAAAATGAACTTTTCAAAATTTGACCATCTACGCGTATGCTTGGATCCTGCCCAATGCAAGGATTAAACTTATGCTACATTAGGTTGCGTTTTGGGCCTGCTTTCTCAGAAATAGGCACATGAGAAATATGCCTTTACATAAAAACAAGGTATAAGTTTTGTGTTCTGCAATAAGCATAAAAATTGCGTTAGATAATACGGTGTAGGGTATTTAAATGTCGGCCTTGCCCGTCTACAATGTTTTTACTTGTTCTTTTTTTTTAATAACAAATATTTTTGCTTAAAATTCAGCAAAAAAGCAAAACCCTTATAGACTTTCTGGCATTTTATAAAATCAAAATTTCAATTTTCTATATCTCGTCGCACCGTCTACAAGTTTTTGTTTGCTTTCTTGGCGCTTCACCTATTAAGGCACCTGTTTAGCACAACAAAAGGTTGCACTAAATGGGATACGGTCATCATAAATATACTCATAACTACTACTATCTGTAAGATGATTTCAAAATGTTTGTGGATTAAAATATGGGTATGGATATGGATTTACAATTCAATTACAGTTTCAATTATCAATCGAATGACGCGGAAATATTTGTCTTTCAACAAGATGGATGATATGAATCAATCAATTATTTTAAAATGTTTTTATGGCTTATGCAGCAACGTATGGCTTGCAGTAAGTGTGGTCTATGTCTGCAAAGAAAGTAATGCCATTTTTCTGTCATTACGTCATTATGGGTTATGAAAATGCATATGCAGTCGATTGAGTGATTGGTATGATAACTTTTTCAAATACTTTGCAAACGCATTTAACCTCAATACCACTATTGTTTAATAAAGTAAAATATAAATTTATTATATTTATCGTAATAATAATAAACAAGTAAGAATATTATATATCGGGTCGGGCAAGACCGACCATTCAATGCCTTTCAAGGTTCAAGATTTTTTTTGATTTGTGATTCGGAGCCGCTGGTTAAGCTCGATGCTTACTTTTCTCCGATTCTCCGATGTTTTATTCGCAAAAAGCGAAAAGATTCCTTTCACATTTCGAACGATTTGAGGGCAACTGTCCTTTACGATACAAAATAATCGATTTTGTGACGGACAATGATCATTTCATTTGTTTTGAAATTGAAAGCTTACTAAAGTGCATAAGCACTAGGCAAACTAGGCATTCGATCCTATCGACTTTTCAATCAATCAACAGAATTAATGAAGTTTTATAATTCATATGACATGATGATGACATGGCATGACATTGTTTGATGTTTATTCAATTTCTTGCATTTCAAAATAATATCTCACTACCAGGTTGCCTTAATTTGTTGCTTATCTATGAATGAGATAAAAAAAAATAATAAAAAAAATTTACCTCAAATCTTCAATTATTTCATAGGAAAAAGTTTTAGAAAATTTACCAAATAAGAATATTATATGTATCTTTAATTGCGTGCTAGTCGGCGAATTTTTCAATTGATTTAGGGTTGCTCGACAAAGCGCGTGCCAGCTTTTTCTCTTTTTTAAATAACCAAATATGGAGAGTTTAATGCAATTGTTGCGATAATAACAAGTAAGTAAATAAATCTTTTTTGTTTTTTTTTTTTTTTCTTAACCAATTTTCAACACATAAATAGACATTTTTAGAGTTATTCGACAATTTTAAAGGTGGTATTAAAATTAAACGCTGCCACGCCATATACACATGCATGTATGTACGTACATTTGTTTAATTGCTAGTGTTAACTAAAAATAGTAAACAAAAAAAAAAAAAAAAAAAACACTTTTAAAAAAGCACAAAATCGCAGACACACGCACACACTTAGGCATGTTTTTGTTCATTAGCTTGTATCAAAAAAACTATCGAATTGCATTTGTAAACAAACTGAACGTGCGGTATATATTAACGTTAGATATTAGTTCAAAAATGGTAAATATGGGTTGTCAATACATGGAGACAACAACAACAACAACAACAACGACAACAACAACGACAACAACAATAATAATAAAATTATAATGAAAAAAGTAATAAAAGTAAATTCGATCGGTACCGAATCTTTATATCCATTAACGTTTAACCCAGAAAAAGATAAAAGAAGTAACAGAACAAAATTCTCATGCTCTATACTACGGAGTGGGCACAGCTGATTTCTTCTATTTTCAAAAGTAAAAGATTTTACCGTATAGGCACGTGGGCTTTGTAGACGTGTCCTTTGAAAAGTATTGGTCCAAATTCCAAATTTTTTTGCAAATTTTTACGCGATATCTTCAGTTTCGCTAACGGGAGAAACACTACAAAGCTGCCCAAAAAGACAGATGGGCAGACGAATATCCTTTAGATGCTTTCAAGACTTAAAAGTGGTCAAAAAATTTGTATACTTGGGTCTTGGTCTTGGAAAAATAATTTCAATTTTAATAAACTATAATAATATTGGATAGACGTAGTCAATTTTTTCCAATTTTTTGTGCATAGATGTTATAGCATCGGCTATAGTATATTGCGTTCAAATTTTTATACATTTATTTATTATAGTTTATGAGCATAAAGAGCATAAAAGAGCAGTGTTTCACTTTTTTTGTTGTTGAAAAGACAGAGATGTTCTCAGTTTAAATGGTGTTGTGGGCGTATTCTGGGCCCATTTTCAATACCAATCTGCTAAGTCTAAGAACTTGCAAAGTTTTTGCCATATTTGCAATCGATGAATGCCGCCAGTAGAATGTTTTCAACAGACGGACAATCGGACAGATGGACATATTTAAATCGATTCAGAACTTGATACTGATCAAGAATATATATATATATATATATATACTTTGTAGGGCCTCCGATGTTTCCTTCTGGCCGTTGCTAATGTTTTGACAAACTGGATATACCTCTCATCCTTCGGTGATGGATATAAAAAACGAATTATTATTATTTATATAGTAACAAAGTATTCATATTAATTTTATTTATTTTTCATTAACTATTTTTTTTTGTTCATTTATTGAAAATTTAGTTTCATTTTTATGAAATTTTAACATTTCAATAGAAATCGTATGATACGTGTGTGTTCGATTTCGTATTAAAATCAAATCTAATGCAAATAAACATTTAATTTGTTACACACACACAGATATATATACACACACACACATATATATATATGCAAGCATTCAATATTCATTACGAGATGCATGTGAATTTTTTAATATGTTTATGATACGCAGGAATTGGTTGTCAAAACCACGTAATATATATATACATACAATATATACATGTCTGTCCGACAGTCTATTGCAATCAATGTTACAAAACAAGCAAACAACCAATAAGACAAAACTTTGTTTAGGCTATAAGATATAATCTTAGCGATAAATCAACTAAATGAATAAATGAATGAATGAATGAATGAATGAATGAATATGCTTAAAATGGGCAGTAAACTCCAGACAAATAACATAAAATATCGATATACGACTGTTAAGGGCTTAAGATAGACCCATCTTTTATTATACCGATCGATTCAAAATCTTCATCTAAATTGATCTAAGTCCGTCTGTCCGTCTGTCTATGTAAATTTGTGTTCAAGCTACAGGTTACAATTTTTGAGATATGTTGATGAAATTTGGCATAGTGACGTGTGTTGACCCAAGGATGAAGGTTATTAAAAATGGTTCGGATTGGTCCACTTTTTCGATTACTCGCTATATAACGCCGTATGCTGAAAAGGCGTTTTATGAAAAAAAAATGTGCAATTTTCAAAATTTCTCATTAAAAGTGACTAAGTGGTTCGGCATTCTAAATCGGTATAAAAACTTTGAATCGGCTGGGGTAATTTTTGACGACAAAAAGGTATGAATTTCAATACTTCATAGTGAAAGGTATATCATAGCAGTATTTTAACTGCAACAAAATTAACTGTACCCAAATTTGGACCATGGCGGCCTACTTACTCTCTATTAAGGATTTAAGCGAAAATTAATCCTTTGTAGAGCAAAAAAGTTTTAATATGTGGTGATGAAAATGGACCCAGAATAGTAATTTTATACAAAAATAAGAATTGTGTTAGACAATGTGGCGTAGGGTGGTTAAAGCTCGGCCTTGCCCGAATACAAATAAAGGAACTTGGCGAGTGTAGAATGCGAAAAGCGTAGTGACGAGTATGCGAGATACGACTCGTGCCGATTATAACTTTCTTACTTGTTTAAGATAGCGTAGAATCAAATTTTATCAGTGGAAGATTAAGAAAAATTTTTTCTATAAGGTAACTAAGGCCTTATTTTAACACCGTTGACTACATGAGAGTCCTGTCGCTATAGTGAAGATTGAATCAAGCACAAATCAATCCTGCTGAATCTAACATAGGCAACTGTCAATTTAAATCAGAAGCCGACCTCAGTATACCATCAATCGTGGATATGTAAATAGACATTTGAAAAGTGTAGTCATCGTTATTACCTGATATTAAATTCAGGCATCTTACCTGAGATAATATATATGAAAGCATGAATGAATGAATGAATGAATGATGAAAACCATTAAATATGATACAATTAAGTTAAATCGATTTGACTTCATTCGCTCAAGTAAAAGATTTTTTGGTTTTTCTATCAATTTTAACAATACAATGATTATGTAATCAAATATTTTCGAAATATTTAAAATGAAAACATAAAAATTGACAAGCGTTGCAAGGGCTTTTTTGGTTTTGTGCGTGTGCGTATGCGTGTGTGTGCGCTATTCTTTAATGGACTTAATGTCAGCGCACTGGCAACTGGATGCAGTATGATGGACTCGAAGCCATCCAGCGGAACCGCTCTCGCACCATCTCGATATGATTCTCTTGCAAAAAGCCGAAGCATTTCTTCTATCTTTTGGTGTCCATTAACATGACCGCTAACAGATTACCTCATGTAATATCTTATTCCAGAGATCTGAAAAGCTTGTTCGCATTCGGTATCTACTCGTAACATAAAATGGCACAAATAACTCAAGAAATTTCGATGACTAATGTAAATTTGGATTCAAGGAAAATAACTTGTCAGCGTTGCCTCCCCACTCATCGTTCTACGTATGGAATGAGGATGTAGATCCATCTTCTTTTTGAGTCGTTTTCCTGGATAGCAGCGGTCAGTCTGCGAACGTTGCTGTAATTTTCTTCGTCAGTTGTTCTTTTCTTTTTGCCGCCATGGATACATAGCCTCTTCTTTAATGGCTCCTGCCAAGACCACTGCCGCTGCCGTTCAAACTGTACGTTAGGACGATATCACTGTCAACGTGCACAGCCTTTGAATTGCTTCCAGTGCACGCAGTAGACGTTTACTTTGCAATACTCTTTTTGCCTAAATCGGTGCGGCATACATCACTTGCGCCTAGCCTGTGCTGCATATAAGTTTTCAGCTCGCCCGTTTCGGCCCGTTCACAGTTGACATAATTTTGGGCGAAGTGGTTGCGGTCGACAATGCTTTACCGAAAACCTCCTTGACGTGTTCCAAGGCAAGTTTCAGTTTGGAGTTATATAGCCAACTATTTATTTGGCTTAAATTATCGTTGGTTACAATCTCCATTTGTGGGCTCGACGCTTGCTGCACGGTTAGGGCATTGTCATGCTGCGTATTGAGTAGGCAAACATACATGGGATTCCACAGGAAGGGACCTAGAATGGACTCCTGCCGTGCCCTTGCAGTAATCGTGTGTTCTCTTATGCCGTCCTTTGTATTAGCTGCCTACAATTTGAATCAGGTACGAAGAAATCCTTAGCTTGTTTAAACTAAGCGCAAAATCCCTTTGCGTCTTTGGCTTTTTGCGCTGCTGGGATCACTTTATCCAAGGGGATAGATAGATCTAAAAGAAGACAAACTATCGAAGGGCTAACCGGACTTTTGTAGCAAGGCCGGAAGCTGTCATTTTCACAGCGTTGGAAAGATGCCGATTCTGAGGCACAAGTTATATGCCTTACCGAGTAAATGCGGCGAACTAGTTTTATTATTTGGTTTGGTATTTTACCATGGGTCACGGCGCTTTTTTCTTTTTCAACATGCTTGACATTTTGCCCGGATTTTTTCCGCTGTAGCTATATCTCCTAATACGTACGTGTCTGTGTGCATGTGATAATTAAAGAAAGGAATATAAGTTCAAGCGTATGATAGAGGTTAAAGTTCCTTTAATTTCTTTTTCGATATAAAAAAATGACCGTTAAAGTTCATGCCGTACAAAGGGGTGTTGTCAAGTGCATTGAAAAAATGTTCTCCATTCGTGCATATGAGAACACACTTAAATGTATTACTATTTCTTATATATATATATATATATATATGCATATATGTATGTATACATTGAAACATTTTTGCACAAATTTCCATAAAAGGACATGAAATGCATGGCTCACATGGTGAAAATCAATAATACGAGATTTTTGCTTACACATATTTTGCCGGCAAATAAAACTGCGATAAAAATCTAATATATGACTGCAGGTGGTTTAGGGACATACACACACGCACGCACGCACGCATGCATCCCCCATTAATAAGGGCAAAAACACAATGAGGGTTGAGTCTCTCTTTGTCTCTCTCTCTCTCTCTCTCTCTCTCGCTTTCTTTCTTTCTTTCTTTCTTTCTCTCTCTCTCACCGCCTGTCTCTCTTTTAGCAAGTGTTGAGCAAAAAAAAAAGGGTATTTATCTATTATATTGCAAAGCGCGCATATTCTATAGCTAGGAAGTAGATAACAAAAACGCAACGTTGCCAAATTTTTGCCGAAAGAGAAGCAATTCAGTCGTCCTTTAAAATTCAATTTAATTTCGCTCTTATCTCTCTATGGTGATATAGATACTCCTAAAATACATCTATATATATATATGTATATATATAAATGTACTTTTATAATAAAAGCGCCGATATATGTATATGTGCTACGAACAAATCAAACAGGGAGCGGCGCTGGTTTCTCTATTGCTTCTCTTCTTTTTTTGTATTTTTCATTTTTCTTTCATTTATTTTCTAGACAATCAATCACATATACTCAAGTGTTTTCTGCCCATTTACCATCATTATTTTATATAGTACTCTGTCTTTATATTTCCTTTTTGTTAAAAATTTCACTTTTTATATACGATTTGTTTTTTTTTTTTTTTCTTGTTTTGTTTTGTTGCTTGCTATATATATATATATATACATAGAGGAATCCGTGACTTTACCAACAACAGTCTGGATGTTAAGTAAACATGCGCTATGGTCTTCTTGCTTATCCTGACTCTTTTATTTAGAACACACACATACATACATTTAGGCATAAAGATATTTAGTTTATTTATTTATTTTAAAGTATAAAGCCGCACCCTGCAAAAGTTATATATATATATATATAGGGGTGGCATAAATGGATATATTGAATTTAGAAAATGTCATAGCACTCGCCAATACTTTTACTGCCGCCGTTACTTACCGTAGTGCTATACCATACCAATATAATATATCAATTTCCGATGAATAGCACAAAACGTATATTAGATATGCAAGGCAGAGATGTGCATTTTAAAGTACATTTGTATATACACTCGATCTGTTAAAATATCGGAATCGATACTGTTCTACTTTCTCCATCTCTCTGCTAAGATGTAGTATACAATTTTCAAACTTAATAAAGAAGAGCAGAATTTTTGAAATATTTTTCAAGTTTAATAATTTACTTAAGGTGTAGTATTTTATCAAGGCATCATCGAACGTGATCTTGGCAATTTTTTTTCTGCCGACCAACACGTGTCACGTGAAAGGAAATCAGCTCAATTAAAGCAAAAATAGTCAATTATTTCTTAAAGATTATGTAGAAATAAATGTAGTTCGTGCTAGACAAGGGCCGGTCATTAAATACGCTACTTCAGTTCGTCTAATACACTTATTCGTTAGTTTTAGTAATAATACAACAATACCTATAGGTTTCATCCAGAGGCATACTTTCTACGAAAGACGACTTTATGTTTTGCGAAATGGTAAAGACAACGGATATTAAAAAGAATATTTTTTTTAAGGTCCTTTCAAAAATTGTGAAAGCTTTGAAGTCGCGGTTAAGCTTACATTTACTCAAAATTTCGACCTGATAAAGCTTTGCGAGGAACTATTATTAAATGAATATAAAAAAGTTTTCAAAGATTAGGATTAGCATTATAGGCAAAACATTACTGTAACTTGCCGCCAATTTGCTTATAACATGTAGGTGATGTCCTCCGCACGAAGTACGAAATATTTAAGCCCAGAAATATATTTACGGGTAATGCAATCTTTTCGCACATATTTTCGATAGTTGACAGCATCAAAAAATAACCCGTTTTTGGAAAACTTGCAGTGATCTTATATCCTTAACTCCGCTTTGCTCTTAATCTTTGAAATCTTTTGTGTACTACAAATGAATGAATCGTAACGGTGCTGAGAGTAGCTGACAATGTTACCTAATGAACAAGTTCATCTTATTATAAATACTCCCGTGTTCAGAGGTGCTTTCCTTTATTTCTTATGGTGTTTTCAAACCGTAACAATGCCATCTAATCGTATTCGTCATTTCAATTCTACAATATTTCGAAGGGCCGTGCAGATGGTGCAGATGAAATGGCCACTTTGTACGATTTGTATATATAGAAATTTATATACCGGCATATTGCTCCCTTCCTTCCTTCCTGCTCTTCTTATTGTGAAAATTCTATATGATATTATTATGACGACTTTATCCAATTCTCTGTTATTACTGGCTTCGAAAGCAATTGCCAGTTATAGAGTATATTAATGTTTTTTAAATTAAAGAAAAGAACGTACATTTGAAAATAGGGGTGATATGACCACCCCTATCCTATTCTATCCCATCCTCAATTGCACTTAAATTATGTAAAATTAGAAAGCAACGAAGAACAATTTGAGAAAGTTTGCTTAAATATTAATCCCCGTAGATGTATTCGTAATAAAATATATATGTGAAGTTGTTTGCTTTTTCTTTTTTTCTTTTTTCTTTTGTTTATTTTCCCAATTAACGTGACTCATTCGTGTCGAATTTTGTTCGAATTGTTAGGGCAAGGATGAGAGGCAATTTCATTTCTACCCCGAAATCGATTTAATTCCCCTTTTCGTTTTTACACCCCCCACGTCTTTTGTTGCGAGATATATTTAGTTTGTGCATATGTATTAGAACACCTGAATGATTATAATATAGATCTATTTTTCATTATATCGATCTGTATTAAAATTATTTTCTGAATCGAAATAAAAACGCGTCTGTCCGTCTCTCTATCTGTCTGATGTATATATGTTTATGTATATTTTTGTAATCATTCGACAATTCGCAATTTTCGTTTTGACTCAAGGACGAAAGATGAAAATTTTTTTTGGATCAATCTATTTCTACTAGCCACTCTTCATATGATATTTTAATTTGAAAAAATCGTTTGATTAAAAAAAGTGCATATCTTTGCAAAATTTCTACACAATGGTCTAACTTATAATATCTTATGAAAACAAATTGCTTCTCTGCACTCATTTGATATGCGAATGAATTGCACTAAATTTGGAGCGAGCGGGTTTGGACAGCGCTCCGTATAAGGGCTCTGAAGAGGACTATGTCTTTACCGCGGAAACAATTGTTTTTTGGTATTTTTGCATGAAAATGAATGAATAATGGTGTTAGGCAAAGTGTTGTATGGGTATGTATTAGTTATGTATTAGTTGTCAGTGCCCGACTATGATATTTTTACTAATTATAAGCTTTTTGCTAATTTTGCGAATTTGAATGGTCCGTTAAAAGTCGAAAAATTTTCCGGAAAATACGTGACTTCAGATCAAGAGGTCTTGCATTTGCCTTGTATGGAAACAGTAGTACATAGCCGCATATACTTATAATTCTTCACAAAAATCTGCATCCATCTTGTGAAAAATTTTGGACACCCATTGCCAAAAATAAATACGTGAAATTTGCTCGAGTTATTATATTCTGCATGCGCGTTATAAAGATATTGAGAAAATAATTCAATTTTGATATTCTATGGTAATGGGTAGGCGTGATCCATTTTTTTTCCATTTTTCCACAGATGCTGCAGCATTATCCTTGAAATATGCTATCAAAATTTTGTACATTGATCTGCTATAATTTATGAGTAAAGAGCATAAAACCAGTTTTTCATTCTTTCTGAAAACAGAGGTTTTCTCGGTTTACGTGGTGTTGCGGGTGTGTTTTTCGAACGATTTGACCTATTTTCAATACCAAGCTGCTTGCAAGAACTTTCAAGGTTTCTGCCAAATTTGCAGTTGATACTTTCATTTTTGCGGCAAAGAGAACAGATTATACACCGACAGACGGACGGACGGACATACTTAAAAGAATTTGATGCTGGTTAAGAATCATACATACTTTGTGGGGTCTCTAATGCTTTCCAAGGCGCGTTGCAAGCGTCTTGAGAAAGTGAATATACCCTCTCATCCTTCGTTCATGGGTATAAACATAATTTAATCTCATCAACGAAATCTTCGTTTAATAAAATTTTCTGAATCGATTAACGCTTCGTGTGTTCAGCCTATAGATTCTAAATTTTCAAGATGTTTTGATGAAACTTGATACACTGACGAATTTTGGCACGCACAAGGAACACCAGTAATAACGATTTGGATCGGATCACTTTTTCGAACGCTTCTCATATCACGCCCTATATTAAAAAGGTCATTCTATGAACAATTGTATAAAGCGAAGTAGCGTAGCATATTTAATGATGTGTCGTTGTCCACGGTAATGCGTTCAGTTCTATTTCAAATTTCAAATCATTAACTAGGGACTTAGCTCGTCAATTTTGGATGATGATGAGAATTTAAAAAATGTTACGGAAGAACGGACAACTCAAGTTTCATTTTCTCAAGAATTTGTATGACGGGGCTACTGATGCATATTTCTTAAGTTTACAAAAGCAGGAGAAGGGTAAATTCTACGCGTATCTCTACACATCTATGTTTGGTGTCCGTAGCGAATTCTCTACTCTAAATAAAATTTCTACTATAATTAACAAAAAAAGAAAAAAAAATAAAAAATAAAACATGAAATATTTTCTACTCTAACATTTAAAATGTTAAGACAAATTAAAATTTATTTATACTCTTACGCTCTGTTTCGTCTGTTGTAGAAAATATTTTGAAAAACGAAAACACTTCAATTTATAATAAGGCGAGAAACATAATAAATATTTATGTAATTTAGCAACTAATGATTTCATTTCAAGAAAAATTGTTCAAAAATTAAAAAGTGTAAATTATTAGTTTTTAATTGAGTGAAAAATAACAAAAAAAAAATAAATAAATAAATAATTAAAAAAAAAAGAGTAATAAATAAAAACTTTATAGTTGGGCTATGTCGCCCGTTCAATACCACACAATATTTTGTCTAATATAATTCTTTATTTATTTTCGCGTTAAAAAATAGTGAAAAATTATACCTTATTGCCATATAAAGAAGAACTTTCTGTTAGAGCCCTTATAGGAGAGAGGAGGAATCTAAACGTTAATTGGCGCGGTCCAGATTTACCAAAATAATTTCCCTGTCAAACATGTATTTCCGTCATAAAATACGACAACCTTATTGGCCAAGAGAAAAAAAACTTTACACTTTATAGTAATCCCATCTAAAGCCCTAAAGGTGAGGAGTGGATTGAGAAAATGGACCCAAATGAT